>NC_135312.1:58478675-58783017 GCF_048772815.1 Callospermophilus lateralis | reverse complement strand
CATATCTTCACAAGAGTCCTCACTAAAGGGAAAAAGAGACAAAGAGAGTGGATCGTTACTTAAAATACACAGATGCTTTATAGGAAAAAGAACTAAACTGTAGTCTGTCTATATGAATATCTCTAGTCTTAGGACTTTGTATACAAACGTTATTCTTTATAATACAGAGCCGAATTTGACTTGTAAGGATCTCCTAAGGTGAAGTTTATTGTAATCTCTTTAGAAAATAATTTTTCTTTAAGAGATTTACACAAATTACTACTTGTCAAACTAATATTCTTATTCCAAATAACAACTCTTGCATTAACTAATTAAAGAATTCTAAGTGTTTTAAATCCAAGAAATGCAAACTAAAGACAACATATGTCCTATTCCATAGTCTATTTAAATGTCCTTCTAGTATCAATAATCATCACTAATCCTCTCCAAGTATCAAAGCAAGAAACCAACAAGCTACAAAAATGAAAATTCCAGTCTTTTATCTCTGTAGCATAAAACAATCAAGTTTATTAAAAATATTCACTTTACAAAAATGATTAATTCTAAAAAAGAAAATGACATTTGGCAAAACTGAAAAAAATATCTGTAGAACTTGGCCCCTTTATTTTCCAGTTACCTACCCCTCAGTCTCTTCCTCATAGCATCATATTAGAAATTCATTTGAACATTAAAAAGCCTAGAATACTGTTATTTGTTTTAACTAATCTATATTTCAAAGAGCAGGAGACAGAGACAAAAACAATCTTTTTTTAAGGGGAGGCTTATAAATTATTATCATTTTAATGAAACTGCTGGTTAATTTTTTTCTTAAGAAATTATGCAATAAGAATAGGACCTTTTTCTGATGCCTTATGTTGCAGTAATCCACAGCTCTTTTTCAATAAAAATTAGTTATAGTGTGTGGAAGTCTAATTAGCCAAGATACCTGCTTACCTTTCACTTTCATCAAAACAACCCCTCTCTGGGATTGTTGGCAACTCGGGAACACTGTAGTAGCTATTGTGGAGGTTCTGAGCTGTGCGCCTTGAAACAATCCAAACTAACTTCTTAAGATCTGGTTTGCAACATTCAGGAGAAGAATATTCAGCTAAACATTTAGATACTAGCTCCCTCCAATAGAAGAACTCGGTGTCATTAATCTGGGAGGAAAAAAAATATATATATTTTAATGAAGAGGTCATAGCACTGGTTCCCAAACCCTGCACTTGGAATTATCAGGTGGTCGGTTTAAAAAAAAAAAAAAAAAAAGTGATGGCAGGTTCCATCCCCAAATATTATAATTTGATACAGAGTATAACCTGGGTGTCAAGAGATTTTTAAGTCCCCCAGATAATTTAAATGCGATCAAAATTTGGGAACCAATTTTACAGGAAGAGCACTATAATATACATAGCATTCAATACATAGAAAGGTTTGCCTACTCTAACACACTGACTTAAAAATACTGTCTTTTAATAAATCAACTATCAAATATATTATACTTTTCTTTACCCCACAAGTATATTCTTTACTAGTCCCATGCAAACAGAAAAAATTAACATTCCTTTTGTTACATAAACATTGTTATAGAAATCAATGTTGTTTCTATAACAAGACACTGTATAGGTTGCTAATAATATACATTTATATTGTGACACGAGATATAAACTAAAGGAGAAGTTACCAATATGAAAGAAGATCCCCCCCCCAAAAAAAAACATAGTTCCTTCACCACTGGGTAATGCCCAGTTTATTTCATGGAATCAATTTTCACTGATGATGCCTCCATATATCACCATTAATAAGTTCAGGTGAAAACTGTAAAATTATGATTAAAAAGCCTAGAAGTTACCAACAAAATATTTCACACCACATACCCTTCCACCACAAGCAGAAGGTTTTTGTATCATCCTGGCCTCCATTTCCACTAGATTCAGTTACATGTTAAGCCTCCTATAATCTGGCTTCAACCAATCCTTTCTCACTACTCTATTAACATCACCTCTAAGACATCAATGACTTCCTTCAATTTTCATTATACTAAACTTCTCATCAAAATTCAATACTCTTGGCCACCTCCTTCTTAAAAACCTCTTCCAACCTGACCATGCTCTTACTTGTCTGGATGTACCTCTCTATCTTGCTTGGGTCCTAAGGGAAGAAAAGGGCAATATTGAAAACCCTAGAGCTTCAAAGAAGCTCCCTAAGTTTCTTTAGGTTTCAACTATCACTTCTTCATGGAAAATTCCCAAACTAAATCTTTAACCACAATTTATCTTCTGAGTTTTTATTCCAGGCTGCGAAACACATGCATGCCTGGGTATGCAAGCATCAGAAATCATACTTCTTTCATCACAAATTAACTTCTTCCAAGTTTCTTTGAATTATGCCAATATTCTCTCCATTCTAGGTCCAAATCTTGGTCATTCACAATTCCTTGCCTCATTTCCATGCTTGGCTCTGAAAACTATTGCTTGTGTTTGATTTTCTTATTCCTGCATGTGGCTATCACTCAGACAGTCTACATGCAAGCCTACCCTAAAATGACTTTCCAAACTCATCTTCTAACAGTCTACTAATTTCTTAAATATAAGCTTTTATTGTGCAAACCTTCACTCTTCAAGAATTTCTTAGCACTCACCAGGCTCCTCTCCTGGTCTGCCATATATCTTGGCTAACAACACCCAAACATTCCTATATTCACTATCATCTGCATTGAAACATGATAATAAACAACAGAATACACTATCTCATGATTTGTTTCCTTAACTAGACTATTAGTTTATAAAAACAAACTGTGCTTATTTTTGCCTTACCCCTCTTTTTGACTGCAAAAACACTGGGATGGCCTGCCAAAGAGGCTTAAAAAGAGAAATAATGCTGATGTTAATTTGGTAATGCTACTAATGAAATGATTCAGCCCTATAGATGAGAAGGAATGCCATCCTAGTCTATTAATGCACATATTAAGTCTACTTCCTAGTATACATTTTAAAACAATGTGCATGTGGCAATATATACAGCTTTATTAGCCTCTGACGTGATGCTACAGAAAGGACACCTGCAAGCAAACAGTGCTGCACTAACTGATCAAACTCCCATCTAGCTTAATATCCAAAGCTGTATTTATACTTGATATATAAGAAAAAAATGAATATAAAAATTAAGAACCCCATACTATATTACTTAATATTTAAGATACCACAGGGGGAAAAAATGAAATATCAGGGAAAAAAAACCTTGGACTTAAGATATTTACCTTGGAATGCTTTTTAACAAGCAGGAGAATTTCCAGTAATTCAACGGATTTCAAAGTTTCTACTTCCAAATTGAGAAGGCACAAAGCTAATATAGATGGCTATCAAAAGATAAAAAGAGAAAGAAAAAAGAAAAAATTAGTTTCTATTTTGAATTTTAAAAAATAAATTTATGAGACGTGTAAGAAATACTTACTTTTGCTTTGGAAAAGACAAGTCGGCAGTGGCAAGCTTTCAGCTGAGCTTCTAGTTTGTCAAGGCTCAGTATTTCTTTCCTATAAAATACAAATGTCAAAGTCTTAAATGATTTTAAGAACTTCCTATTAAAAGTGCAAGTTGATCTGGGTGTGGTGCTGCATGCCTGTAATCCCAGAGAACTGGAAGGTTGAAGCAGGAGCATCCCAAGTTCAAGGACAGCTTCAGCAATTTAATGAGGCCCTAAGCAACTTAATAAGTCCCCAAAACTCAGCAGCACTTAACCACTGAGCCACATCCTCAGAATCAAAAACCAAAAAGAGAACAAGTTGAAAACTGGCACCCTAATATTTTACTGTTACAGCAATGCTCAAAGTACAAAACTTTCATTATTAATCCCACTAACCTTTCTGATATATGACAGAGTATAATAGTATGATATAAGTGCAAAAAGTTTAAGGCAGTAGTAGCTTCCAATTCATAGTGCAATTTTTCTGAAATTATTTTTTCCATCCGTTTTATGTCAGAAGCAGTACATTTACACTGACTAATCCGGATTACATCATGAATGGACGGAATATTGCATTCTTCTTCAACTATTCTAGCAGCCAGCAGAAAACAACAGACTCCAATGCAAGATAAATGTTTAGGTTTCACCTGGAAAACAAAAACAAAAGAATTCTTTTAACTGTCACTTTAAGTATAGCAGATACTTAAAAATATATAGTAATCATGCCCCTACTCTTAAAAGAGAACACAATCCAGCTGCTTCTCTTATATATATACACTTGCCTTTACCCACAATTATACTCATTTTTACATTTTAGAACTTCTTAGCATTTGGTTTTAGGCCTGGCATGGTGGCACATGCCTGTAATCCCAGTGACTCAGGAGGCAAAGGCAGGAGGATGGCAAGTTCAATGCCAGCCTCAGCAACTTAGCGAGACCCTGTCTGAAAATAAAAAAGGGCTGGGATGTAGCTCAGTGGCAGAGTGCCCTGGGTTCAATCTCCATCCCCAGCACCAGTAAAATCAAAATCCAGTTTAAAAAAGCAAATAAATAAGGTTTTTTTTGAACATTTAAAATATTTAAATGCAAGGGGAAAAACACAATGCAGTGAAAAGTTAGATTTCTAGCACTGAGTAATACTCTGTAATCTTTTAAATTTTGTAAATCTAAAACAAAATCTCCCTCAAAAAAAAATTGAGCTTTTCAAGGTTAAAAAAAGAAAACCTTCTTCAGATATAAAAACAATACTTTCTACAACTTTTTATGCAAAAAATCTTTAAGAACTATTCCATACTTCTACATTATTTTACCCAAGAGAAATATTACATCAGTTTGTGCAGCATGTGGGACATGTATAAAAGATGCAATGGACAGATGGCTGTCCTTTTCTTTCCAGTGCCCTGAAAACTGACCTAGCAGCTGAGAGCAATCCTACTGGCAGGAGAATTACCACATTTTTCTATCAGTTGCTAGTGATTGTTAATGACTGTGGCTCACTTTCAAAAGACTCACAGGGAAGGGTGTCTACTTCATTTGTTGTGTTTTGGAATTAAAAGCATCTAGGCTCTAATAGAAATGTGATGAAAATGAAAACTTCTTTTGAGAACTGTATACATATTTATATTGAGTACTGAAAAAAGTCTTCTTTTTGTCACATTTTCCAAGAAAAAGTATTTAAGAGGTACAGCAAAACCTAGTATAAAATACAATATACACTTAAAGTCTCTTGATCTGGCATTGGCACTAACAATCACAATTCTTATTATAAATGAATATGTATAATAGACTTCTGTTACGTTCACTTAATAAATATTTACTGAACCCTTTGTGCTAGGCTCTGGACACAGAAAAGGTATTGATAGGATGTAATTACAGAAATGATTAAATACCTTCATAAGAGCCAAGAATCTGTCCAAAATATTGACAGCTAGAACAAACGTTTCAGTGCAAGATCCAAAAAAGTTAGTTAAACTCCTTAAATCTTCTACTTTGGCATTTCTCAATCTTGAACACAGAGTATTATCATTCTACAATAAAAAAACAAGAGCCAAAGTTAATAATGTTCTTAAAACTATATAAATGATGCACAGATTCAAAGAATAAGGTATCCTTTCCCTTTAACTTTCAACAACACAGAGGGAAAGAGTGGTTAATAAAGCTTCATCAGATGTAAGATGTAAAACACTAATTTAAAAAAACACATCATAAAAGAACTTCAGCAATTCAACATAACCTGAACTTTTGCCACACTCCTGAGGGCAACAGCAAATACAGTATAATTCAGTTCCCTTAGAATAAATGTTTCCTTGCTTGTTTTTGTTTTTCTAAAATCAGCTAAGATTCTATAAATATTTCATAGACAGAGGGTAGGAAATGAACTGCTCAATTCTCTAAGAGTCTCCCACTCAGAAGAAGCAGGCTGGGGAAACTAACATCTGAACTTCTCTATACTTGGTATTACTTCCTTTCTTGCTAAGAAACAAAAACGCGATCCTGTACAGTATTAAGGTTTTTCTTAGTACTCCAGGAAGACCAATTTTGGTCTTTTGCTGGCCTAAGTCTTCATTCAATTGGAGGCAGGATCACCTTCTCCAATCCCCATTAGCTACTTGAGCAAGTCCTCCTTCCTACAAACTTACCTCTGGGGTAGCCTCGATCAAGCTCAGTCCTTTCTCTCGAGGTTGGAATCTCTGCTCTTGTTCCAGATAGAAACTCAACAATCCAAGGAGCTGAACTCCTTCACGATCTGCCAAATACTCTGTCCCCAAATCCTTCATCTGTAGCAAAGACACCACATAAGGTTAAATATGTAACTTGGGGGTGCGGGGACCGTGAAGTAAGGCAGAAAAAAATGATGGCAATACCTCCAACGAGGGGCGCCCCAGCACACCCCTGCAAGGAAATGGTGGTGAGGGGACCAATCTGCCAGAACCTCCCTGACCGCCAAGGAGGTGTGGCAGGGGAAGGGCTTGTGGTCACGTCCGCTGGCCAGCGCTGGGCCAAACCAGCCAGCCCCAGCTGAGACACTTCACAAACAGGAAACTGTCTGCGGGTTGGCAGCGTCCCTAGGGTCTGCCTATCTACCCCACCTAAAGCTGTGCATAGAGGACTTCTGTCCAGGGGACTGCACAGGGACTATAGGGACCAAGCAGGGAGCGGGGAAGCTCCAGGATTCTGGAGGTGGGGTATTGCACAATAGGAAGGAGGGGAGAAAAAGTCTCCCGACTGAACAAAGAACCAGAGGGAGGAGACTCTCGAGCTCCGCCCCGCCTGGGGATCCCAGCACCAGAGACCCCCATCTTTAAAGCCCAGCCTCCAAGATTTCCCTATCCGCTTCCGCAGCGCCAATTACTTAAGTACCCCAAGTGCCAGACACCCCAATCCGAGAGGGGGCGTGGCCCACTGGGCTGGGGTCGAGAGCCAGAGCTTCAGTCTGTCCACACCGGAACATCACCAGTGAATCCACTCATGCTCGGGTTCCGCAACTGTGCGGAGCTCTGGGGCTGTCAATCCTGGAAGCACCACCCAAGCAAGCCCCCGTGACAAAAGGAGGTGTGGATGCCGAAGCAGAGAACTGCTTTTAGCCTTGTTGCCCCCTTCATCCACCCCACGAACATTGACTGCCGCAACTCCCAGGGGCTGGAGCAAAGGGCAGGACCCGGGCTGTTCCCGAGGGGGAGGGGATGAGGGGTGGGCAGCAACCAAAGTCTCTAATCACCCTCCCCCATCCCCACTGCAATCTCGATGAGGAACAAAGAAACCCAGAGCAATCCCAGGAGGCCCACTCACCGTGACAAAGGTGCGCCTCCACGGCCCCTGGCGTTGCACTTCAGAGTGTACGGGGTGCAGTGGGGGCGCCACCTCTCCGTCTCCGAGGTCTGGTACCTGCCGC
Source organism: Callospermophilus lateralis (assembly GCF_048772815.1). Classification (NCBI taxonomy): domain Eukaryota; kingdom Metazoa; phylum Chordata; class Mammalia; order Rodentia; family Sciuridae; genus Callospermophilus; species Callospermophilus lateralis. The sequence continues at coordinate 58,775,685 of NC_135312.1, read as the reverse complement.
CTCAGCGGTGCCCCGGGGCCGACATCCCAGCCTTCCCTCCTGCCGCGGCCGCCTCGGCCTTACAGCCCTGTCTTCATCCTGCTCCCCCCAGCGCCCACCCAACTCTGGGCACAACGCTGACCCCTCACTGCCGGTGCCTCTACCTGCACCGCCTTAGCCTCAGCGAGGCCCCAGCAAAGCCCTTGTTTTTGTTTTGAGTTTTCGACGCCCCCAAGGGGGCGGGGCACGTGACTCTCCGCGGAGGAATCCTTCACTTCCTCCACAGACTTTGAAAAAGAGTCCCGCCTCTAAGCCACAGTGTCCAGTGTCTCTCTGGGCCTCCACAGCTCTCCTAGGCTGTACCTAGCCAGCCCCCGCCCAGTTACAAAGGCCGTGGGTGGAGTCTGGGCATCCGTCTCATTTCACAATTGAAAGGAGGAAAGGGCAGTGAGCTGGTTGAGAGGCGGAAGGAGATCATTTCTGGTCGCATCGCACCTTTTAAAGGTCCCCGATTTGTTTTGTTTCCCCTGTTTTGAAAAGTCCGCCCAAAGTAGCCGGGTCTCTGATTGGATGAGGGTGGGGTGAGCAGAATGCGGAGGACCTGATTCACTTTTGAATCTGGATTGGCTAACTGATTAGTTTTTGCACCCTCTGATTGGCTCTCGCTGTATCCTGCACCTCTATCTTCCTTAGGGCCTTAGCAACTCTGAGGTATGGGTGCGCATGCTCAGATTAGGTGTCTTTGATGGCATTCAGTTACCTGCCTCGGGGTCTGTGCCTTTTCTCCGGGGCACCTCCACCTGTCCAGGGAGATACACCATGCTAGACAGTCTTTGTGACAACCACTTCTGCCAGGGGGAAGTCTTGTGTTTTTTTTTTCCTTGTTTTTAACGTTTCTTATTTTGTCCAGAGCTATTTTGCAATAACCAATCAAGTTACTGTAACATTTTTAGGGTCTTTAAAATGTCATCATGTTTGGGTATTTGTTTAAAATTTTTCTGACCCAGGAGGGGGAAAAAAAAAAAACGGAGATAGATGAACAAGATGGACAAAAAATGGAAAGCTGGTGAAGCTGGGCGATACAGATTTACAGATTGCATGCTTATTCTTTCTACCTTCTGTACCTTGAAGTTTTTCTATAATTAAAAAAAAAAGTTCAAAGGAAGGTTTTTTCAATAAAAACTGCACATGATAAGGGCACCTAAACATCTAATCACTATAATAGCATTCCTCCAGAGATTGTGGTTGTGCTGTTGTTTTAATGAAGGCTTCCAGAGCTGCTTGGTCCTCAGTAGCCTATAAAGTACCATTTATTGTCCATTATAATTAGTATAGTTATTAAGGTGGACACCTCTCCCGAGGCGGGGCAAAAAGCAAATCAACTAGGTGCCTTAGGCTGGAGAAACTTTCACACGGAATATGTTCAGGAGATGTAAGAGACAACCCTGGAACAATTATAGTTCCTTTCTGCCTCCTCAATCCTCGTCTCCTGCCAAACTTGAAAACCTGTAAGTAGCACATTCATGAGTTCTAATCTAAATAATCAACCCCTGAAAAACAGTTTCTCCTTTCTGCTCCTCTGTATGTTTTCTGTGAATTATTATGTTACTTGTGAAAAATGGGAAGGCACATAACATAGCTTTAACATCAGCTTTCTTCTTTCCAAAGCAGCTAAGGAAATAGGTCCCTTTTTATATTAACTGCAACTAGACACAGACATCTATCTAAAACACTGGGGGAAGGGAGCCCAAAGAACTATCCTTTTATTTGTGGAAGTGTACCCTTGTTGGAATTTTTAGAGAATGATGTAAAACTAGCACACTACTACATAATTTTATTCAATGCTTCTCTAATTCTTTAAACCTTATTTAAATTCTTATTTGACATAGGTTTCTTTTGGCCAGAAATCCATGCTAATAAACTTAAACAGAGACATGAACTAATTTGGAGAATAGATCCAAGATTAGACTATCGATTAGAGCTCCCATACAGAGAACACAGAGGCTCAGGAAACAGTCCAGAGACAGAAGTAGCTGTACAAAAACATATACCGTGGGAGAAGAGAGAGTTTGTGGCCAAAATGTGAAGGACACTGAGGACTTTTTTTTTTTTTTTAAGTAAGAAGATAAAGGTAGATGAGGAACACAAGATATAAACTGAATGATATGAAATAGGAAATGTAAAATTATGTGATAGGCAATTTTAAAAATAACAATTATAAGAAGGAAGGGATCTAGAAATTTCTAGATCCTTTGTTTAGACCATTAAATGGTATAAGTTATGCAAAATATATATTATATTTTATAAATGGTATTTTATGTACCTTTTTTTCCAGGCGGCCTCTTGAATGATGTGAACAGTTCTCTAAGAGCAAAACAAGAAGTTTGTAAATGGTTTTGAATTTCCTGCTCTTTGTATAGCTGGCTTAGCTCAGCACAAGAAAAAGATGATCAAGTTATCCAACACGGAGCCCTTTATCCTATTAGTCCACTTTTCTCTTTAAAAGTGAAGGAAAACATCATTTTTAAAAAATCGTCCAATAGTTGCATTATCTTTTTTTTTTTTCGTCCTTCAACACACCTTCTATTATTTAACAATGTTAATAATCTGGAGGGAGGGGGAAATTGTATAGGTTTTCTCTAATGATTTTGTTGTTGTTATTTATATATATTTTTAACTTAGTACATTGAATCCTTTTTTATAAATTAATATCTCTAATTAGGAGGAAAGCTGGGACAGCCTTTCTCCAGACTTTTTTTGTCCTTATCACCTTAGCTTACTTAGTGTATTAGGCTGTCGGTACTACTTATTAAAAAAACATTCCTCTACTCTAATCAGACTTTACATATTAGCTATTTTTTATCTTTTTCTGAGCAGTTATTAAGAGTGGCTTTCCTGCAGTGTGCAGCAAAATTCCCACAACTTCCTGCAGTGTGCGCCTTTACAAAAATCGGGAAATCAGAAATCTGGCTGCCCCCAAGAAGGATTTTGAAGGAATTTATTTTAAGATACTTAGTCTGATACAGAACAGTGATAGGGATACAGTAGGTTTGGGTGATACTTTGCCCCCAGTAACTCCATGAAGGCTTGACACAGAGCCGATTGTCCTCAATGACATCTGAAACTGAAACTAGAAGGTGGGGACAAAACAGGAAATAAGCATGGGGCACCCACAGAGAAACAATACCTGCATTCAGCAAATTTGACTTGTGAGGTGTGTCCTTCAAACCAACTCACTCTTAACAATCTGCCTTGAAAAGAAAATAGGGCATGCTCAAGGGGCTGCAGCACCCTTCCCTAAATGATTTATATTCAGACATCTCTGAACTGTGCAAGGAATCAAAATTCCCACAACTTCCTAGATAATATTTTCCTTTTCAGAAATGATGGTCTATGATAGCAAAACCTAGCTTTTAATGCAACAGACATATAACGAATACACAGTAAGTGCTAGGCATGATACTAGGCCTCAGGGATTCAAAAAAAAAAAAAAAATGAAACAAGGTCCCTAAATGTACCCTTGTTTGTATATACAGTAGGGCAAAAGTGTTCATGGTTGCATCAGAATGACTTTTAAGTTTGAGCTTCCTACTCACTAGAGATAGCACCTTGAATAATTTGCATTGTTCTGGACCTCAGCCTTCTAAGGGAAGGGGAAAAATGTGTAATTATGTCTACTTCATTTGTAACAATTAAGTACAAACTTATGTGAAAGCTTTTTGCTTGCTACCCATCTAAGCTGTTAGGATCTTTCACAACTCTGTGACTTTTGGAAGGGGAGAAAAGAAAGGATTAGCCCTAACTTCAGCAAAGAAATCTGGTGGAAAGCAACCCTAAAAGGAAGAATCTCAGGATCAGGATTTGTAAAGCTGACATGAGGTTACCCCACCCCCTCTCCACTTTCCTCACTATTTCTGGCTCCCTGTCTAGGCTGTTTTGGGGCTACAAACCAGTTTCTATGACAGAAATTTCCTACTTAGATTTACCCTGCTAGCAAAACCCACAAGAGACAGGAATGCCTGTGCCAAGGAGAGGAATGAGGAAGGTATTACCCAACCCAGAATGCCCTTTAAAAGTGATTCTAATTTTTCAACCAATAGCCCATGGTTTAATCTGATCCTGGAAAAATGAGACAATTTATACATTAGACAATCAATCCCTTTCCTCGAATAATCAACTAAATAAATCAGCAAGGCTTCTCATATAGTCTCTTTCCTGACTTTCTGAACATCAATAAATTCTTCTCAAATCTGAAATCCAAAAGCCCAACATTTTACCATTTAGGTATCTTGTTAATGATAGAAGCATGTGGTATCTTTCTGGGAAATTGTGTATATGTCTACAGAAATGTTGGTGATAATCACAACACAGTCAGTTAAAGTGTGCAGTCTCAGAATTGTGGAAATTATCCACACTATAGAAACCATCTGAATGACCACACCAAGAGGACCAGTTTTTCTTGCCAGCCAGTTTAGCCTCTCCCAGTTCTACAAGCTTGAAGTGAGTTAGCCTTGTATCAACTCTCTGAAATCCCAGAGCTCATTTGACTCTGTGGCCCCTGTATAACTTTATTATCCAGAGCTCTTTCTTTTAGACTGAAAGTCAACTGAAAAAATGAAGTAGCTTTGATAGGATGTGGAAAGGCCCTAAAGTACAATTGAGAGTACAGATATTCCTGAAATCAGAGCTGTTCATCTCAAAACAGTGGTTCTCTCCTAAAGTGTATGTATGTTTTCCTTTTTTCTCTTCTTTTTTTTCTTACAAGCTGGCACAAATTTAATTAAATTGTGTGACAATGGCTACAATCTTTTGTTTTGAAGAGGCAGGTTCTCACTATGTTGCCCATGTTAGTCCGGAATTCCTGGGTCTAACAAGTGATCCTCCTGCCTCAGCCTCCCAAGTTGCTGGAATGCAGGCAGGCCCACTGTACCTGCTTCCAAAGTAAATATAAGTGACCAGACTATATTCTTGGACATTGTATGTTATTTACAAAGTACTTTCTTCTTCTACAACTTGTTCCAAGAATCATAACATAAATCAGATTTATTCTGTCTTTTCTTGACATCACACTGCTGTGTAAAGTTGTCACTTTCAGCAAAGACATCACTTAGGAGATGTCTGTTGAATATATCATCTTTTTCCCAGAAGAAGTTTTACATCCGTGAAAGTAAGGATATCTTATTTTGATCTCAAATGAAAAGGCAGTTGACATTCACGGTGATATGAATAAGGAGTATAAGCTTAAAATTTGCTTTTGTTAACATTTTAAAGTGGTTTCAAAATGAAGGTTTTTTTCAACTTCCAAAAAGAAATATTGCTTTATAGCAAAAATTCACAAGTCTGTTTAACTCTATATATTATGTTTTTAACCACATTCTAAAGAAGAAATTGTAGCTATATACAGGAGCAAAACCAGATTTGGGGAAGGGGAGATGAAACGACAATTTGAAGGGGTTCCCTCTAGAAAAAAGAGGAGAATTTACAAATACAAAATTAGATATGAAAGCGAATATTTACAATGAGAAAAATCAAGACACTATACATTTTTAAAAGTTGTCAAACACTCTGTTGTAGTTCTCTATTGCTGTGCAACAAATCACAACCTAACTTAGGAGCTTTAAACAACAATAATTCTATCATTATGTCCCATTGTTCTGGGTGTTGGCTGAGCTTAGCCAGGCAGTCCTGGCTCAGGGTCTCCCGTGGCAGGGGCCGCAGTCATTTTGTGACTCACTTGCTTATGATCTGGAGTTCATGCTGACTGTACTGGGGCCTCAGCTGAGGTTAGTGACGAGAACACTTTCGTACATGGCCTCACCATGTAGTCTTTTCACTTCCTCATGGCATGGTGATGGGGCTTGAAGAAAATCAGGTGAAGGCCATTGTCTCCTTTTATAAAACTAGTGTCTGTATTAGTTTCACATTTTTCTATAACAAATTGACCACAAATTTAGTGGCTTAAAGCATCATACATTTACTCTCTAATAGTTCTAAAAGCCATATGTTCAAAATGGGCCTCACTGGGTTAAAACCAAGATACTGGCAGAGCTGCATTTATTCTGCAGACTCAAAGGAGAATGCATTTCCTTGCTTTTTCCAGTGTCTAGAGGCCACTTGTACTCCTGGGCTCATAGCCCTCTCCATCTTCAAAGCCAGCATCACAGCTGTTTCCTTTCACTTATGAGGACCTCGGGGTTACACTGAGCCCATCCAGATAATGCAGAATAATCTGTCTTGGAATCAGTCAGCTGATAGTCTTAAGTCTCCCTTGCCACCTACAATAATGTGTTCACAGGTTGTGGAGTAGGATGTAGACAGTTGGGGGATGTCTTTATTCTGCCTACTACAGTATCTCTTCATCCACAAAGACTGCTCAAGTTCAATTGGAAGTATGTCAATCAACTTAAAACAAGAGCATGAAGGATGAGAGATATTGTGGTGACCCCCTCTGAAAAATAAAATCTTGCACATTCACAAACAAAAACGCTGGGAAATGTCATATTTTTATTAATAAATTTTCTGACATGTGACTGTAAAACTTTTTGCCAATGTTTTGTTGCATACTCTCTAATCACTTCTTTATACATATATCAAATTTTAGGGTTGATGTCTGATTTGGGAAAACCTGTGTAAGTTTTTATATATGAGCTACAAAATGACTACACTCATTTGTTTAGCCTTGTCACGTTTTTCCTTATTGCAGAAGCATATTTTGAGTTTTGTGTCATCTTTGACTATCAGCATTTTGTATCAAATCATCAAGAAATTTCTATTTTTAATATGATCTTATGATTTCTTCATTAAATTAGAGTACTAAACAATCCAGGAGTCTATCCAACATTTCTAAAGTTTTGTCCTTTTAAGGAAGTACTGCTTTCAGAGGGATCTGAAAAAAAAATTTTTCTACAATTTGTTTTTTGACATTTGAGCACATTCTACTGGTTTTATCATGCATTTTTATGACTTTTCTTTCACACACCACTAGTTTGTTTAAATTTTCTCTTAGTTAAAATTTGACAAAAAAATATTTATGAATGACAAAAGAGGGAACATTTTATTTTAGAAACATTTTGTAGTACTGGGGGTTGAATCCAGGGGCATCCTACCACTCAGCCACATCCCCAGCCCCTTTTTCTTTTTTGAGATAGTCTTGTTAAGTTACCCAGGCTGGTCTCAAACTTGTGCTTTTCCTGCCTCAGCCTTCTTTTTTTTTTTTTTTTTTTTTTTTTTGTGGGTAGCAGGGATTGAACTCAGGGACACTCGACCACTGAGCCACATCCCCAGCCCTATTTTTTTGTATCTTATTTAGAGACAGGGTCTCACTGAGCTGCTTAGCATCTCATTTTTGCTGAATCTGGCTTTGAACTCACGATCCTCCTGTCTCAGCCTCCCAAGCTGTGCACTACTGCGCCTGACACCTGCCTCAGTCATCTGAGTCACTGGGATTACAGGCCTCAGCACCCAGTGGCACCTTTCTTTTTTATCCAAATTAGGAGTCAGTCATTTCCCAATTGTTTTATTAAAACATCCCAAAATGTGTTTCTAATTTTCAGTTAAAATGGCATGTCCCAAATTCAACTTCCCCTTAGACAGATTCCAAAAATGCTGGTATACACTCAAATACCTCCAAACACAAGTGAAAACGATTAGAGTAAAATTTGACAGGGAGAGAGATAGTGACCTTAACTGACTGCAGATAAAATCATGTACTTTTTTAAAAACTCACAAAAGAAAGAAAAAGTGAATTCTATTAGGGTTCTCTGAGAATTAAAACCAATAGGACATATTCAAATATCAATATTATAGAAAGAGATTTATTATGAGGAATTGGCTCATGCAATTCTGGAGACTAAGAAGCCCTTTGGTCTGCTGTCTGCAAGCCAGAGGCCCAAGAAACAACTTTAATTTGAATTAAAATATCCCCCAAAGGTCCATGTGTTAAAAATCTTCATCCCTAGCCTGGGGCACTACTGGAAGATGATGGAACCTGTAAGAGGTGGGGCCCAGTAGGAGAAAGTTATGTCAGTAGATGTGTGCCCTTAAAGGGGATATTGGGACCCCAGCCTCTTCCTCTTCCGTTTTCATATGAAATCATGAGGCAAATTGGCTTCCTCAAACCCATGCTCCTGTCATGATGTACTGTGCATCTCTGGCCCAAAGCAACAGGGACAATCACTCATGGACTAAAAACCTCCAAAACCATGCTAAAATAAACCTCTCCTCTTTTAAAGCTGATTATCTCTGGTATTTTGTTATAGCAACAGAAAGCTATTGTATAGTTGCAGTCCAAGTCTAAAGGCCCAAGAACCAGAAGTGTCAATGTCCATGGAATGAGAAGATGGATGATAGAGCTCAAGCAAAGAATGACTTCTCCCTTCCTCCCCTGTTTTGTTCTATTCAGGCCTTCAGTGAACTGAATGATGCCTCACTACATTGGAGAGGACATACCTTCTTTACTCAGTCTATTGATTCAAATTCTAATTTATTCTAGAAATACCCTCACAGACATACCTAGAAATAATGTTTTAACCAGATATCTGGGCATCTCTTAGCTTAGTCAAGTTGACACGAAGTTAACCATCACATAAACCCTCTACCAGGGTCCCTCCTGAGAACTTGGAGAGAGTTTGTATAAGTAAAGGCCCCTAATGTTAAATTTCATTAGCTTCCTAATAAACCCATATGTAGTAATCAATAATTAAGTGTCAAACATTGTGCTAGGTGATTTACATGTATTGACTAATTTTAATGCCCATCACATCTCCAAGGGGTAAGTACTATAGCACAGATGCAGAGACCCAAAGACCCACAGTGAGACAGAGGTGGAATTAGTGCTCGTACCCAGACAATCTGACTCTGGCACCCACACTGTTAACCACTATTTTACATAGTGATTCCAGCATCGGGGAGAAGGAAAATAAAACTGATTTGGACGTAAACTTGACACATTTGGCTATATCAGTCTCTCAAAAAGCTTGTATCAGTAGTTTAGGTTAGCCTGTATCAAGGCAGCTTGGATTGGATGTTTGATTAGAAAATTTAATCAACCAACTATTTACCTACATACTTGTATGTGGTTTTCCTTTATCCTCCCTCACTTCAATATGTAATGAATACAGTTTTGAGAAATTTCAGATTAATTTCTACCAAACTAATCTGAAAAGAAACTGTCCCCAGAGATCAGGCCTACAAGGATCAACTGCCCTTGGCCTAGAGTTTTGGCTTAATTTATTTCTAACAAAGGAAGGCTAATTGTTTCAGCACAGACTCACCACTCAACTGGTCAAATGGGTCATATTTTGCACATGTTTAGGTGTTCCCATTGGTCCTGATAAGGACTATTTTGCAGACATTTGGGTTGTTTGCTATCTTGTGACATAGAAGCATTTTCAAATTCTTTATAACAGAAGGTTATAATCAGCAAATAATCTGATATCCCTGCATTTCTGCTTCTCCTATCATATCCTCATTCAAAGTAGAAGTCAAGGCCCTCTGATAACTCACTGCTGAAAAGACAAAATTTGAGTTTTACAGCCTGCACTGCATCGTAGGAGGGTAGATATGGCGAAGGTGGCACAAATAGAGAATATCAAGGCTAGAGGTCACCAATTTATTGTGCTTATTATGTAATGTTCATAAGTTTTTATGATAGAAATAGAAATAGAAAATTATTATCTCGAGATCTTCTATTTAAATATAACAGATGTGTATTGGCGTGAAGGTTAGTACACTTTTTACAATATTCAGGTTTCTATAGCCATGTGTCTTACAAATGCAGCCCCCACTATGTTTAATTTTTTTTTCCTTCTTTTGTTCAGTTTAATTAAACATTAAGTGGGCAGCTACCCTACTCCAGGGACAATGGTGGAAACAGGGATACACAGTGACTGTGCTTAGACTCTGCCTTTAGAGAGCTCAGAGCCTAGGGGCTACAAATTGAGTGAACAAATAACAATGCTACTTGGGATCTGTGCAAAGACAGGAGTATTTACAGAGGGTAGCAGCAAAAGAGGAAGATAATAATTTAATCTCTAGAAGGGGAGGGAGATTAGATAAATCTTTACAAAGGAGATTGTTGGCTGCTTCAAAAAAAAAAAATGCTTCTACTGTGTGATTTGATCTTCTCCCTTCAACTCAGAATATTATGTTCATGTTTAGGAGTGAGAAGCTTCCTCCCCAAGAACAGACTAACAGCATCTGAGCTACCCAAGAGTATGTGTTACTACAACTTCTACCTTGGGAATTTCTTTCTTAACATTGGTGCTTCCCAGGTTATTTGTGAAATCCATGGTCCTAAATAAAGTTACTTCAAGTTATATTTTATGACCTATTTAGGATAAGTCAATGCATTTTTAAAGAAATGGCAGTATGTTGACTTATATTGTGATTTCTCTAAAAATGCATTTTTTTGTTTTAACTATGAAAGTAATAGTTAAAATGTTTAACTATGAAAGTAATAGTTAAATGTGGGTGGTGGGAGGAAGTCTTCTGGTCTCTTTTCTGATAAATTTTTCAAAAATTATATTTTGAAAATACATACAAGACAGCATACAGGATGTACACACAATTAAAGGACTACTGATAAAACAAGTAATTGTGTATCCACCAACCAAGATAATAAATAGAATATAATCTGGAATCTCTAGTGCCATACTTGGATCACATCCCCCACTGTCTCTCCTAAGAGTAGCCTTAGTATCAACCATTCCCTTTCTTCTTAAAATAAATTATTGCTTAGATCCATAACAATTACTTGTCTAATTTTTTAACTTTATATAAGTGGAATCACACTAAACATACTGTTTTTTAAAAAATATATATATTTCTGAGATTCATTTATGTTTCCCCATAGCCATGGCAATTTTTATAGGCATATAATTCCAATATATAAAAATACTCTTCTTTGTTTATCCATTCTTCTGTGAATAGGCTTTGGGAATCTTTCTAGTTTATTGCCATTTCAAAAAAAAAATGTTGCAATTCGTGGTTGTTGTTGTTGTTTTTCCATTTCTTTTTGTACACATCTAAGAGATTTTCTCAGTAGTAAATGCCTAGACCTGTAATTTCTGGGTCTCCAGTTGTGTGCATCTTCAACTTGACTGAATAGCAACAATTGGTTTCCAGAGCAAGTGAATTAGTTTCCACTCTCATCAGCACTCTGTGAGTATCTGCTGTACCCCATCCTTACCACCAGGGTTTTTTGTTTGTTTGTTTGTTTTTGGTACTGAGGATTGAACCCAGGAGTGCTTCACCACTGAGCTGTATCCCATTCTTTTTATTTTGTATTCAAGTCAAGGTCTTGCTGAGTTGCTGAAGCTGGCCTGGAGCTTGCAATCTTCATGTCTCAGCTTCCGTAGTTACAAGATTACAGGTGTGCACCACAGCACCCAGACACACATTACCTATTTTTATAATACTTAAAAACAAGGGCCAGAATGGCTTATGCTTCTGTATCTTCCTCCTTGAATAAAGTTAAGCACAGAGCAGATTCTCAATAAGAATCTTCTGGCTGCTTGATTTGGGGAAAATGTTTTATAAAGTCAAAGATAACTGTACTTAAACATAAAATAATTATTTACATACATAGGCTAAAGCTTTGCTTTTATTTTAAAATTAATAAACATGTACATAAACATATGTTCAAACACATACATATAAACAGAAACACATGAATGTGTAATGTTTATTAAAACAAAAAGTGGGAGAAAGCTAGGCGCGGTGGCACACCTGTAATCCCAGTGACTTGGGAGGCTGAAGCAGGAGGTTCAAGAGTTCAAAACCAGCCTCAGTGGAAGAGAGGCACTTAGCAACTCGGTGAGATCCTGTCTCTAAATAAAAGACAAAGTAGGGCTGGGGATGTGGCTCAGTGGTCGAGTGCCCCTGAGTTCAATCCCTGGTATCCCCCCCCAAAAAAAAAAAAAAAATAGGTGGGAGCAAGTAAATAGCACTTTTTTAGTTAAAAGGTATTCTGAAATTTTTTTGCCCCACAGAGACATGTACATTGTGTGTGTGCAGCTGTGCATGTATGAACAAATATGTGTACCTCCTTAAATATTTGGTTCTGTTAACAAAATCAGTTTTCAGATACGGTGATTTAAACACAGTAATCCACTTCACAGGCTCATTTGGAACCACTGACTAGAGGTTCTGAATGATCAATTTGTGTAGAAATCAAGTTAAACATACATAGTTTAAAATGAACTTAAATACACACCCAGCTAAGCAGGAATAGAGCTTCAGTGCATTACTTGAAACTTTAAATCCATTTTCTCTCTATCTATAACAGATGGTTATCCTCCTACTACCCACCAATTTAAAACCAGCTTTGTTTTAAAATATAAAACTTTTATTCATCTGTCGATACAATTTCAAGGCAAACTCTTGAGACTTTCAAAGCTAAAAAAATACTATATTCAATTTCAATAACCAGCAAAAGATAAAATTTTAAATTATAGTTCTAAAAATCTGAACATTACACCTTACTAGTAAAATACATAATTTTTTACTAAAATAAAAATTGTTACTAAATACAATGCATTAAAATAATATAAGTACATTTTTTATCTTGTAATTTTGAGGGACCCCAGTTAGAAAACATAACGGAATAAGTAACTGAGAAATAATTATAGAAGATACATTCTTCATTTCATTAAGCAAAAATACAAGTGGTTGGACTCTATGCAGTCTCAAATAATCTGAATAATTGTGAAACCCCATTTTGTTTTGGACTGTACAGTCTTTAGCTTTACAATAAATATATGCCTGACCATGGCTGTCTGATAATTAAAAGATACTGAATCCTTACTTTCCATACTGACCCTAAAACCTATTGGCCAAGTGGCCTCTCAAAATCTTCATTCCCACATTTGTAAAAATAGGATAACTCCTGACTACTCATGAGACTGAGAAGATAAAGTGGAAGAATGTCTGTAAATGCGATTCTAAACCATAAATGCTAAACAGATATAAATGATTATCTTGTGTTTAAATTTCAACTTAATTGTTTAATATAACTTATATGGAAAGCTTCTTAACTTTTTAAAGCCTATTTTCTAACCTAAAAATGGTAGCTTTGTGAAGATTAAATAAGACAATACACATAGAAAGCTTAAGCATAGTGTAAATGGTATTAAGCATTTGGTAAGGGCAACAAGTTTTTCTTAATGTTATTCATTACCTTTATCAAGAGAGAAATTGCTATGAGTTGTCCTTTTCAATAATTATAATCAATTCTACCAAACCATCCACATGATCAATGACCTGTGCTTGTGAGAGACCCAGATTGAATAGCATACGAGCTATAGCAAAGGAACAAAACTTTTCTCCATATAGAGCTAACTGGCCAACATGAAAATGAACCTTGTCCTTATTAGGTAACTGGGTGAACCAATCTGGACACAAATTATATAAACAAACTTCACATATCAAGAATACTGTTGCCAAGTTCAAGGATTGGCATCAGTATAATTTGATGAACAGTGCACTCATAAAATATTTGAATAAGAATTAACATTGCTTGTTTATTTCTTACAAGGACACTGTAATGATGACCTATTTCCTTCTCTTTGCTTTTGTTTTTATATTGCCCTGTCCTTGAAAATCTGTGCTCTGTACTTCCTTATCACCCATTACTCCCACCAAATGGCTTCGGCCATCACTACCCAGCTGTCTTTTTTCCATATTGCTCAAGAGGTGGACAAAGTAGGTCACCATGAAGAAAAAGCCATGTGCTTCCTCTCACAGCCTTAATTCACTTTTCCCTACAGCCCTTGAGGTCAAATATCTCCAAGCTGTTTATGACCCAAATTCAGATCTGCCATGTGCCAGGGAAACTAGACAGCTGTGTATAGGACAACTCTGCTCTAAATGATGCTAACTCTTTTTTGTGATTTTATTAAAGAAACAAAAGATGACATTCAAAGGAAAAGTATAGAATTTTTATTGTAGTATATGACATATATAGAACAATAGTAATGTAATGTAAGTAGTTATTGCTTTTTCTCTCCTTTTCTGAGATCACTCTGTGTTCTCAGAAGCCACTGATTCATGGTAACTTCTGATCTTATCCCAACCAGTTGCACAAGTACTAAGAATCAAACACCTGTTTATTTGTTAATACAATTGAGGGAACTCAATCACTGGGTTTTAATGACTCTAAAATATACACATATATTCTGTTTCAGACCAAACAATGTATTTCCTTTCATATACTTGTTTGTTATAATCAGTTTAATCTTTGAAAAACCCATGTGATTAATATACTTTGCCTCACTGTTGATGATTTATTGTTCTTGTTCTTGGGAAACAATGTAAACTCTATATGAATGTTATTAGTAAAATTTTAAGTTTTAGGGGTTGTAGGTGATGTCAATAAATGACTTAGCATTCCTCTGGGATGCAAGACAATCAATTAAATACATCTATGTCACATCATATCCTAATATAAGAAAGATGATATTAGCATACATTCTATGAATTAATTATAGACTCTAACCACTTCGATATTCCCTGTTTTGTTCACTGCCCAAAGATATCTTGATGGGGATTTTCTAGGCACAGGACCAGTGTTTAAAATGCAGGTAATACTCTTGGTTATGTATCCGCTGTCACTCTAACACTTCTGGGAGGGTTTTCTGACACTTCACAGGAACACTGATTAAGAGAAAACACTCACTTCAGCTCAATGAATGCTTTTTGAGCGATTACTGTGTGGCAGGTTCCAAGGGCTTTGGGGGTAAAAAAAAGACATGGACCTTCATAGTCTGGTCTAAAGCAAGCATATAAACAGGTCACTTAAATAAAACATAATAAGTGCTATGCTACAGTTATGCACAGAGCCATGGGAGTTTGGAGGAGGAGCTAGAATCTTCCTTCCTGAATTTCAGACTCACAATGCAGCAGCCTCTGGGTATCATTAACTTCTCAACGTATTCAAGACAACATTCAGAAACTGTCATATCTAAACAACTGTAGCAGATGTTTTCTTTGGACTCTAGTTTGTTCTGCCATGTGTGAGAACAGTCCTCAAAGGATAACTAACTGGGTGGACACATAACCCAGCTCTGCCCTCATATAAGTAAGATAACTCAGAGGTAGGATAATTCTGTTATATGTTCTATACTTATCCTATTGAAATTCTGCCCATTGGGAATCGGGATGGTAAAAATGAGTCAGGCAAAGACCCTAGAAATTCCTGTCATTACAGGATTGTAAAGCATAAGCAATACCATATCCCTGATGGAATTTGGAGATTAACTCCACCATCAAATTAACTCTACTTTTCCTGTTTGACCTATACAGAAGTCAGATGGATCTTGGATATTAATAGTATATTATTGTAAACTTAAACCAATGACTCCAATTGCAGCTGCTGTTTAGATATAATCTCATTTCTGAAACATAGCAAGAGCCCCTAGCACCTAGTTTGCTACTATTTATCTTTAAATGCTTCTTTTTCTACTACAGTTTGCAAGGACCACCAGAAAGAGTTATTACCTAATGTAGCCTCAAGACTATGTCGTCTCTCCTGCTTTCTACCTTATAATATGGTCTGCAGAGATTATGAGAACCTCGATAGTCTACATAAAACTCACTGGTGTCCATTGCATTTGGTAATATTATTTTTGTTGCAGTTGATCAGGACCTGGACAAGAAGTAACAAGTATTTCTAGATCACTTATTAATACATATGAGAAAAAGTGAATAGGAGCTAAACCCGACAAAAATTCAAAGACCCATTACCTAGCTGAAATTCCTGAGAGTCACATGATATGGGACATCTCAAGATCTCTCTTCTATACCTTACAGAATCTACCACTAAAGAAGAGACACTAGGCTGGGTTTGTGGCTCAGTGGTAGAGAGCTTGCCTGACATGTGTGAGGCACTGGATTCAATCCTCAGCACCACATAAATAAATAGATAAAGGTATTGTGTCCATCTATAACTAAAAATATTTTAAGGAAGATGAAGAAGAAGAGGCACTAGATGAGCCTTTTAGGAGTATCTGTGTGTGTTGCTTAAATCCAGGGCCTTACACATGCTAATCATGGGACTTAACCTGATTCATGGGTAGTTGCTAATAGTTTATCTGGATGTTCAGGGACTTGGTAAGAACAGTTCTAGAATACTGATAAGAAGAGACCTAAGGAAGAAGTATGTAAATGGTTTTCTCTAAATGGGCCAACAGTGTGAAAACACTTGTATTTCATGTGAATACCCTAGTAATGAGCATCCACTGCATAGGTTTTCAATAATCAAGTAGGAAAATGTCATATTCTGTATATTTCAATCATTTTTTTTTCACCAGCCACTGTGGGACTTATTTGTGGGCTCATGTATTAAGTGTTCAGAGTGGCAAGAATGGAGGTTATTCATATTTAACAAGGTGAACTGACCTTGCTACTATTCCTAATGCATGCCTGAAGGGCTAGCAGCAGAGACTAACACTAGTTCCATTCCCAGGAGACCAGTCAGCTACCTGGTACAGACTGATTACAGTGGATCCTTGTATTATGAAAGAGGTGGAAATTTGTCCTCACTAAAATGGATATGTATTTTGGATATGGATTTTTTTCCTGTTTGTGATACTTTTGAGAGTCCATTTGTGAACTTTCAGAATGATTTATTCACCATCATGGCATTCTGTAAACATTGCTCCTAATCAACTAATTTTGTAGCCAGAGCAGTTCCACAGTAGGATCCTTCCCATGGCATTTTATGGTCTTCCCACATCTCCATCACCAAGAAGCAAGTGGCTTAATAGAATGGTGGAATAACCTCCTGAACTAGTTTCCAATGCCAGTTAAGGAATGGAGTTCTAGCAGATAAGATGAAATACTCTTTGAATCAGCAACCAATGGATTCTGCCTCTTCTATAACCAAAATATATGGGACTATGAATCAAGGGGGACATAGGAAAGGGTCCCTTCAATATTACATACCTAATGACCACTCACAGAAGTTTTTCCTCCCATACGTCAAAGTTTTAGTTCTGTTGATTGAACAGTCTTGGTTTCCAAGAGCAGAATGTTTTTGCCAAGAGACATAATAATGGCTCCATTGAATTGAAAGTTGAGATTGACATATGATCTTTTTTTGGCTCTTCATGGTACTGGAATGAGTCCTCCAAATTACAGAAGAAAAATCAAGTTTGTGCTCCACTATGGCGGCAGAGAGGGCTATGCCAGGAACCCAGGGGATTCTCTGAAGAGCCTTTTAATATTTCTATGTACAACAGTGAAATTTAGTGGAAAATTTCAGCAATTAAAAAAAAACAAGTTAATATGCTGATGTTCCAGCATAGAAAGCCTAGATCCCACTGACACACACACACACACACACACACAAAGAAATCACTTGAGGTCCTACCTGAGGACAAATAAAATATAGAAAGGAAGAAATAAGTTAAAAAATATCAATGATGGTCTTGTGGCTGGTTACAAAAATAAAGACTGTAGCATCTTTGTATATTTTCTACCCAGCTTACTATGTACATATTTATATATAGAGAGAAATAGACACGCAAATAAATTATTTTCTTATTATTTGACACAAGTTTTGGATATTAACTTTATAATTTCGTCTTATGCAGAAAATTCAGATAAGTCTATGGTTGAATTTGAGGGGTAACTGACATGGTCCAGAGAGGGGTGGCATGACTGTCTCCCAAACATTGGATTCAATAATTATTAGCATTTAGTGTCTCCTCACTTTGGGAGAAGGTAAAAAATATCTTCATTCATATAAAGGATAATTGAATCTCACTGGGAGAAAAACAGAGTTCTTTTTGTCGGTGGTTAGAAGATTTAATTAGTAGGTAAATGTGGATGCCAAGCAGTCAAGAGGTAGACGGTGTCCGTTATTAAGCTATTATCTTTCAGCTGCAAATGTACCCTTCATATTCTGCTTAATGAGTCTGGTTCAGGAACTCTCCAAACCACATTTCTGCTTTGCCAGCTGGCTTCCTGTTAAGCCCTGCTGATAGGGTGTTCTAGATGGACACTGAAAGTGGGGAGGAGGAGGAAGGGTCTTGTCATATGTTTTCTTTCTGACTGCTTTTTGTGCTTTTGAGCCCGAGCATCATTTCTTCACATTCACAGCACTGTTTTTTCCCCCTCCCATAGCAGCAGTTTAATTTGGTTTGCAACTTTTCTTAAACTTGCAGAACCATCCTCATTTTGTTCTGCTCAGAGAAAACAGCACCAGGATGAGCCTCATCCTCTATCTGAATTTCAGCTTCACAGACCTCTACTGAAGCACCTAAATTTTAATCATTCCAATCTCTTTTCTTTATTGCATCAGTCTCAAAGTGGCAGCTGCTTCCTGCAATGGCTTTTTCCATAGTAACTTGGTATTTTCCCTTTGCCCCTTTGGTTACCTAGTAATAACTTTGTGCTTTGTTAACAGTGCCTCATGTTGAATTCTCAGTGTGATTTCTGTCTCCTGCCTGGATGCTAACTAATAGAGACACCTTCCTAGGATTCTGTCAGGCCCTGGCCTATGTCAGAATTTCTTTCCTGCTTACCATTAACAACCCCTGGCAAAATAATTATCAATATCCCCACTAAATAAAGAACTCTATAATAACAGATATAGGTGGAAAATATTCATCTTGTCATTACCTAGAAAATGGATGTTCAAGGAATACTTGTTGAAAAAAATAAAAGAATGATTCAGGATGATTTCCTAGGGGGAAGGTAACAGAGGAGAGAGAGAGAAGTGCCCACTGACTAGCCCAATGTTTTACCAACATTTTGATCTCAGGATTCCTTTACAGAGTAAATACATTGGTATGTTTAGTAAATATTTTTTTAAGAGCTCTGATTTGCAGCCTTTCCTGATGTATGCTTTGTAAATACTTCCTCTCTGGACAATTTCAAGCCACCAAATGATGTCATTGAGTGAAGAGCTAAAAAGAGATATACACCGTTGGCTTTTGTGAGTCAATAACAGCTCTAGCACTTTGGCTTTTTCTTTCTTTTTTTTCTTTTTTTTCAGTACTGGGGATAGAAGCCAGGGCTTTGTGCATGCAAGGCAAGCACTCTACCAACTGAGCTAGTTCCCCAACCCCATCACTTCATGCATTTTTGAGATAGTATCTGCCAAATACCCAAATCCAAATAGCCATAGTTTTTTTTGTCAACTATTCTGTCAAGAAAAAAATGATATTCTATGAAAAAAAGAAGAAGCAATTAGTTCAGCTTATATTTCAAATAATTGCATAAGAGTTTTTCTTGATGACAACCATTGTACTTCTATATATATAGCAGAAGTGCTTTATGTATATGTTCTGGAAAAACATGGCTTCAGTGTATGAGAACTGGCCCCAAGGTGCCATGAGAATAAAGAAAGGAAACACAGATCTAGAATTATGTGGAGTACAATTATTGGAGGACTTATTGACAGAAGCATGGCCCTGGGCAATAGCATGATCGGTTGGATCCCTGCAATTTGGGTCACAAGAAGGGACAGGTTAGGATAAAAATGATTTCATTCTGGCTGGAATGTACCTGGTTTACCTTAAACAGGCATCAAAGAGTCAGGCACATTTCTGGAGCCCAGGTCTGGTTTTAAAGCTCTTCAAACCACTCTAATGATTTTGTCTATTTATAGTTTGTTGGGAAATTATGCAGGAAAAAAACAACCAGGGTTACTCTAGGGCAATCGCAGTGACTACAATTCAAGATGGTTAGAGTTACCTCAAGCTGAACCAATATGGCATACTTCCTTTTTTAGGTACAATATTTAAAAGTGTGTGACCAAGGATTTAACAAAGGCAATAATTTAACGTACAAGTGCACTAGTGAGAAAATACAATGGCTCCAATTATGGTGTGGTACTACTACCTGAGTCATACCCAGATGCCAGCAATTTAAATCACCATTTCTTTACACCACTACTGAAAATGTCCTCACAGTTTAATAGTATTATAAGATTATACCATCTTAGTTATATCATAATTTTGACCTCATAAACTCCATAAGGGATCTCTACAAACTGCTGCACCAGACAAGTGAAAAAATATCTAGCCATAAGTGGTCTTCTGTGAAGTTTTCATGTATATAAGGACCACCATAGATGTGAAAGATTAGAAAATTTTTTTCCCTTCGAAAGATGTTTCTCCAGGTCACTAGGCTAGATGCAAAAGAAAAAAAAGGGGGGGGGAGGTCTTATTTATTGAGTTATATTAAACCAGTTAATCACATCGACTCATGAGGAGGCAGCTCTAGACAGCTAATATCTACCATTAGATCATAGGGATCCTTCATGAACTTCGCCATCCCCATCATCGCCAAGTCATGACTTTGAGCTGAAGGCATTCAATAAAATACCTCAGAAACCAGGATGTTATGATGAACTTAATGCAAAAGCTTTACTGACACAGATATTAATGAGGGAAATCAAACTCCTTCTCTCCAACATTTTATAGGGGATATACAAAAAGGAATCTGCTAGGTGTAGGTGGTACAGATGCTGGAGGAGGAAAAAAAACACCCAAAGAAGAAATGGGGTAGTCAGGACTATGATGGTTTATGAGCATAACAATCATTAGAAGCTGCAATTACAAGAAAGGAGAAACAGTAAGGAAAAACAATGAGACACAGAAGACAGGCTGAAGAGGGAATGAGCAGTAGAGGCAGAAGCAATAAAAACACAAAGAGGAACCAAATCATCATAATGGGGGAAGGTCAGCAAACTTCTGTTGAACATCTAACTAGAAAAGCTAAGTCTTAGAGTTGCCATGCCAGCCTCTAGATCTTAGCTGAAATTCCTTTTGTCTATTTAGATTCTTCTAAAAATCCCACCTTTTTAAAAATAACTTGAGTGAACTTCTATTCCTTGCATCCAGAGGAGCTTAATTAACTTATATTTACTGGGGGAGGTATCCCACTAGGTGCTTCTATATCATCCCAATTTCAAGTTAATATATCTCAATTTAGGTATGCGTACCAACAATGCTTCCAAACATAAGATGTAACAAGAGAAAATAAAGTTGTCATGATTTTTATGTCCCATAAGCCATGTAGAGGCCACAAGCCCAAGGGAACTATGTAGTTGAAAAATTGTTGCTATTGTACTCCTGATTCAAAAATAGAAAAACAATTGTACTACATACCATTAGAATGATAAGGGGGAAACATGGTCTGATTGGGAGTCTTTTAATTGTAGAAAAACAAATCCAACTGAATCATGTTAAGCAAACAAGGAGAAATTAATACAACTACAGGAGAAGCTAATGGAGGCATAAAGATGTGATTTGGCCTCCAAAAGACCATCTCTGTTTTCTTTTATGTTCCTGTTTTTCCTCTCACTGTAACAGCATCTTCTGTCTGTGCACCCCAGCTTGCTGTTTCCCTCCCTGTCTGCCTGGCAGAGAAGGCCACCCACAGCTCCCCGTTATTGGTCACTGGTCTACCTCACAGAAATTGATTCAATCCTCCTCCTTCCTTTCCTTCTTCCTTCTCTGGTCTTCATCTGCCTCTATTCTAAATCCATGGGGAAAGTGCTCTGATTGGGTCAAATAAGGGACAGGATCAAGAAACCACCTTATTATATAAAATGAAAATGACAGTAGAGTGGTGTGGGGTTGGGTAGTGGTTGAACTTGTCACCTTGGATCACCAGGTGGGAGTAGTTATGCAGGGCATCATCAGTTAGCTGATTCCAAAAGATATCCACTGTAAGGCAGGAACTCTTAATCTCCATATCTTAGACAAAACAACTCTTAAATGATCCCAAATAGATGAGTTACAACTTACAATCGAAAAATAGGACAGTCCATATCCATCTCCTCAATAAAAAGCTTACTGACCCCAGGCAATAATGTCAAAATGTGTTTTGAGAAATCTCTTGCTTTCTAGATCTGTTTACCATTCCTTTCCTTTCATTCAAACAAAATCTGTCTTGTTCTCCATGACAACAACTGGAAAAGGAATTTGTGTTAGAGTTTTAATTCTCTGATACTATTAGGAATTCTAAGTAAGATAAATGTTTGCTAGATATCATTTGTCATTTTATTTATTTTTGTTTATTTTTGAGTCAGGTCTCACTGTGTTGCCCGAGCTGGTTTCTCCTGGGCTCAACTATTCTTCTTGTCTCAGCCTCCAGAGCTAGGACTACAGGCACAACCATGGGGCCCAGCATATAATCTTACTTTGGAGGAGGGTTCTGATGATAGCAACAACAATTTGAGCCAATTAATAAACAGCTACATTAAGTCAGTACATACAGTGACAGACAATCTATCCACAACACAAACCATTTCTCCCAACATGTAACACTGGCCTTCTGTTTTCATTCCAAACTGGCAATCTTGTTTTCTAGACCTACTTTGTAACTATGGTTTCTGTGTTTTATTGTAGCCATTATACTCTGTTCTTGGCATAATGAACAATATTATAAACCAGAAGAAAGACATGCAAAATCCTAAGGAGTCTGCATTTGTGCAATGCTTTCCAACAAGAATGAACAAATCCTGAAGAATGAAAAAATTCAAGTTTTAATGAGCTGTAAGGGAATTTTCAAAAATGAAAGTTTTCTAAAATTTGCAGTTTCTATCCTCTTAAAATGCAAATATGTAAATATTCAGTAAGAACTTTTCTTAAAAAAAAGGAAACATTGCTGTTTACATGAATTTTAATAAGTATTACCCACATGTTCAATTCCCTTTTCATTTAAGGGACTGTAGATTATCCTAGAAACTGACCTACTTAATCAAAAATTCTGTCTGTAACTATGATACAGTAACCAAGATGAGATTATAAATTTTTCTTTCAGACCATCCAGCTCACTGTTCACTGTAAAATCTATACCCAGAAGATCATAAGCTTTGAGTCTCCTTATTTCCCCCACAAAAAAAAAAAAAAGCAATGTGTCTTAGAGCTTGGACAATGGATTCTGTAACCAGACTTCCAGACTTCCTAGCATTAAATCCTTTAGTTAGGAGTTGGGAGGCTTTAGAAAAGTTATGTAAGAGCTCTGTGTCTCAGTTTCCTTGAGGATGATAGTCTATTCATATGGTTATTGTGACCACTGAACAATATTGCAAAGCTCTTAGTATAGCAACTGGCCATGCCAAGGATTAGTTATCATTATAACTTTGTAACCTCCATTGATTGTTGGTTAATGACCTATCTTCATTGTTAAATGTTCAATCATCTGGAGGTTTGGGAGGTGAGGTACATTTAGGAGATGACTCTAATGTTTAATCTTGTCTAATAATTTATTCTATCAATATACAAGATGTAATATTTGTGATCTATCTACATAGAACAAAGAAGAGACTATGATTGCTTAGAGAGAGACCAGCCTGTGATGATAAGAGTGGACAAAAGGAATTACCTCTGCCAATAAGAAAATTTGCTTTGATATTGCTTTTTATCATGCAGTCATAAACTCATTTTTTTTTTGAAAGCACAAATAGGAAGCAAAATAGCCAAATCTCGTTAAAGATTTACTAGGTATGATTGCCTCTACTATAAGGATTCCAGTTTCCCTTAAATAGTTTTTATTCTATAATTCTGTAAGGAGCAGGTGGAGACTTTTTCTTTAACTAAAATGGCTTTTGATGACCATACAATTGTGGGAAAGTACTATTATATATACCATTTGTGCGGGCACACACATTTTTACTGTTAAATTATTTAGTCTGTTCCCCAAAGGATATCTCTGAAGTATAAAAGAATATTAACTAAAAGATCACTTTGAAAAACAAAATCCTTCGGTCTTTTTTTTTTAAAAAAACTGGGGATTGAACCAACCAGGGGCATTTAATCACTGAGCTATATCCCCAGTTCTTTTTTATTTAGAGACAGTCTTGTTAAGTTGCACAGGCTGTCTTTGAACTCATGATCCTCCTGCCTCAGTCTCCTAAGCCTCAATCATTCAGTCTTAAGAAGAAAAAAAAAAATAGCCTGTGGGAAAGTTCATTCATGGTAAATGTCCTCCAAAAATTGGTCTATCTTATAGAGGACATATTACAAATCCTTCCCCTGGACATTGTCTAAGGGACTGCTCTGTGACCTACAGCAGTACGTGTCTTAGTTGAGTTTTGTTTAGAAGCATAGCCTGAGGAAGAGGTTCTGTATATGTACTTAATTAGGAAAAGTTCTAGGAAAAATCAGAGAGGAAAGGAGCACAATAGGAAAGCAAAAATTTGAGCAAGGATATGGTTCCCAGTAAAGGTTGAGCTGAAAGGAAAGTAGATAGGAGAGTGGAAATGAATCAGTCCTTGGTCACCCTTGAAGAGGGTCTCAAGAGCCTCCAGAGAGGTGGTTCCGCTTAGCCAAGGTCAAGTCTCTGGAGAAAGTCACTGCAATAAGTTGTTTGCCAAGGCACTCAGCAAAAGGATGGCCTCTCTGGCCTACAAAAGGGATCAGAGTTGAGCAACAAAAATGTCTACTGCCCTCCTCCTCATTGTTGTTCAGAAGTGATCCTTTAACTTGTTGTAGGGACCTTTATTCTGTGCATTCTTTGTATCCCACTTATCACAGTACCTAGCACTTAAATTATCTATTGAGAGCTGCCTATCAAATTTACAAGGCAATTTCTTAAGAGTCATCTAAACTTCAGATTTTACTTTGTATGCTTGCTAGATAGCATTATAGTTTTCTGTATACCCTGTGTCACCACCCTGCCTGCTAAATACATTTTATACTCTGCATATTAATCGTAGGAGAGGAAGAAAATAAGGTCTTGTGGTTGGAGGAGTAGCTTGAGAACCCAGAGATCCTAGTTTTACCTCTCTTACTGGGTGCCCAAGGGAGTCACTGGACCTCTCAAAGCCTGAAGTGTTGGAAAGGAAGGAAATAAATCTGTAAAAAGTCCATTTTGCTTCAGATTAAGTATACATTTCATACTCTTCTTTTTATATTAAGCATTGTGTTCGAGAGTTAATCTAAAGCATCTTCTTGCTGGAGATAAGAGTCCAGAAGTTCTGATGTTAAAAGAACACATTTCTGGGATCTTAGAATCTTTAATGCTCAGTTAGCTTCATCAAACCTTTTCCTAGGCATAGAGAAACTGGTTGGTGACCACTTTCTTCCTGTCTACAATCATTAAACCGTGCATGTCCCCAGAGTAATGGAGGTTGGGGAGGGCTGCTTTAGGTATTAGAAGCCCTATTTTTTTTTTAAAGGAGTGGAGATTGATTGCCCAAAATATATGATATTAAAACTATAACTGAGGGTATTAAATCATGGGGAAGTACAAAGATCTTTTTTTCATAGAATATATAAACCCAAAACTCTAATGGAATTAATAGCCTAACTAAAATTTAGATCATACATTTTATCTAAATTATAAATTAATAATGCTTTTAATACCACAAATTATACCACATATTTACCTCATGAATAATCATCTGGCTCCATCAGAGCTGAGGAAAGTTGTACTTGGTGAGAAAAGAGGAGGAGTTTTGTGTGAAGCTGACATTACATGTGTGTGGATTTGCACTCTGGGTACAAATAACTAAATCTGTGAATTGAGAGGAGAACTGGGGCAGGGAGGCAGGGATAAAGAAGCATAGAATACTATGGAAACAAGTAAACAGAAAGGTCATAGGCCTCTAAGGGTAAATCTTACCTAAATTCCCTACATTATTGTCTGTTTTTCTCTTAGGAACCAGATAGAAATGAGATTCCCCTCTTTAGAAATTGAGGCTCAAAGATAATGTGTTGGCAAGGATATGGAGAAAAGAGAACTCTTGCACACCGTTAATGGGAATGTCAATTAGTACCAATGTTGTAGAAAATAGTGTGGTGGTTCCTCAGAAAAATTTTTAAAAATTCATCACATGATCCAGTAATTCCACTACTAGGTATTAAGCCAAAGGGAATAAGATATCTGCACTCCCCTGTTCGTGCAGCATTAGTCACAATCTCTGAGATAATGGAAACAGCCTAAGTGTCCACTGACAAATGAATGGATTAAAAAAATCACACACACATACATAGTGGAATATTGTTCATATTTTTTTAAAAAAGGAAAATTCTGCCATTTCCAACAAAATGGATGAACTCCTTCCTGTATGATATCATTTACAAATGGGATCTAAAAGGTCTAACTCAGAAACATAGTAGACAGTTGTACAGTGTAGGGGAAACATGAAGGGGTTGGTCAAAGGTACAAAGTTTCAGTTATGTAGGATGAATAAGTTCTGAAGATCTAATGTACAGTTTGGTAACTAGAATTAATAGTATAGTAATGTGTTGTATACTTGAAATGTGTGAAGAGAATAGATCTTAAGGATTTTCACCATATAGCACAATGGATAGACATGCTAATCAGGTTGATTGGGGTTATCATAACATATACCTACATAAAATCATCACATTGTATATATAAATTATATACAAATCAATTATATAAAAATATATAAATCAATTATATAAAATCATATTTATAATCAATTATATATATAAATATATATAATTTTTATTTTCAATCACATCTCAATAAAGGGGAAAAAAAGAAATTGATATTTATGGATGAGAACCACACCAGCATCCTCAGTGCAGACATGGGGCCAGATAGAGAATTCTACCATGCCATCTGCCTTACCATAGCAGGGCCTGATGATAAATAGGTTTAAATAGGGGAAAGGAAAGTTGATTTTTGCTGGCTTCCCCCTTCTGAAGGATGGGATTCTTACCCAGTAAGAGTTCTAGTTCCTTTCTGTACATCATCCCCACTATCCAAAGCTTTCCTTTCTTAGTCTTTTTTTTTTTAATGGTAGCTTTTTAAAAAAATCTTTATTTTATTTATTTTTATGTGGTGCTGAGGATCGAATCCAGGGCCTTTCACATGCTAGGCAAGTGCTCTACCACTGAGCCACAACCCCAACCCCTCCTTTCTTAGTCTCTAACTTGCCTCAGAGCTTATTGCTGGAATAATCCTGAGTAATGGTTATACAGACACTCACAAACAACAAGCTGAAGACATTTAGAGGTCATCGCTGGTGAACGAATGGGTGCTGGGGAGGAAGGGACCTTGGCAAGAGAGGGAATATGGTAGATACTTAGTAGCATTCATCATGATAGGATTTCCTTTCCTTCCGAAGGAAACAAAGACTCCCTGGAACTTCCCTTAAAGTTAGGTTGGGGCCATGTGATGAGTTCTCCCTAGTGAACCGAGACTGGAACTGTCATTCTATGACAGTTAAGGGCACATGTGAATTCTCACTCTCATCCCTCGCTGCCTCGTCCCATGGAAGTCTTGGGTTCCACATAGAGTAGCTGTTAAGATGAAAGCAACTTGGATTCCTACATTATGACTGGGAAGACAGCTGCCCTGAAAAGTTGCAGCAGGACCAACAGTGGCCTTGCATAAGTGAGTTTAATAAGGTTGTAAGGTTTGTTCATCACTGACACAGCAGAGCCTCTCCTGACTGATTCAAGAAAGGATGCAGAGCTGCAAGGCAGGGCTCTAGGAAATGTCTGATCTCACTGACATTTTTCAGAATCACAAAGAAAGGGACTCCATTCTGGAAAAGGAAAAATAAAAAAAAATCTTCCATGAAAGTGGACTTAAATATCTGTATGCTTTCATATTGTCTTTTATAATAAGAATATATTTATCATGTAATTTTTAAAATTTATAAGTTAGGAAGAAATCCTTTGTAAGTTAGAGACTTTGTATAACTTCATAATGATAATTTTAAAACTTCTCCAAATGTTTCCTACATTTATTAAAAGATTCACTTGGGTTACCAAGTACCCCCTTTTAAAAAGATGATTTGCTGAAACAGAGCAAATGGAATGAATTTCTAGACAGGTATGATTTGATTTATTCAAATGCTGGTTGTTAGAACTCTGTCTGCTTCATTTGGCAGGGTGATGTAAAACATCAGCCTGATCTAGCTGGTCAGTTCCAGCTTTCTGGATGAGCAATAAGTCCCAAAACTCCTTCAGGAAACCAGGATGGTATATGTTAGTAAGATGTATTTCCTACCAGCAACCTAAAATGCTTTGTGGCAGGAGGTAGCATACAAAAGAAAGTAAGAGTACTCAATAAGTAAGTGCTACTGACTTGTAAAGCATGTGGGGTGATCACTCTGGTAGGTAAACCACAAGAAATTAGAGAAGTTAGTTTGCATGCATTCTGTGAGACGTTGATTCACTGTACTCTGTGGAAACGATCCTTATCAGAGCTGTTGGTGGCACTAGCAGCTGAAGAAGACAACAAGATCAGCTCCATAAATTCTACTTCATAACCTTAGCAACACCCTGGAATCAGAGCAATGTTCCAGCCAAATCTCCCACATAGAAATGTCTTTGGAGGTACTTCTATCTGTCACCAAACACTGAAGATAAGAGACCCAGAAAGACAAGAACTTGAGCTTTTCTCTTCCACTTTCCCCATTCTTTTACGCACACCCCTTCTGCTGATATTGTGCTGCCTCTTCTTGAAACTATGAAAGCGTCTCTCATCAGCTATTTATTCTCTGTCATTTGATTAACCGCACACTGGGGTAGAAATGAGTTTCTCCCAGTGAATTACTAGACCCAAGAATTTCCCAAGAGTGGGTTTTATAATTGTGGGGATGGGGATTGCTTGACCCAGTAAAGGGATTTCACACTTGGGTATTTTGGGAGACAGAAGATTCATGAAAAAACACAATCCTTATTAGCAGGTTGGCCCAGAAACTGAATCTGATCAGTGATCTTGAATCATCAAGAGCATTTTATGCTACTGAGGATAAAGTTCAAAAATCTCAGCTCTTCCAGTTTCTCCTCTGACATACTAGAAATGATCTGGAAGCTGGTGGTGACTTATGGAAGGCCACCCTATGTGTTAGCCTATTTTTTTCCTCAGCTTGGACATTGCTTGAACTTCTAGATACTCTTCTTCTAGCTCCTGGTCCTCCCCTCTCTCCACTCCCCTCCCTATCACCAAATTTTAACACTTCTCCTTCCTCTGGTCTCAAGAAATTGTGTGTGTGTGTGTGTGTGTGTGTGTGTGTGTGTGTGTATGTATTACTGTTTTTAGGAAGCATGGTTTTCATTACATAAACTACCCCTTTTGTGAAATTTTGGATGACTCTAATTCAATAAGAAAAATGCCCTATCTTACTCTAAATACTAGAAAATGAGATTGTTCTTTAAAAATGGTGGATGTCTTATTTTGGCATCCTTTCATTATTAGAGGTCCTCAGAATTCCCATAGTCCCCAACAAATGTGTACAAGTGTCATCATACCTTTTTCACATGTGAGAATTCTTTCATTAAGCCTGCGTAAGTTTAATAATGTTAAATTAATCTGAAAAAACAGAAAATGTGACTCACTCAGTACTTAAGTCCAATTCGACATACTTTGATAAAACTAGTATGTTTTCAATTCTCCATCTGTTTCTATTATATCTTATTACCTCCAAAAATAAATTGAAATTTTTAGAAGTCTTCATAAGATTTCCATTGAGAAAATAGATATCATTACTTATGTTGCAAGTTTTGAACTAATATGAGTAACAAACAATTATTTTTTCAAATCTTCTAAGCATTTACTGTTTGGAACTAAAATTCCAAAAATGAGGTAGACTGATTTTTTTTTTAAATTTAAAATATCTTAATAACTACAGGATATAAACACCCTATGATCTGTGTTGTCATTTATGTAACCAATACAACAAAAGGCTGTATTATTTTAGTCATAGGGAATAATAGATGGAGTTTTCAAAAACTCATTTTGGCTTAAAGTTTCCTCCCCTCCAGCATCATACTAATACCCCAAAATATTAACTAGAATGTAGAACAGAAGAAATGAGGTCTTACTGCCTTTATTTTTCTCTTTCAAGTTGTTTTTGAGTGCCAAAGAACAAAGAAATAGTCAAAAGAAAGATAGCAGTAGGGAAATCAGAAACATAAAAGTTGTAAAAAAAAAAAAAAAAAAAAAAATACACACACACACACAAACTGAATATCCAGTACCTTAATAAATTGGCAAAAACGGTACTCTAGACTATCATGTAACCAAAGAAATTAATGAGGGGGTGATGCATATAGTTGAGATAACAAAGTACTGCAGACTATAGCAGACTATATAGCTTAAAAAATAGAAATTTATTTCTCACAGTTCTGGAGGCTGGAAGTCTGAGATAAAGGTATTGAAAGGGCTGGCTTCTTTCACTTCTTTTTTTTAAATTTTTTTTTTTTAGTTGTAGATGAACACAATACCTTTATTATATTTTATTTTTATGTGGTGCTGAGGATCAAACCCAGTGCCTCATGTGTGCAAAGCAAGTGCTGTACCACTGAGCCACAACCCCAGTCTCAGGGCTGGCTTCTTTCGAGGCCTCTTACCTAGGCTTGCAGATGGCTGTCTTCTCCATTTTGTTCACATGCTCTTCTCCCTGTTCATCATGTCTGTGTCCTAATTTTCTTATCTTATAAAGATACCAGTCATACTGGATTAGGGTACACCCTAAAAACTTCATTTTACCATCATTACCTCTTTAAAGAGCCTATCTCCAATGCATTTACATTTTTTAAAGTTTATTTTTATGTAGTGCTGAAGATTGAACTCAGTGCCTCACATTGGGAGACAAGCGCTCTACCCCTGAGCTACAGCCCCAGCCCTGTATTTACATTTTGAAGGACACAGCTCAGCCAATAACAGAACCTGTTTCCAACAAGATGGTGAAGTAGATACCCTGCCCAAGCCACCTGCTGAAAACCACCAAAAATTCCATTTATAATATGCAAAGTATCTTTTAAAATGCATCAAAGAGCCTCAAAAAAAAAAAAAATACATGTATAGGCCAAAAACTAAGTTAAAATGGAAACCAAGATAAGTAAAGCAGTGAAACTGGTTTCATTTGAGAGCATTTGTCAAACCCCAGTGAACTTGAGCATCAGACTTTTATTTGTTTGTTTTTTTAATTTTCAGGAAGTAGAAGTAGAGAGCAGGAGGTAAAGCCCAAACCAAACCCAAAGCCTTCCCAAACCAAACGGATAAATATTCAGTAAATATAATATTGCCAAACCATGAGACCAAAGGAAAATTACCACTTGTGAACCATGACATTAGGTAGAAGGAAAAAAAAAATCTAAGAATTCAGTTACATCACTTTTATTGCTCCCAAACCCTCAAATCTGGAACTTAAAGTACTTTTAGAGTGACTTCACCCACAAATATCTGACAGAAGTATTCTGATTATTGGTTGTTCAGTAAAAACCTGGGCTCCTTAAACTCTGTATAGCAAAACAATGGCCATAATAATATACTCATAGATTCCGTGAGCCAAGATTTTGGGTAGTGTAAAATAGGGACAGTTAGTCTCTATGCCATGATGTCTTGTGCCCCATCTGATAAGACTTGAAGAGTTGTGAGTTGGTGGAAATGGGATCATCTGAAGGCTGATTCACCCACATGTCTGGTGGTTGATGCTGGCTGTTGGCTAGGAATGTCATCTGAGGCCACTGGCTCAGAGTACCATGGAGCTACATGGTTTCTCAGGGCATGGTGGTTGGTTCCAAGTGCAAGGCATCCCAAGAAAAACAAGAAGAAACAATATTGTCATTTTATCTCCCAGCAGTGGAAGTCACACAGAATTACTACCCTGATCATAAGCCCTCCCCGATTCAAAGAACAGGGGCATAGATCCCACTTCTCAATGGGAGAAGTGTCAAAGTAACATCACAAGAAGAGTGTGTGGGATGAGACATATTGTTGTTGCTATGTTTAGAACATACAATATGTTATCCAGAAACATACAAATTCTTTCTGGAAGAACCCATTTTCAACTCAGGCTTCAAAGATTTTCCCCCTAGATAAGTTCAAAAGAATAGCATCTTAAGAATCACAAAATACATAAAATTCACAAAGCAGAGATAGCAAAACAATCAAGAGAAAAATTAGTCTCCAAGTTTCAAATGCTGTAATTATTAAACCCAGAAAATACAGTAAGATTAATATGCCTGTATTACATGGTCATCTTCTGTTATGGACCTTCCTCTGGGTTGCAGACTGAGAACTTCCTATATCCTCACATATTGAAAAGAAAGTAAAAGAGCTCTCTGGTGCCCAAGAGGTCTCAACTCTTATTACCTAATCACTTCCCAAGGCCCTATCTTCTAATGCCATTGTATAGGGGTTAGGGAGTCAACACGTAAATTTGGAAGGAAACAAATATTCAGTTCACAATGTAAAGGAATAAAAGAAAGGTTTAAAAACAAGAATTTGGCACTGGGTGTGGAGCTTAATGCCCTGGTTAAATCCACCAAAAAAATAAATAAATAAACTGAAATTAAAAAAAAAAAAAAGGAAAGACTCTAAAAACGACTAGATTGAAAAAGAACCTGCTACAATTTCTAAAAATGAAAAAAATATATGGATTGAAATTTTAAACTCTGGACAAGGTAAATAGCAGAATAGCCAGAACTAAAGAAAAAGATCATAAACTAGAAGATAGATCTGAGTAAATTACATAGAATGCAGCATACAGAGTCAATGTGATAGAAGATATGAAAGGGAGGTTAAAAACATGAAGGATGGGGGTTAGGATTGTGGCTCAGTGGTAGATTGTTTGCCTGGCATATGCAGGGCACTGGGTTCAATCCTCAGCACCACATAAAAATTAAAATAAATAAAATAAAGGTATTGTGTCCAACTACAACTAATATATATATTAAACATGAAGAATTGAGGGAAAATTTTATTCGGTGTTCCAAAAAGGAGAGGAAAGGGAACAAATGAAGCAGAGGTAATATTTGAAGGAATAGGTTAATTCTTATGAACCAATGAAAGATCGCAGTCAAACAAGTCCTAGAATTATCCATAAATCCCAAGAAGGATACATATTTAAAGAAATTGACATCTAGACATATCAAGGTGAAACTGCAACACCAAAAATGTGGAAAATATTTATAAATCTATCCTTCAAAGGAGTGACAACGAGGTTGACAGCAGACATCTCAACAAATATATGAACACCCTGAGGCTATGAAATAATATATGTGAAGATGTCAACCTAAAATTATACACCTGGCAAAAATGTTATTCAATGTCGAGGGTGAGATGAAGACAGTTTCAAAAATAAGAAATTGTATGAAGAGTTTATCACCAATAGATCTCCATGGCGGACATTCCCAAAGATTGAAAGAGAGAATGATTTGAGATGGAAAGTCTAAGATGCAAGAACGAATGTTAATCAAGGAAAGCAGGTGAATCTAAATAAATATTGGCTATACAGAACAATAAATAATATCTTATTGGGTTAAAAATACCCAACAATGATTTTTACATATAAGTAAAGAGGGGAATAATAAAAGTGCTCCAAAGATCCTTCCATTGTTTGGTGGGGAGTTAAAGACAGTACATGATAAATTTCTAAAATAACAGCAATGGAAAAAATAGAATGGGAAAAATGGCTCAAATAAGCAAAAAGCAGTCATGATAGGAGAAGAAAACAGATGAGTCACAAAATAAGATGGCAGAAATAGACTAATCTCAATAAATGGAAAGAGTGCTCTGTTTAAAAGCTAAAAATGATCACTACCCCAACAAATCCAGCCTGAGCTGCTGCCATGTTGGCTCCTCTCCCCACTTCTCTGTCTGGCTCTGTGTCCCCACTCGGTTCTCTGAATACCTCAATTCCCTTATTCTTTAACTGCTAGTAGGGTTTGGCCAATAGTAGATGGTGGCAGGAGATCATACGCTGGGAGAGAAAAAGGTAGGTATGTTAGTTCCCCCAGTTTCCCTCCCAGCTGTGCCAGAGTATTTCAGCTATCTATGGTTAGGACAACAGCTCCTGACAAGCACTACTTTCCCAAGAAACAGCTTTTGTTGGATTCCAGGAATAATGTTCTCCTCTTTGACCTTTTAGAGCTAGGGGCATAAATACCTTTCTTGGTGACCAGTGCCTAGACCATTTCATCATCTTTCTTTGGTTCCCTAATACTGTCCACTCCACACCTTTCTAAAGAATTCCTTCATTAAACTCTCTTCCCTTAACATTTTGAATTGCCTTCCCTGTTTATACCCTGGGATCCTGAATCTTATGCATAAAGCATAAAGATACTAAAAGGTTGAAAATGAAAGATTGAAGAATGTTATATACTGACTGCTATATATTTTGGGGGGTGAGGAGTACCAGGGGTTGAATTCAGGGGCATTCAATCACTGAGCCACATCCCCAGCCTTATTTGGTATTTTATTTAGAGACAGGGTCTCCCTGAGTTGCTTAGCAATTCACTGTTGCTGGGGCTAGCTTTGAACTAATGATCCCCCTGCCTCAGCTTCCGAGCTATTGGGATTACAGGCGTGCACCATGGCAAATGGCAACTGACTGCTGTATTAAAGTAGACTATAAGATGAGAAAAATATATTAGAGATAAAAGAGAGTAAATAATGATGACAAATTCACTTCACTAGTATTCTAAATTACTACCATGGCCTCAAATTCTTTTAACTGTAAAAAAAAAAATGAGACAATTACACAAATCTATCAAGCTAATGGAAAGGAAAAAAGATAATAATGATCTACAAATAACTGATTTGTGTTTTTTAAAGTGCGCCATATATATGGATAGCTTTATAACAGACTATTTATTTCCCTAATTTTATATTTTCTTAGAGGAATTTCACCCATAGTTTGCATTTATCTGAGAGGATATTGTCAACAGAAAAAAAGGCAAATAGAAATGTAAATGATGGCAAGATGAAACTAGTAATGGTAAAAAATTTAATCTTTCTTATATAGTATATTAAGTATTACTGGGGCCAGGCACAGCAGTGCAAACCTGTAATCCCAGTGACTTGAGAGGCTGGGGCAAGAGGATAACAAGTTTGAGGCTGGCCTCAGAAATCTAGCAAGACCATGTCTCCAAAAAAAAAAAAAAGTAAAAGATCTGTGGATGTAGCTTAGTAGTAAAGCACCCCTGGGTTCAATCCCCAGTACCAAATAAATAAATAATTATGACTATCAGTATTTTCCTTAGGTTGATATGTTAATGGTACTAGCATTCAAAAATGTAAATGGGCAAAGAAATAGAGAAGTCATTTTTAGTTTCTACATTATAACTTGACAAATAGAAAAATGTTCAACTTTACTATCAATCAAGGGAGTAGAAAATAATATAGTATTTTCATCTATAAAATTAATAAAAATTCTAGGGTAAAATAAACACTGTATTCTACTGCTGGAAGGAGTAAAAATTAAGATAAGTCACTTAACATTAGATCCAGTAATTCCATTTCTGGGAATCTACCACAGGAAAAATATGAATTAGAGATACAAGACTCAAGTACAAAAAGGGAAAATGGTTGATAATGCATTTCTTTAGAGAAATAAAAATGTTCTTTTCCTTCTCTTCCCCCTTTCCTCCCCTTGCTTACTTCTGCTCAGTTCTTCACTTCCCCAGCAATTGAAACCAAAACCTACTAGATTGGGACTCAGCAAGGTGGGGGGCCCTGGGTGGAGGATACCTGTCCTCCCCGCCCTAAAGATTCCCTCCACCAAAACTCCTTCCAGGACCTGGCCTGCCCCTGCCCACCAAAAGGGCCGGCCAAAAGTAACTAATTCCTCCCATGGTCTGATTCTGCTAAGGCTGCCCAGAACCTCTGTGAAGCCCAGAACCTCTTGGTGGTCAGCAGCCATTTTAACCCTGAAAACAAGCCACAGCAGATATTTGACCAATTGACACCCCCCAACTGCCACCACCTCACACCCCCCCACCCCCCGCAGCTGAATAAAGAAGAGCTTGCGGGTCTCAACTCCATCATTTGTGCGCCACGTGCTTTCATCCGGAGAGAGATAGTACAATGATGGCCTTAGGCCTGAGCCTAAGCAACTCCATTTTAAAACTCCAGTTTGAAACCTGCAGTCTCACCAGGCACGCCCATGGAACCCTCCGATATGGCCCTCAGGCACAAACAAGTCATTTCCCCCAACCCTGACAGACTCAGAGTGAAGTCTCAGGCATGTTTCCTTGCCCTATTAGGGGAAAAGGCAAGAAAATCTGGGTGGGGACCACCAGACTAGATGCTTTAATCCTAGGGCAAATGATGTCACTGAGAAACCCCACGGCAGCTGATAGGAAATGAAAGGGTGGTCAGAAGCCCCAAAACTTAGTATAAATGATGGAGCAAATGAACAAACATTCAGCCTGAAATGCCAGATTCGTAGGATCCCAATAGACCTCCAGGAGCCAAATCAGATGCAACCACACAAGAGTCTTTATTGCAAACTCGAGCCTGGACTCACAACCCTTTCCGATGCAGAGGTCTTGAGGAGTGAGTCCCAACCCTTAGTTCAGTGAGGATTTATAGTTTTTTGGAGGATACGCTATGCATCACACATCACAACAACACACAGCAAATCATTTCATACCACAGGAAAATCAAACAACAATTCTTAACATTGATTAGCATATTCATTGGTGGGAGCAAGTTGGGTAAGGGTGATTGGTTAGTTCAAGTGGTGGATACATTTGTTTAGGCCTCGAGGGGTTGCAAGAGTGTATATGCTAAAGTGCAGGGTTACCTAATCATGTTATCAATCACCAAAACTACTGGGAGAGTCACCTGGCATTTCAGATATTTCCCCTGTCTCACTCTGAGTGGTTGTTGCTATGGTCTGAATTAGGCCTCAAGCATTTTTTTTTTTTTTTTTTTTTGTCTTTTCAAGAACTTGCATTTGCTGAGTCAAGGATGTCTGGTACAGACAAATGACTCAGCAGAGTAGCTTACTTGTGCCTAGGAACTGGTTTTCCAAGGACAAGGGTCATTCCCCCTCCCTTTGGACTGGCCCTGCTCTGAGGTAGAGGCTGGTTTCTTAAAAATGGAGTCACATCAGTTTCTCAAGCCAGCCAACACTGATGCCCTCATGCTGATGAGGACCTGGACTGACAACCCAATTTTTCTCATTGTTTGCCTCACTCACTGCTCTTGATCTCTACAGCCACATCTTGACCCTGGTGAAAGCCAAGACCTTTCTCTATGACCCTCTTCTCCACCTGCCATCAGCTCCACCCCAGGAGAAACCTGCCTTGGTTCCTGATCTGATCACCACAGTCTGAGTAAGTGTGCATCTGCTGAACTTAGAGCCTAAGGCTTAAGACTTTTGATCTGACACTTGAGCTTAGCATGCAGAGGGAATGTCTGTCACGAGCCTGTCATGATTAAGTGTGTTTGCAGTGCTTAGAATTAATCTAGAATTGTTTGCTGTGAATTGATTATGTCTATTGCAGTATCTAGCATTAAGGATTGTCATTTTCTTGATTAAGAAAATGAGATTGATTAAGAAAATGAAATAGTGATTAAGAAAAATGTATTGAGTGATTTGAGTGAATAAAGCATTGAAAAGGGCAGAAGTGTGGACATTCTTTATTTCTCCCCCTCGACTGCAAAAGTTGCACCTTTTGCCCATCACAACAGGTAGAGGAGAACTATGGCAACCCACACAGGGTGGCAGAGTCTGAGTGGAGTGAAAAGGACGATCCTGTGGGGAATCAATTCAGCACAGATGTAAGAACCTCCAACAGAAGGAGGAGAGAATTTGTGTGTATATTCAGGGAGTGGGTTGCCCAGAGCAGGAGAGGAAGGCATCTGCAGGGTGAGGAGGTGGTAGCAGTTAGGAGAGCTGGTTATGTACAAGGACATTGTTCAAATAAGCACATACATACATTGAATATAGAGGAAAACAGGTTTCTCACTGCCAGAGAAACAAATTACAATTATAGAAAGGAAGAAAACATAATGAGGTATTGACTGAGCATTGGAGATATTAGCATGAACTCAACAACTTTCAATATATATATGATAATAACTACAAACAAACATATGTATCTGTGTCCCTTCGGTGGGTATGAAATCAATATCACCTCAGTAGCAATGAGGCCACTAGGGTCCAAATTGGGTTTCTAAACATTACTACTATTCTCCACTAAAAGGAACAAGGCTCTTTGGAGAAATGGCTGATTCCTAGGCAGGGGCAGGAAGTATACAACGAAGCTGGAATATCTTGTGCCAGAAAGTGACATCAATCATTGACTAAAATCATCTAATTTTATTAAGAATCTTAATAAATAGACACTATTAGTATCTTCATTTTGAAAGTGAGGGAACAGAGGCTTAGAGAGTTCTGAGATTATTAGTCATCAAGGAGCTGGAAAATGTATAGACCTGGGCTACTTCAAAACTCATGTGCTAAACCACCATGCAATACAACCTTGCAATAATGACAATTGTTAGAGTATATTGTAGTAGATTAGTTTACATCCTTGTTTCCCCTTTGAATTAAATTCTAAGTTCAACGACCAAATCTTACATATTTTTGTATTCTCAGCTTTACACAGTGTTTGGCTACTTTTCAGTATTTTATTCTGGGATGAATACATAGCAATTGTACACATAACAATTAAATAAAAATTCAAAGTAGTACTGGACTCAGTGGCACACACCTGTAATCTGAAATTGTCTGGAGACTGAGGCAAGTTTGAGGCCAACCAGGGCAATGTAGCAAGATCTTCCTGTCTCAAGATAAGAAGGTCCAAGGATGAGGCTAAGTGGTAGAGTATTTGCCTGGCCTACACAAGACCCCGTACTGAAAAAAAAAAAAATCAAAATACTTCGTGATAGAATGTGAAAGTGAATGATAGAGACAGTAAATGGTCTTACAGAACTTGAGAAATAAAAGATCCACGCATACTGTGTGGATTTTAAAGAATTTAAAGACAAATTGTGGTCTGGAACTAGACCTTAACTTTAGAAGAGAATTTGATGGAAGAAAAAAATGAAAAGTATAAAAAAAAAGAACATGGTGTGTTTATGGTGCATTAGGAAACCAACTTCATGATA
The DNA here is from genome assembly GCF_048772815.1 of Callospermophilus lateralis. NCBI lineage: Eukaryota > Metazoa > Chordata > Mammalia > Rodentia > Sciuridae > Callospermophilus > Callospermophilus lateralis. The sequence goes on along the minus strand of NC_135312.1, from coordinate 58,736,913 downwards.
ATTATCATAAGCAAGAAAAGAAAGCTGAGATTGAATCAGAAGGATGGAAGCAGTTTGTGGAGCTCTTTGGAATTCATGTTGAGGAATTTATGAAGCAGAGATAAAAGAGTAAGATCATAACTTCTGTATTGAAGTGAAGCTTGCATCCCATCCCAACACCACCAGTACTAGGTGATCCTGTGAATTTTCTAAATATTCTAAAATTCTTCCAACTGTAGAATTGTTCATTAGTAAGATTCTTCTGCTTGACATAATTAATCCATATAAGAGAACTTACTATGGTAGGCAGCACATAGCAAATATTCATAGAATATTAGTTTTTGATATTGTAATTGTTATTAATTGGAGCTACATCTTAAAACTGAATAAGAGCAATGTTCTAGAAAGATTAATTCTTGCATAGGACTGGGAGTGGGTTTTGAAATTTAAAGACAAATTAAGTGAGTATTGACATAATCTTAGCCTAAAATAGTTTTAAAAAGAAGACATTGATTACATTGATTAGAGAGTACTTTTTCCATCCTTGCTGTTCTAAAGAGTTTACGACAAAAACTATGGAATTCAGTAAGTGACTGGACATGTGAGATCAGAAAGTACATGCATTAAAAAATATCTTCAACATTTTAAACTTCTAAAAACCAAGTCACTGGAAAAAAAAAAAACATAGACAATGGGAGTAAATCTCACTGGAGATGAAGGGAAAGATGAGAAGATGTTGGATTTGAGAAGATAGCTAGAAATCTGCAACTGATGGGCTAAATAAAGGTTTGGAGTTTAAACTATTAGAACAGCTAGCATATATTTGAAATTACCTGACTAAAAGTAATAAATAAAGGTAATAAATTGATAAGTCTTCTTTTAAAAAATGTATCAAGAGAGTCAAACTAAGGTTTGGGACTTTGGGAACATGAGAGTTAGGGAATGAAAAAAGGGAGAAGAGCCAACAAGGGAAAGACCTTCTTAAAGGTAAAAGGAGAGTAGGATAGAGCCCTGCCATGGACAAGCTGTGTCTTGTGCTCTGTGAGGTCAAGATCAGAGATGATAGCAGGCCACTATCTAGACTACTGCTATACAGTGATGAATGGCTGTTTGAATAAAAAGGTGAAAGCTAATACAAGGCTGCAACCTTGCAACCTTCTCAGTAAAAAGATAATGAGGCAAAGTCATTTTCCTAAGAATAAATGGAAGAAGATGGAGTCAAATGCTGTCCTTGTTTGTATTGTGGCAGAACAGATATTGTACACTGGAATTTGAACAGAGTTTGTATGAAATTGTGAGCAAGCATAAAAAAGAGGAAGAGATTGTATGTTACCTCAGAGTTAGCAATACTAGGTAATTACTCTTGTTCCCAGGCCTGAAGGAGCAAGAGGAATGGGCAATTACTGGGACCTAGAAAAAGCTGTTTGGAGAAGCCAGGATCTGTGACCATTAGAAATAGAAACATAGCCATAGAAACAAGAGAAGGAGCAAGGGGAATAAATAATCTGACCTCACTCTCCTCTTGCCCTCTAGATTTCAGCTTCAGTCATTAGCTGAACACATGCAGAAACTAGGAGGTAAGGGAGTCAGGTTGTTGCAATTTGAATAGGTCAGATTCCTAAGACAGAGCAAAGTACACAGGGCTACAGAATGCATCCCACTCAAGTGCTCAAGAAGAATGGAAAGCATTCCATTGAGAAAAGGGATAAGAAGCCAAGAGATGAGAGAGAATTGTCAGGCTCAATTAGATCTGGTTGACACTAGTCAGTCCCTTTAAATAAAGGTATATATTTTTATGTGATTATAAGAATCCTATATAGTTATTATAGCAAATTTCAGAAGCATTATAAGAAAATTTAAATCACCCATAATCATTTATAACATTTTTAAAGTTACTTCCAGCCTTTTTTATATGTATAAAATATTACAAACAAAATGAGATTACACCATAAAAATCTGAATCATCTTATGTTCTTTAGGTAATGATTTGATTGAAATTTTTTATCTTAAGAATTAAAATTAATTTTTATCGAATGCCTAAAATGTGCAAGGAATTTTTATAAAAAAAAATAAAGCTGGATAAATGGATGGAGGTGGGAGGATGATGCAATTAACCAGGTACTGAAACAGGTAGTAACTGATAGTTATACTCTGGATCTATTTCAAGGTAGAGCCAACAGATTTGCTAATGAGGATGCACTGGGAGTTCTCTGATTGTCCCTTCAAATATATTTGAAAATAATTTTCTGTCTGTGACCTGAAAGTCTGACTCCACAGAGTACAATTCTCCTGTTCTCCTTTGGTTGGGTTCAGACAACAAACAAAACTAGGAGACATGATGGCAGGAGATCAAAAATGGGTATTTTTTCCCTCCTAATTATTCATTGAAGTTTTCTCAGATACCCCCTATAGTGTGCTATCTATATATCACCAGGATGCTGAATGACATAGGATGTAAGAAAAGAAGTCAAAGTTGATGCCAATGGGCTGAGGCTGTGGCTCAGGGGCAGAGCGCTTGCCTAGCATGTGTGAGGCACTGGGTTTGATCCTTAGCACCACATAAAAATAAACAAGTAAATAAAGGCATGCTGTCCATCTACAACTGCCCCCCCCCCAAAAAAAAATGACCCAAAAAACCAAAAAGGTGATGCGAAGTTTCCTGATCTGAGCAACTGGAAGAATAAAATTAATTGTCATTTACTGAATTGGGAAGAGACCTCAGAGAGGAAACAAATAACACAAAATAAATTCATTAGGATATAGGGTACCTACAGAATAGAAAGTAGAAATGTTATGAGGTTAGTGGGTTGAAGCTCCAGGCTTGCTCAGAGCTCCAGGTTCAGAAGTTGGAAATGATTAGAGTTCAAAAGGGAAAATGGGATGGGGCCAGTCCATTTGAGGAACTGGGGCAGCAATCAGCTCACCTGTTGAGGGAGGAAACAATAAAATGGCTGCTGACCACTGCCGAGGCAACTGCAATACAGTAAGCTTCAGGCCTAGAAGAAACTCTTCAATGCACAAGACAACCTCTTCAGCAAAGAATTATTCAGCCTCAAGCAGGAGTGCTGAGGCCAAGAAACCCTGCTCTGTATGAAAGCTGCCTCATGCTTCATTTTCTATACCCCAGAAGACAAGTCGGATTATTCCAGATTCAGGGCCTCAAACTCCGCTGGAAACCATATTTTAAAGCAGTAGTGGCAAATGTATAGGTACTTTTCAAAAGAGTCTCTGCAAGAATTGCCACCACATTTGAAATTATTTTGAAAGCCTAGAATTTATATTTACAATACTATGGTAAAATGTAACTGCACAAATGAATACAACCCCACCTGGTATAGCATAAATTTATTAGGAGTTTAAATAGACCATCTGTATGTGCTCAAGTCTGCAACTAAAATTAATAAGGTTGTAAATCATGTTACAGCTTTGAAATTTTTGCAGGAACCTTTCCAGGAAGCAGAATGCTATGGTTTTGTCTAATGACAGATTCTGAGGCAGTCCTGTAACAGGGCTGCATTCACAGCACACAATATGCTTTTTGTGTCCCAAGGGTTCCCTTGGGACAAACTGACTTACCTGGAGCAGGTGGACAGATTCACTAGAGAATTCAGTTAGTGCTGTAGATGGGCTTTTTCCCTTAAGCTCAATACCAGAACTGAGAACCTGGGCTTGGCATGGAGCCAGGCAGGCATCTATAGCAGTTAAAGAAGGGAAACTTTGCAAACATGCCTCAGAGCCTTAGGGTTTGTATGACTGGGTTGTTTTCTAACATTCTGGCAAAGACTGATATACCTTATAAGTAAGAAATATTTTCTTTTTTCACTTGGAGTTAGAAAGTTTTATGTCTAAAATAAACATGATTTATGTCCCAAGAAAGCTCAGTTCCAGAGCACTCTGTACCCTTGGCTAACTTACACCTCTCCTACCACTTAGAATCTAATTTCTTATTCACAACCCTGAAGTGAAAACTCTGCCCTTAAATTTCAAGGTACAGGAAAATCTGGACACTCAGAAGGAAACAGTCTACAGAATAGAAATTGTCCAGCCTATGTCACAAGAATTTGGGCTCCAATTATCAGAAAAATGTTAAGTTTTTGGTTTTCCCCACCTCATTTTGCTATCTTTGGAAGTCCCCTAAATTTACTTAGTATTTTCCTGAAGCTATAAAAACCCCTATTCAGGAGAGTTTTAATATGTAAAAAAGAATTTCACAGAGGTTCTGCTTGACTGCTATAACTTAGGCTATCAAATTAGCTCAACAACTTAATAAACTCCATCAATTGTTTTTTTCCTACTGTAAATGAATAAGTAGGTCATTTCTTCAGATTTGTATGTTTTAAACTTTGTGCATTTTAATAATATTAATGTGATTAGATAATTAATTCCCTCAAGAAAAAACATTCTTAACTCACAAATTAGCCAAAGTTTATACTTTTACAAAATTTATGTGTGCATAATTATTAAATAAAACTTATGAGTTCACTGTTTTGTATTGAGTTCCTACAGTTGGCCCCAATAGACAAGACCAAACCAGAATGAAGTCATTTACTTTAGGAGCCCACCTAATCAAACTGAACTTTCAAATGTTTAAAAAAAACATGGGTTTACAGTAACCAATCAAAAGGGGTCAAATTTACCTGAGCCAGCATAATAAGGAAGTCCCTTCTGTTTTAACCCTATCAGGAAAGAAATGGTAATAACCAATCTGCTTTCTGTTCCCTTTTCTGCTTTCTTAAGCCTTTTTCTACCCAGGAAAACCACCTCATCTGCTCAGCTTGGGGGAGCACCTTTCTTTTCTCATGAGATGCTGTGCCGGTTATGAATCATTAATGAAAGCCAATTAGATGATAAAATTTGTCTAAATTCCATTTTAGAATATATATGTATGTACACACACTATACAATTCAAACCACTTTAGGAAACAGATATAAAGACCTAGAAGGTGAGATACACTAGACCTCAACAGGATCTTAGAATAAAGGAAAGTGCTTAAGAAGTCTTTGGCAAGTGGGAACTTGTGAGAAGAGGTACAATTTTAAGTAGATTCAATGAAAGGGGAAATAAGGATAAGCACACAAAATAGTTGCCAAGAGAGAGTTTCTTGGTGATGATAGTGTTTTGATGTTTCCCTTAGGGAAGAAATCATTTGAGTCTCTAGAAATGCTAAGCCTAAAGTGAATTAATGACCTTAACACACTGATTACTAATATGCAAATAATAAAATGTAAAGGCTAAAATCCTAGTTAATAGTTCTAAGTTCAGACTGCTGTAACAAAATTACCATAGACTGGGTAGCTTGAACAACAAACATTCATTTCTCACAATGTAGGAGGCTGGGAAATCTAAGACCAAGGACATACAAAATCACATGTCTGATCAGAGTTTCTTCTTGGCTTACAGTTAGCAGGCTTCTTGCTATATTCTCACATGACCAAGAGATCATCTCCTTATAGTCACTAATATCATTCATGAGGGGTCTGCCCTCTTGTCATAATTACTCCCTGAGATCCCACTTCCAAATATTGTTGCCTTGGGGATTAGGCTTCAACATATGAATTTGAGAAACGTGCACATTCAGTCAATAGCAAAGCTACTAGAAAAGCAGTAGGAAGTATTTGATTCTACTTGTATCAGAAATGTTTCATAGCAGATCATTGGATAATGGTAGATTGGTCTATGAGTTTTGGAGCATTTGCTTCCTTTCCATCTGGACTGGTTGAATTCTGGAGAATATTAAGCACAAATCCAAGCCAACATTGGAAGACAAAAAAAAAAAAAAAGTGTCCTCTGAGTTAAGAATGACTTCATGTGTGATTTCATTCTAGATGAATATAGAAATTTCTAATGTTGTTGCACAATATATGTTGTATTCACAATTTTCCCTTAAATGTGTGATCATATATATTTACCAACAGGCCTATTAGTGTTTACAGCATTATCTCCTGGTTTCACCGTCAGCTTGATACTTTAAATCAGTCCAAGACTTTGTACACAGCTGATGCTCAACAAATATTTGAATATTTCTTTAATGAATCAGTTAGGTTCAAACAACTTCAGCTTTCACCAGCAAATGTGGCTTGTAGAATTGACTGATATTAGCATGAGTCTGAACTACACACTGTCCCATGCTGTGTTTAAATGAAGAAATGCCCTAGAGAATTTTTGCACTTTGGATCTTAAAAAAAAGTAGTTGAAAGCTACCTAAATTTCACTTTTAAAAGTTGATAAGAGCCTCATCTTGGAAGTCGAAGACATGAGGATTCTACTGAAAAGGCAAAATTTCATCAACTTATTGGCAAGTAGAACACGAAATGATGTTGCTCCCACCAGGATACTTTATCTCAGGAAATATCTCCTCCCTGCAGTTTCTCGGTAGTTCCTGCTCAGAAGACAGGCTTGAGGGGGGAAAATAAGCACACAGCAGATCATAAAAATCTAATTTACTCTAAAAAGTAAAAGTTCCTGATAAGTAAAATTAGAAAATGAAATAATACTGATTTCAAGAATAATCTTTGCATACAATGCTTTGTCCTTACCCTTTTCTTAACTAATCACATTAAATGATGAAATGTTTTATTTGTTTGATGGAATTTTGTGTTTCTAATTTGTTTACATAAAGTGAATTTGCCTCTTTAAAAAATAAAAGCTATTCCAGGCACAGTGGCACATGTCTGTAATCCCAGTGGCTTGGGAGGCTGAGGCAGGAAGATCATGAGTTCAAAGCCAGCCTCAGCAAAAGTGAGGCACTAAGCAACTCAGTGAGACACTGTATCTAAATAACATACAAAATAGGGCTGGGGATATGGCCCAGTGGTGGAGTACCCTTGAGTTCAATCTCCAGCACCCCAAAAATAAAAAAAACAAAAGCTACATCTACATGGGACATGTTTCCCTACACAATCTAGAAAGTACAGCAAACTGGAGCAGGCTAGGAGAGGCTCTAGCAGGCAGAGACAGAGAAAGAGAATATGCTTTGGAATTCATAGTACTCTCTGTTAAGAGGGTACAGGGGAGGGACAAGGCTGCCCCCTGATTTCTTTGGGGTAACCTGAAGTGGGTAAGGAACCCATTTTGAGTTAATTGTTCAGACATTTACAGGGGTTAATTAGTACCACTGAAGTCAATGATAGCTTAAGAGCTAAGAAACATAAGGAAAAATATTAACGAAGGATTTAATACTGAGCTCTATAAATATAGAAACAAAGGCAACTGTGTTTAGAAGCTCATTGAAAGGATTGTAACACTGGCAGAGGGGATACCAGTTCATTACTCTTCCCTTTTACATAGCACAACACACAGATGTTGCCCTCAAGGAACCCTGATTAGTGGTAGGTACAAACTAAGAGGTCATGCCAAAATCAGGACAAATCTAAAAAGCATAAAAAAAACCCACAGTTAGTCTGTTTTCAAGCATACAGCAATGAGCTGGAATTCTTCTAATGACTATCAAAAATATAGAGTCAACTCTTCTAAGATCTGCCACAGAAAGTGGGACATTTTGTGCTGGGAGGACTGGGGGTTGAGTGCTGGCATCCTTGCAGGCAGGGATTCAGTGCCAGAAACTCCTTATGTTGTGAAAGCCCCCTGAGACGCATCCCCTCAAGTTACTGTGGACAAAGGGGATATTAACTGATTGCCCTGACTGGATGATATTTTCTGCAATTATCAAGAACACCAGTAACAATAAATGTTGGTGAGGATGTGGGGGAAAAGGTTCAATCATTCATTGCTGGTGGTACTGCAAATTGGAGCAACCAATTTGGAAAACAGTATGGCAATTCCTTAGAAAACTTGCAATGGAACCACCATTTCACCCAACTATCCCACTCCCCAGTATATACCCAAAGGACAAAGCCACATCAGTGCTTATAGCAGCTCAATTCACAATAGCTAAGCTATGAAACCAACCTAGGTGCCCTTCAACAAATGAACGGATAAAGAAAATGTGGTATATATACACAATGGAATATTACTCAGCCATAAAGAAGAATGAAATTATGCATTTGCCAGTAAATGGATGGAACTGGAGACTATTGTGCTAAGTGAAATAAGCCAATCCCAAAAAACCAAAGACTGAACGTTCTCTCTGAAATGCGGATACTCACACACAATGGTGGGGGAGGGAAGACTAGAAGGTCATTGGACTAGACAAAGGGGAATCAAAGGAAGGGAGGGGGAATGGGAATAGGAAAAACAGTAGAATGAATCAGACATAACTTTCCTATGTTCATATATAAATATGTGACCAATGTAACTCTACATCATATACAACCACAAGAATACTCCATGTATGTATAATATGTCAAAATATACTCTACGGTCATGTAGATCTAAAAAAAATACAGGGGCTGAGGTTGTGGCTCAGTGGTAGAGTGCTTGCCTAGCACGTGTGAGGCACTGATTTGATCCTCAGCACCACATAAAAATAAAGGTATTGTGTCCGACTACAACTAAAAAAAAATTTTTTTTTGACTCACAGAAGATTAGTTGAGTCACAAATTAGTGACTCACAGAAGACCCTATATTCAAAAAAAAAAGAACAAAATCTGAAAAATCTTTTCTAATGTTGGCCTTTACTCTAATTAAACTCCTAACATTAGGGATAATTTTAATATTATGATAAAGGATATTGGATTTGTCAGCTTAGGAAATTACATTTTATCTTGTTCCTTTGTTTAATGTTCAGCAAAAAGTCAACATGTGCTATGTGACATTATCATTTTTATAAATTCAATTTTAATTCAGTGAGTGACTAATGAGAACTCAGAATAACTTCCTGCCTTTGCTCACTTTTAGGCACCAAGACAGTAATTGAGTTTAAAGGCTAATATACTATGCAGAAGTATAAAAACAATACTATTACTAACATAGTCTTTTTTGCACTAATACAGTCAAGATCCAGTTTCTTTGACCTTAACTAAAACCATCCATAGCAAGAGATGTGGTGCACATATCATAATGTACGTGGGAGTAGCTGTCAAAGGAAGTCTGTTCCAAGTTCTATTCAATGATTCTCTTAGTGAAAAAAAAGTGACTTGGCATTCAAATCAGTTTTTAAATATTCATCACCCACTTATATGTACATTGTATATTTCTGGTAGCAGTCAGGAGGCCAAGTTTCCGTGGACCTATAAAAATGGATCAGTGCCCCTTCTCTGAAGGGCACATATCTGGCGTTTGGGGAAGAGTGGAAGATCCCATAGAATATTAGAGTCATTGCCCTATAAAAATTGATTCCTCTCACCATATTTCTCTCCTTACCCAAGCTTATCCTCAGGTGTTCAGAAGGCATTTTAGATTCTGGAATGGAAATTATCTTTTACAGTAGTAAAGGAATATATCTAATTTTCCCCCTTAAAATGCAAGTGGTTATTAATATAAATAAGATTTAAGTAAAAATTAGCTGTTAACATTGATTATTCCAAATAGTTATTTGGTATGGTTATACCTTTGATTCTTAAGTTCTTTTATCATACAGTTTAGATGAACAACAGGTTAAGAATATCTTTCTTAACACAATTAAAAGGAGAATATTCCTTTGAATGAATTACTTACAGATTTTATAAAATGCCTCACATATTCTGTCAGAGTAAAATAATAGGAAAGACTTTTTTCCAAGATGGTTGAGGAATGATCTTATTAGAGAAAGATAAAGTATCAAAATCCCCTATATCAATGACATAATATTTGTGTTATTATGTCTGGAAATAAAAAAAAGACCTGGTTTTGGTAAAACTTTTATTTTTCCCTTTATGCTAGTTATGAAGCCCTTTTCCAACTGTGCTAAAGATGGAAATCAAACTTGAATTTGTAGGATTATCAATATGGCAATGGGGGTAGGGGGTGGGGACAGACAGTAGCACTGAGGAATTAAATTGTCCTTTTTTAGGAAACTTGTGTCTCCCTTGAATGGCTTTGATGTCTTCACCTACCCACAAAAATCCCCTCATGTAATAGACTCCCCAAATCATCTAGTAGTTTGAAATTCACAAACTGTACACTGTTCTCTAGAGGGAAAGTTGAATATGGACTATAATATCCACAGAACCAGCTCCCAAACCTAGTTTTATGCTTTACCAGGTGGTCTCGGGTCCCATTTTTCTGCAATTCAGTATTTTTCCTTTCCAGTTTGTTATACTGGTTCCCAGAATATTGTACCATTTGCTACACTGGTTTTCTAGATTTTATTTTCAGCTCTTTCCTAGCAGGGTCTACCCACCGGCTTAAACTTCAGATCACTTTTGGGTAGCCTAACAATACTCTCTAGCTTCCCCAATTATCTGGGGACCCACACTGGAATGGCCCCAAACAAATTCTGAGTCTCCAAGAAAAATACTAAGGTTTCTTGCTCTGTTATGCACAAACCAACACAGTTCAACAGCTTTTATTTAATGCATATTCTGAAAAAAATCATAGCTTGAACATTTATACCTTCTGAATCATGAACCCAGTTATCTATAAACTGGGCTCTTTAAGTTTGTACCTACTTTCTCTCTTCCTTCCTAATTTCACAATTCCCTCTGGTAGGAAGCATGGCTAAAAGGAAGCCTTGAAATAAGTTATCAAAGAGAAATAAATGCTTAAGAGAAAAAGGTCTAAACAGGAGAGAATAAATAATAGTGAACAATATTTTGAAATGAAATTATTAAATATTCATATATTTTGAAGTAAATAAATTTATGAAAAAAGCTAATCACTTTTCCTTTATGGTCCACATGTTTTTAGTATTGAAAAGACAAAAATATATTAATAGAAAATCCTGTTTTCTAATGACAAATCTCTTTAACAGATAAAGCACACCAGAGAAATATTCTAAAATACGTTCCCTAAAAGAATTAGGAGAGTCCCATAGAATATTCCTATTTCCCACCAATATTAAATGTTCTAGATCATGTCTCTTAGCAAGAGTGACTGGTTAATTTTGTATAAATCCAACAAAAATAGGGGCTGGTCTGTAGCTCAGTGGTAGACCACTTGCCCAACATGCACAAGGCACTGGGTTCAATCCTCAGCACTGCATTAAAACAAAAAGAAAAAAAATTAAATTCAACAAACAGCTTAGTATAGTATTCAAGGCCCTCTATAATCTAAACTCCAAATTATCACTGTTATATAGGGTAGTATGATAGTTAATAGTATGTATTGACTTGACTGGGTCATAATGCCAGATATTTGGTCAACTATTATTCTGGATGTTTCTGTGAAGGTTTGACTTTAAATGAGATCAACATTAAAATTAGTGTACTTTGAGTAAAGCAGATTACCCTTCAAGATTACCTTTCATATGGATGTACCATCTAATCAGTTGAAGACTAACAGAACAGACTGACTTTCCCTGAGCAAGAAAGAATTCTTCTGGCAAGACTGTCAGTGGGTTCAAACTCAATTCTTCCTGGGTCATCAGTTTGCAGCCTACACTATAGATTTTGGACTTACCAAGTCTCTATAATCATGTAAACCAATTCCTTAAAAAACAACAACAACTCCCCACTTCTTTATACATACACACAGACACACACAGACACACATTGGTTCAATTTTGGGGGAGAATCCTAGTATAGTTAGTGATAAGATCAGCAATTCTATAATCAGAAATATAGGTTCAGGACTTAGATTTCCCATTTACTGTATACATTGGAAAAGTTACTTTATCTCCCAAAGTCTCCATTTCATCTTTAAAATGTGAATAATAATAATACCCTTGATTCTCTATCTGTGCTCAATTACATGCTAAGAAATTTTAAATCTCTATTTTTTATCTTATGGCCACCCTCTATAATTAGACATAGACCTCATTTTCCTTCCATACCCATTGTGGTTTTTAAAATATATCCATAAATTCTTTAATATTCTTCCCCAAGTTTAATTCCTTTCTCCTTCAATATAGACTGGGTTGCTTCAGATGAATAGAATATGTCAGTGATAATTCATAACTTCCCAGGTAGAGTTATAAAATGACTATAGCTTCTATCTCTGTCTCTGTGTCCCTACAGCTATGTCCACCCTCGGTTACAGCTATGTAACAGAGGAATCAGTTGTCTGGTCTTGGGCATCCTAGGGAAAGGTCCAGTGGTGAGGAACTGAGGTCTCCAGCCAATAGCCAATAAATTTTGAAGCAGATTTTCCAGCTGCCTCATGACTTTGGCCCAGCCAACAATTTCATTATAACCTCTTGAAAGACTGAGCCAGAACCACCCAACTACAATACTCACCAACCAGTTCTTGAGCTTCAAAAACTGAGATAATAAATATTTGTTCATTTATACAACTAAGTTTTTTTGTTTGTTTATTTGGTACTAAGGATTGGACTCGGGGCACTTGACCACTGTGCCACATCCCCAGCCCTATTTTGTATTTTATTTAGAGACAAGGTCTCACTCAGTTGCTTAGCACCTCACCTTTGCTGAGGCTGGCTTTGAACTGGTAATTCTCCTGTCAGCCTCCAGAGCCACTAGGATTACAGGCGTGCACCACTGCGCCTGGCTACAACTAAGTTTTGAGGAATTGATTACACAATAAATAACTAATATTGCAGTCAACCCAAATTTATGAGGGTCTTTACTAACACATAGACTTTCTCTTTTCTGTTGCTCCATAGCATTTCATACTATCACTACTACAATACTTAAGTCATATTAACAACGCTCATGTAAATTTGTCTCCTTTCCAAGGCTGTGAGTTGCTTAAGAGTGAGCCATGTTAACTGTACTAAGTGGAAAAAAAAAATCAGACTCGAACCTGGCAAACAAAGACCTCTTATAACAGTTAAGCTAAAAATTAACGTTTCCCATGTGTCATACATTGTTCTAAGCCTTTTGAAAATATTATCCCGGTTAGTCCACATAAAACTTTAGGGCATAAATTATTACTACTACTATTTTACAGGTGAGGAAAATAAGGTCAAGTTATAGAGAAGATGAGTAGCTAGTAAATGTTGCTGAATTAAAGGATGATTGTTTCTTACAAGCAAAGCCATATTTTGGTCACCTTAGAATCCCTTACAGTACCTGACCTAGTATGCAATTTGGATTTAAATATTTGCTAAATAAAAGCAGCTTAGGTGTGTGTTTTGTTTTTTTAGAATGAGCCTTGGAAACCTTGCTTGTGGATAATTTGATTCCCAATTTAAATAAAAGGAGGGGTACAGTAAACTACGTTGTTATGAGACCAAAATTAAACTTTGGAAGATTTAAACCCTTCTCCACACCTCTCCCCCATAAATGCATAATGGGAAAGAAAAGGTCTTGGTAGTTTACTTTTATAAAATATACAAAAATAATTTTTACTAAATTTATTAAATGTAGTAGTTCAAAATTCCAAAAAGTCTTTAAAAGAGTAAAATACATTATTTTAGTGATGTATTTTTCTCCCAACCAAAATATATAAATAAAATATTTCTACTGAAGGCTTTTGAGATACCAATACAAATAGGTGGTTGTTATTTGATTTCCTGGCTCCTCTTGATAAAGCAGGAAACCAATGGTCCCTTCTGGTGAAGTCTTTTAAAGTAAGTACCTAAATATAAGAAACTGAAAGACGGTTTACATCCAGAGTTGTCTGAAATATAAAAAAACAGGTTGATTTTTGACATGCTTTGAGTCCTTCTTCATGTTAATTAGGAGGTCTTACATTATTTGGTGAATGGGGTTTCCCTGCTTTCTTGATGACATAATCAAGAGAGGTTTGGGAAGTTGGGAAGTTGGTTTGGGAAGTTTCCATCTCTGTAGAAATGAACAAAAACAAATATTTTGGAAGCTATTAACAGAATCTTTAAATGTAGGCAGATGCTAAAGATAAGTGATTATAAAGATAGTAAACCATTTCCCTTGTTCTGTAGGCTTTGATATTTTTCCGACAAGATAGTACTTCATAAATTGTCTGGTGGAAATATTACCCAAAAGGTTCATTCAGGAAAACAAACTGGAAATTTCTGCCTAAAGATTAAATTAAATAGCAAAAATTAAATAGCCTTGCCTTCTTTACTCATAAAATTGTAAGTAGTACACTTCTAATTGTATTTCTTGAAAAATTAAGGATTACAAACCACTTTGTGTTGAACCATTTGGTTCCCTTCCCCAGTCCTAGACTTCTGAAATCTTCGTAGACTTTTCACTATTTTGCATTTCAGAACAGACCCTTTATTAAAAGAGCACAATTTCTCAGGTGCTTCCTTACTTTACTACTCTGCATTTGAAGCAAGGCCTGCTTTTATTTTAAGATTTGCTATTTCAGTCATGAAATAAAGCAAGTCTAAGACTTTTAATAACTCCTCCAAAAAAAAAAAAATCAGCTCTTTAGTAACACAAATAACAACTGCTAACTGAATTTTTTTTTAAATTTGTTCTAGGATTAAAGACAAGCCAAAAATAACCATAGGTTGAGTATTTTTATTCTAAAATTTAATGCTAACCAAAAATATCTACAGGCCCAGCCAGAAAAGACTAGCGATTAATAGCATACCATGTCAGTCAAACAGGGTTTGAATCCTGGCTATGCTTTTCTAAGCTGTGTGGCCAACCTTGGGGATTTACTTTACCTCTTGATCTTCTCAAACATGGGGACAATAAAAATACTACTATAGAAAAGTACTGTGGGGATTAAAAAAAATGAGAGCTTATGATTAAAAGTGCTTGGTATGAAGCCTGGTAGATAGTCATCTGTATGTGTTAGGTTATTATTATTCTCAAATGCCATGTAGAATGGAAATCTAATTTTAGAATTTAGGATAAAAGGGAAACATCCCTAAAAATATAAATTCCTTATCAATATATATATTAATGTCTTCTTATATGCTGTATTTTCTCAGAGGATATCATAACTTTGCATTTTTACAACTATAATTCATTATAAGAAAATTACAGTTATTTATAAAAAAAACTATTGGGTTAAAATTTTATAAATTAGTGAAGAAAAAGAATGTCCACTTGTTTTTTAGACAGTTGGAACTAGCTCCTTACCTATTAACTACTTGCAATTATATTTATAGTATTGTGAATTAAATTGTCATTGGCAATCTTACAGACAGCAAAATGGTTTTAATTAACCTGAACTACAAAAAGAATAAATATATAAAGAAGTGGTTGCTCTAAAATAATCCTGGTTAATTTTAATTGGTTCAATTCCTATGACAAACAATTTTGTAAATTCATATTCATTAAAAGCCATAGAAATGTAAATACCATAGGACCCAGGAATAACCCAGAAGAGATTATGAGAAAAAGATGTTAAGGGAAATTTTTTTCTTCATTTTTTCAGTAATAGCTTTACTGATATAAGTATATTTTGTAAATTATGTAAAATATATATATATATATACATAATTTTACAAATATATTTTACATAATTCATAATTCATCAATTTAAAGTGTACAATTCACTGGTTTTTAATATATTTAGAGCAAACATCACCACAATCAATTTCAAAACATTTTCTTCACCTCAAAAACCAACCCAATATCCATTAGCTATCATCCCCTAAACTCTTGTCTGTCGCCAGCCTAAGCAACCACTTTCTGTCCTTACAGGTTTGTGTATTCTGGAAATACATACAAAGAGAAGCATATAATATGTGACCTTTGTGATTGGATTCTTTCCTGTAGCTGGTTTCAAAGATCATCCATAGTACATTGGAGAACTTTCTTTTTAAGGCTAAGTAATATTCTATTGTACAGATTTACTACTTGTAGGCTCATCAGTTGATAGCTGTCTTAGTTTTCTGTTATAGTAAAATAACTGAGACTGGGTGGTTTATGGATGAGAGAGAGAGAATGATTGGTTTCTTTGGGCTTGTAGTTCTGGGAGTCCAAGAGTAAGGTGCTGGCATTTGCTTGGCTTCTAAAGAGGGCTTCCTGGTGGTGGAAGGGGAAGTGGGTACATGTGGAAGGGTAGAAAAGATCACATGGCAAGAAAGGCATCAAGCAAGGGAACCAAGGAAAATGAACTCATCTTTCAACAACTTATTCTTTCAAGAATTAATCCATTCTCATGAGATCTGACCTGTCCAGTGATTAAAGACATGAATCCTTCTTTAAGACTTCACATCTCACAACACACATAGGGGACACAGCCTCAGCATGAGGACAAACCATATTCAAACTGTGAAGACAGACATTTGAGTGTTTTGCTTTTTTCGACTATGAGTAATGCTCTGTGAACATTTGAGTATTTCTTGAGTGGATAGATATTTTCATTTTTTTTTTTTTTTTTTTGAGTGTACATACACCTAGGAACAGATCCCCCCGTCCCCAGGGGATTGAATCCAAACCCTTGCACATACTAGGAAAGCACATTATCATTGAGATACACTTCTAGCACCTATTATTCTTACAAGTGAAAATAAGCAATATTTTTTGGCCCAACAATGGAATTATACTACTTTTATGCTTAAATGTTGGCTATGTAAAATGAAGAACACTTAATACGGAAAAAGGATACATGAAGGGAAAAAGCAAGACACAAGATAACCTAGGTGAAATCCTTCCAAGGATTCCCATGGGGTTTCCCAATCCATACTATCTTATGGATCTGTCCCCTGCCTTCCTATATGGCCTGGGCTCTGCCCCTCAATTCTCTGAGGGCCTGCCATACTAGTTTCCAGGGACTTTTCACAGTGTCAGCTTTAGAACCTTGGCACATGTTACTTCCTCCACCCATTTCATTCTTTGCCCGGAGGTGGTTTCAAGTCTCATTTTAAATGTCACTTCACCAGAGAAACCTCTGATACTCCAAACTAGGCAAGTGGTAACTGTTTCCATAGCAGCCTGCAGTTTTCCACTTTAATACTTTTTGATACTGGTAATTGTTTATTCACTCAGTAATCAAATATTGAGTCTTTTACATGTACCTGATAAAAGAAACCATACAAGATTCCTGCTATCTGTGATCTTATATTCTAGGGAGGGAGAGGCACAAATAATCAAATGAATGCATTGGGTAATTTTAGGTATTGATAATTAGCTCAACAGCTACTTCTGCTTGGACTGTAAACTCCTTGAAGACAGGAGCTATTTCTTTCTTGGTTACTTCAACATTGCTAGTCTGCTGAATAAACTCAATGCTGTATGACTTTTTTTTTTTTTATTGTTATAACAGGCATACGGAAGACAAAGATGTAAAACTCCAATGAGGTTACATTTATAAATAGTTGAGTTTAAGGTTTTCTTCTCTCTTCCAAAGAATTCTGTTAAGACTATACAGTCTTTTAATAATTAAAACAATTAAAAGGCAAAAATTATCATTTGGAGTAAGACGCATTTACATCATCTACTCCTTAAGAACCTACTAATAACCCTGAAAAATTCAGACATGTTGGTTAAATGGATAGAATTCTCTTGGCACACTACCAAGCAGGCTCCTAGCCATTAGCAGTATAACTTAATGCTTTAAATGAAGCCTTAAGCACCCGATGATGTACCCACCCACAACCCCATTTTCTGATTTCTAAAGCTCTTCATAAACCCCCTTCACCCACAGGATGTGGCAGCGGGGGAGGAAAAACAAACTATAAATTCTTTTACACGCACACGATAAAGAAGACTTTTTTTGCGAAGTCAACAAGAATTCAAGATTTTTACTCAACAGATCCCCAGCCCCTTATCTATAAA
Source organism: Callospermophilus lateralis (assembly GCF_048772815.1). Taxonomy (NCBI): domain Eukaryota; kingdom Metazoa; phylum Chordata; class Mammalia; order Rodentia; family Sciuridae; genus Callospermophilus; species Callospermophilus lateralis. The sequence goes on along the minus strand of NC_135312.1, from coordinate 58,719,330 downwards.
TCCTTCTATGTTGGAGATAAGCTAGATTGGAAAAAACCAGTTGGCTGTAGGTTGGCTGAAGAGCAGACCAGACAACCCTTCCCCCAGGCGAGCGCTCAGCTGCTTCTTTCTTCCCAGGAGCGCATGCGCAGCGTACTCTCCGGCCACCACACGCCTCTTCAGCTAGCCGAGAGGGCACTTACGTCATCGTGAGGTTCAGGAGAGACCCTTCCGCTCCTTCAAAGAAAACGAGTCCGCGGGCTTTCAGCTCATCTTAACCCACGGAAAATGTCCTCCCTTCTTCCACCGAAGGGTCAACGACTTCCCCAGTCATTCTACAATAGCCTAACTTTTGGGAAAACTTCTCTTCGTGTTGGTTGGACAGAAAAAGCGGCAGAAAGAAAAAAGGGGGAGGGTGAGCAACTAATCCGGTGTTGTTTACAAGGAGCGGACAAGCGAGGAATCAGTCCGCGAAGGCGGAGCTGAGGCAGCCGGCACTTCTTCCTGTCTTCCCCTCCCTCCCCAGCCTTCCCCGCGAGCGGACGCGGCAGCGCCTCTGTCTCGCTTTTTCTTATTTTTCCCCCTTTCCCCTTTCTTTTCTTTTCTTTTTCCCCTTCCCCCCCTTCCACCATTTCCCCTCGGAGGCGCTTCCCCCGGGCAGGGGCAGAGCCGGTCTCACCCCCCGCCTCTCCCCGGCCCCCGCCGCCCTATGGCGAGAGGGAGCCCCCTCCTCACCCAGGCACCAGCGGCGGCGGTTGGAGGAGCGGGACCGGCGGTGGCGGCCTCAGGTCCGGGGTGGTCATGGAACTAATTCGCTGACCGACCTTCTGGCCGCAGCCGTGCGTCCCGCTCGAGCGCCAGCTACCGCGCCCCCCCAACCCCGCCGGGTTCCTTCTCTTCTCCCTCCTCTGTCGGCCCGGTCCTAGTCCTGCGCGCCCCCGCCGCTGCGCGAGAGGAAAATGAGGTGGTAACGGGCCTGCGGATGACCCCGCGTCACCACTTTGAGGCCTACAGCTCTGCCGGGGAGGAGGAGGAGGAGGAAGAGGAGGAGAAGGTGAGGGGCGGGGGCGGGGGGCTCGACGCGTGTCGGTGACCGCCGCCCGCGCGCTACGCCCCTGCTACCCGAGTGGAGGCGCCCGGCGGCGCGCTGCTCGCCCGAGCTGCCAAGCACGCTCCCCCTCTGGAGGAACCTAGGGACAAACCCTCGCTCTCTCCCCGAAGTATCCCGGTACCTTCTGGGTTTTGAAACAATGTGCGGGGTTCCCTTTCGGGCCGATTTTTCAGTTAGCAAGTAACTTTTTAGTAGTAACAGCACATTCGCTGCTCGGCCGTATGAGTTCCAGGCTCCGCACGTCTGTATCATTACACAAAGGGGACACACCCCCACCTTCACACTCGACGGATCTTTTCTCGACTGCCCCTAGATAACGTGGGTTTCAGACCCCAGTCAGTGGGGAGGACTACCAGGACTCAAATTTGCGAGAGGGAAGCGTTACCCGGGCTTGGGCCGGTGGGGGAACCCGTAGAGGTGAGAATTGAGTTGCACCCTGAACTAGGGGTTAAAAGTACCAAATTTGGAGAAGAGGGCCAAAGGCCCTCTACCGAGGAAGGTGTCCCGTTGCAGACCATTTCGGCAAAAATTGAGAATTAGGAAGCAAAATACTGAAAGCATAACCCGTCAAGAAGTAGGATGGATTCAGACTGAAGGTCTTTCTTTGTCAGGTTAAACGATTTCAATTGTCTTCTGCCACTCAGTGTTACACCAGCATTTGTAGATGAGACTTATCTGCCAGGCACTGTTTGTTCTTCATTCTCACAAAGACTTCACCCAGGTGATACGAGACTCATTTTACAGATGAGAAAAACTGAGACTCCACAAGATTTGCTTCCCTTTAGATAACAGCGAGAACCCGCTAGCCAGAGTTTAGTCTGAATCTTAGGCTCTAACGTCTCCATCCTGAAAATGAATTTGTTGAAAAGATTAGTAGGAGTCTTATCTACTTCTAGTTTTTCCAGGTCATTTGTGATAGAAAGGAACAGACAAACTAAGAAAGAATGGACAGGGTTTAAATTAGTTAAACTAGGACTAGAATAATGAGAAAAGAATGCCATTCCCTTGGACCAGGAAAAGTTAAATACTGAATGTAAGGATAGACTATTAGAATCAGCATAGGTTGGGAAGGAATAATAGACGTGAACTGCATTTAACAGGTAAATATTGTATGTGGTAGTGTGATGTTCTAGTAGGTTTCAGTGGAACTCTTTCATATCTTGGTCAAGATTGGAAGCAAGATTGTATGTATTTTATTTTGATTGCATTTTCTTTATTTTTTGGTACTGGGGATTGAAACCTGGGGTGCTTACCAACTGAGCCACATCACGGCCTATTTTGGGGGGGGGGGTCTAGAAACAGGATCTTGCTGAATTGCTTAGGGTCTCCTTAAGTTTTGTTTTGGTACCAGGCATTGAACTCAGGGGTACTCCACCACTGAGCTACATCTCCAGCCCTATTTTGTATTTTATTTAGAGATGGGGTCTCACTGAGTTGTTTAACACCTCACCTTTGCTGAGGCTTCACTCAGTTTTTTTTTTTTTTCCTTATTTTAGTTGAACATGGACATAGTACCTTTGTTTTACTTATTTATTTATTTATTTTATGTGGTGCTGAGGATCGAACCCAGTGCTCCACATGTGCAAGGCAAGTGCTCTACCATTGAGCCACAACCTCACCTAGTTTTTGAGGCTGACTTTGAACTTGTGATCCTGCATCAGACCCTACCATCTGCAGGGTGGGGGGATGGCCTGGCCAGGTAGGCTGCTTTGGAATTACAGGCTTGTGCCCTGATTGTGTAATACTTTTAAAATGAACTGTATTTACCATTCTGTGCATGCTTATTCATCTTTAAAACGGATTTAATAATTCCAACTTCATAAAGTATGAGGATTACATGATAACTCATATGGCATATACTTTGAACAGTAGCTGGCCAAATAGTAAACACTCAATGCTTTTACTTGGTAAGCACCTAACAAGTATAAGCTTATTATTTATTATGGTACTAAACTTCAGAGTTTTGTTATCAAGGAACTAAGGGTTGGTAGGAGACAGCCTACCAACCAATGAATAAAATGCAGAAGTAGAATTGTGCCCAAGTGCCAATGTAGGAAAGCAGGGTGTGGCTGGGCCATTCCAGAGGGTACCATTCACAGACTGATAGTAATTTATGAAGGAGTGTAAGCCTGAGAAGATGATTTTTAGTTGAAAGAATAGTGTATGGAAAGAGCAGATTTTGGAATTAATCTGTGGTTTGTTTCTGCTGTTGTATAAAGTCAAGGAGGGAGTATTGAATGTGAGATTCTGTGGGGTCAAGTCTGTCACACTTTTCAGAGGAGGAACTAAGATTCAGGAGTCAGCATCAGTAACAGGATTAGAGTTGGTATTATGATCATGAACACAATAATTAAACATTAATGAAGTTGTTTATATTATATACCCAGTACTGTGCAGCACTTTTCCTCAGAAGAGTAGGTGGTCCTGAGTGTAATATTATTCATGCTGTTCAATAAGCATTTTATGAATTAGTAGCTCAGAAATTAGGCTGTTTGTAAGTGTGGAGAACAGTATAGTAGAAGTAGTTGAGAATGGGAGGAGGAGGAATGTAAAATTCAAAGTTAATTTTGTGTGGAATATATCTACCCAAATTCGGATTGAACAACCCTGGTTTGAAAAAGCAAAATGCTTCAAAGTTCAAAAATTTTTTGTTGCATGCTGACCTGAGACTACAAATGGAAAATTCCATACCTTGAAACTTTGTTTCATGTGTGAAATTACTGGAAAATATATAAAATTACCTTCAGACTATATTTAAAATTAATTTCCTGTTTTGACTAGGACCCCATCTAAATTCATTATGTATATCCAAATATTCCAGAATCAAAAAATAAAACAAAACACTTTTGGCCCCAAGCATTTTGTGTAAGGGATACACAATTTATATGTAACTTATGTGTACATATGTGTATATATAAATTTATATTTGTTTTTAGAGACTATTCTGCATGGCACTAAGAATAGGCATATATAAACAAGATATAACTATAAAGCTCTTATTAAAAGAACTAAAATTGTATTTTAAGTGTATTTTATTCCTTAGCAGAATTCACTATTCATGTGACTTAAATAATCTGTTTTGCACATTTTAAAATAGGCTGGTACATTGTCAGTAAAAATGAAAAATGAAGCCCATGGTATCTCCATATCATGATTTCTGTCTTAATAGTATTATAAAAGGAAATACTAATTTAAGTATTTACATAAGTTATGTGCTTTTTTCTTTTTTTATAGTAATAACTTAAAACTTACATCTTTTGCTCAGATTTCACCTGTTAACCTTTCATTTTATTGTTTTTATCTCCCCCCACGTATAAATTGCATACATTATGACTTTTTACTTCTAAAATGATCAGTGTGTATTTTCTAGGAATAGAGATATTCTCTTGACAAACCACAGTACAGTTTTTAATTTCAGTAGATTTCAAATTGATAAGACAATTTTGTATAATTTACTGCCCATATTCCACTTAATGTCATTTGACCCATTAATGAGCCTTATAGCATTTGTCTCCCTCCAGTACAAAATTCAGTTCAGAATCCAATCCAGGCTAGGTATTGCACTTTTATTTTTCTGTAGCTTCATTTAATCTGGAACATTTCTACAGTTAACCATTTAAAAAAAAAAAAAAACTTGCATTTTTTTATGTACCATTTTTAAAAATTTTAAGAAAATTTTTAACTTTTTTCCTTTTGTTACATTTCCCTAGTGTGAGCAAAGAAATATTATTTTTCCCCTATTAATGTGGTGTATTATGTTAATTGATTTCTCATCATTGAGCCAATATTGGATTGTGGGACAAATTCCTCTTGGTTATGGTTTATAATAATCCTTTTTATGTTACAGAATTCAGTTTGCTAGTATTTTGTTGAGGAATTATGCATCTTACTCAGGTGGAGTTTTCTAGTTATGCTTATCTAGTTTTGGTAGCAGGGCTTTATAGAATTGAGTTGGGAAGATTTCTTCTATTTTGGGGGGAAGAGTTCATAAAAAAAAATTGGCATTTTTTTTCTGTAAATGTTTGGTAGAATTAGCCAGCGAAGCCATCTGAGCATGGATTGTTTTTCTTAGTAGCTTTTCTATCTTCTAATGGCTATTCAGCTCTTAAGTTTGTTTCTTGGAATTTGTCCATTTCTTCTAAGTTGTCCTAATATATTTGTATATAGTTTTTGATGAAATTCTTCTATGATTTTTATTTCTGTGAGGTAGGGTACATAGTAATATCCTGTTTTTATTTCTAATTTATCTTTTCTGGGTTTTTTTTTTTGGTTGTTGTTGGTAAGACCAGCTAAATGTTTGCCATTTTGATTTTACCAAAGGACCAACTTTCATTAATTTCTCTATATTTAATATTCTCTACTTCATTAATTTCTTCTAATGTAATTTCTTTGCTTCTGGATTGCTTTAGCTATGGTTTTATTTTTCCATTTTCTAAAGGTGGGAGGTTAGGCTATATTGATTTGAGATTTTTTTTTTTTGTATAACATATTTTCAGATATTTCCCTCTGAGCACTCCTTTCATTGCATCCTATAAGTTTTCATATGTTATGTTTTCATTTTCACTTATCTCAAAAGTGTTTTTTGATGGGGACTTTTTTCTTTGATCAGATTCCATTGTTTTTAAAAAGTCATTAGAACATTTTTAAAAGTCTTAGGGCCTTCACTATAGGAGATCGGAGCCTAGGAACTCCTTGAGCCCAGTTTTATTCTTCTGTACATGTTTCTGTCCCTCTCTGTCCTCATCTATACCTCCTGAAAATAATTTTTAATCAAGCATTGTAAGGGAAAAGTCCTTAGTGGCAGCTAGTTGTTGGGTATGTTTAAAAGGCAGATCCTGGTGAGTCATCCTGTTGGGTATAGCTAATGGCATGAAAAAATTACTTAAATTTGAGGTTTGACAAGAGTTTATGAACTACGGACTAAAATTGGGTTTGGAAGAGATCTTATAGCTTATGAAGTCCAATCTCTATCCAATATTAGTGTCTCTTTTGAATATATCTTGACAGATGGTTATCTAGCTTATACTACAGTTCCAAGGCTAATACTTCTATCTGCTTTAGATGAAATTATAGTGAGCCTGCTCATCAAATTGTGGAAGATTTGAGAAAAGCACCAGAGCAATAAAATTGGAATCTTAAACATCTTGGCAAAATGCAACAATGGGTTGAATCTAACAAGATGACTTAATACTAAAAAATCCTTTTTAAGTCCTGAACAAGCATGTATTCCCTTCCACCCAACCCCAAATTACCAAAAAGCCATACAGAGATGGAGCGGGGAGAGGTGGAATTGTCCTAATAGTATAGCTGCATAAGTCTTAAAAGTTTTAGTTGATCATAAATTTTATCTGAATTGGTAGTATAAAAGTGGTGCTAATTCAGAAGAGCCAAAATGTCATGTGAGGAATCATTAAACAGTTTTTCAGCTATGAAAAAGATGAGCCAGTGAGCATGATAGCAGCCTTCCAACATCTGAAGGATTGACTTATGAAAGAGAAATTAGATTTGGGTATGTTTGTTTTGGTTTTGTTGTATGCTTTTGTTTTTGCCTCCAGTGGTTGAAACTAGGACCATTTGTCAAGTCCTTCTTTCTTCAAAAGTACTCTACTGTGGGTATAATATTTATATCATAGTATAAAAGATGATAATTGGTAGTTGTGGCTTCAGAAGAACTTATAATTTTGTTGGGAGATAGTAGAAAGCTGCTTTCAAAGGAGAAAGAAATCACATCTGATTAGAGAATCAAGAATAGAATTCTTGGAAGAAATTAACCTTTGAATTGAGCCTTTTAGGATAGGTATAATTTCTTTTCCTTTTTTCTTAGTATGAAAATACTTCATCCTCATTATAGAAAATTTCCCAGAACTCGAGAGTTTAAAGAAGCAAAAAAGAAAAAATCCAGTTAAATGGAGGTAGTCTATAATAAGTTTAGTGGCAAGGAAATGGAGTGTGTGAAATGACTAATGTAAAAGATGACAGATAGTAGCTAGAGTTGGGTATGTAGAATGTGGAAATAAGAGGTTTGCTTTTTGTTCGAACTTTTTAATTTTATAAAAATTTGGAACTTGTCTCATGTTAAAGATTTCTAAAATATGAATCTGAAGCACATGATACAGGTACATAGTTTTTAAAAAGTCAAATAATTATAAGACTTTTATAATGAAAAATATCCCTGCAGAAAGTCTTCTTGACCTTTCCTCATTCTCTGGAGGTTAACTCCTTTCAACCTTTACCTGTTTCTCCTGTTATTTAATATCATGTTTTCTGATAACTTGCCCTGCTACTGTTTTTTGATATGCCAGTTTAGATATTGTTGTTTTTGTGTTTTTGGCACTGGGAATTGAATCCAGGGGCACTTTACCACTTAGCTATATCTCCAGCCCTTTTCATTTTGGGACAGGGTGTAAGTTGCTCAGAGCTTTGCTAAATTGCTGAGGCTGGCCTTGAACTTGTGGTCTTCCTGCCTCAGCCTCTTGAGTTGCTGGGATCACAGGGGTGTGCCACCATAGCTGGCATCCAGTTTCAGATACAGTTAATAGATTTCCTACTATGAAATGTATAAGACTCTCGTTCTAACATCTTCCAAAATCCACACTTATTACCTATACCATGCTACAAAACATTTTATCAAGTTTGTTAATTTGTATTCAATATTTTCATTATTACTGCTATGTAAATATTATGGCATTAATTATACTTACTTTATTATATAATTTTTTCCAATTTAGATGATTTTTTTTCACATTCTTCAACTTCTCAATCCAGTTTTATGTCATAAAACTTTGATCTGTAGTTCTCTTTTAAAAAAAAAAATCTAGATCATCACTTTTGGGCTCTCAATTACATGGCCATGTTTTTGCTCTCTATAATTGACTTTCAGATTGAAATTGAGAACATTTCAGATAACTGATTATTAGTGTAACATTTTAATATTTAAAAGAGCTGTAAAATCTATATGACCTCGTAACATTCTTAATTTGTTTTATGAGTTACTTAATAAGTATCAACATATATATACATTTTACACTTATTCGGTAATTAAATAATAAACAATATTTATATTTGATTTTATAGGTAGCTACATCAAGCTGGGTGGCAGGCAGATCCAAAGGATATCATGAAGTTTCCAGGATCTTTGGAAAACCAGAGATTGTCTTTCCTATTGGAAAAGGCAATCTCTAGGGAAGCCCAGATGTGGAAGGTGAATGTGCCGAAAATATCTACAAATCAGGTAATGACTTCTCTGTTTAGATAGATGAGTTTTATTAGAGATAAGTACACTAGTGCATATATATAATAATTTCTTGACACTGCATTGGATAAGTATGTACCATTAAGAACATGCTCACATCTCCTTGATTCTTCCTGAAACAAGAATTAAACTGTTTTTGTTGTTTTCTGAGTTATAGCTATAAGAAGATAGTTATGTCATTCATTTTCTTCATGGTTTAACTAACAGTAAGATATCTTTACTTCTAGGCATACAGTTAGACTTACAGGTAGAACAAAATTTATTACATTATATTTAGTGAACCAAAAAATCTATCAGTATTTATAAGGAGTTCAAGTGAGGAACTCAGGTAACCCAATATTGGAAGCCTCTTGGGAAATAGCCAGCTAAATTCATAATTACTATTGGCTGTATGTCTTTGAGAGATTTTTATACTTATATCATAAAATTATTATATCAGTTAAATAACTATTAAGAGTATTCATTTCGAAAGTTGATTATATAAGATGTGTTATACATCTTTTTAATCCTAGAATGTAGTATGGTGCTTGGGATATAGAATAGCAAGAAATTTGTAATATGCATGGGTGAATGAATAAATGACAAATATCTAAGACCCTTTTGTGTTATCATTCACTCAAAAGGTTATTGAAATTGTAATCTTATTCTATTATTTCCTACAAGCTGAACAAATATGTTCTGCATTTACTGTTTCTTATTTGTCACTTTGCAAATTGAAGATTAATTGACTTGAATGAGTATCTTCTGTGGTAGGAATATTTACATATCGTATCATTTTCTTTTTTTTCTTGATACTGAGGATTGAAGCAAGGGGTGCTTAACTACTGAGCCACATCCCCAGCCCTCTTTTATATTTTATTTAGAGATGGGTCTCCTGAGTTTCTAAGTGCCTCACTAAGTTGTTAAGGCTGGCTTTGAACTCGAGATCTTCCTGCCTCAGGCTCCCAAACCCCTAGAATTACAGGCATGAGCCTCCGCAGCTGGTTTATATATGCTGTGATTTAACATAGCAATTAATCCTCTGAAATAAGCAATACTGTTTAATTTGCTTAAGACTTTAGCTAATAAGTTACAATTCAAACCTTTACCTTTATACTTTTTAAAAATTTTTTTGTCTGTATGTGTGAGTTTTAGATTTCTTTAAATGTTTATTGAATGTTTGCTATATTCTGGACACTATTCTATAAACTGGGCATATAACAATGGAAAAAAATTCCTGCTTGTATTTTATGACATGCTAGTGAGCCTCATAGTCTTCTAACCGTTGCTTTTAGAACTTTACCTTTCTTCCCTCTCCTCTTATATCCTAGAGTCTGTATGTAACCAACAATAATAAAGAAGATAAACTTTTTTTTGGGTGGGGGGAGTACTGGGAATTGAACTTCTGAGCTACACCAGCAGCCCTTTTTTTTTTTTTTAAATGGTACTGGGGATTGAACCCAGGGCTTTGTGCATACAAGGCAAGCCCTCTACCAACTGAGCTATATCCCTAGCCCAGCCCTTTTAATTTTTTTATTTTTAGTTGAAGGGTGAACACAATAGCTTTATTTTATTTATTTATATGTGGTGCTGAGGATCAAACCCAGGGCCTCACACATGCTAGGCAAGCACTCTACCACTGAGCCACAACCCCAGCCCTTTTTAATTTTTTATTTGAAACAAGGTCTTGGTAAATTTCCTAGGCTGGCCTTAAATTTGCAGTCTTCCTGTCTCAGTCTCCTAAGTAGCTGGGATTGGGATTGTAAGCGCGGGCTACCACTCCTGACTTCGGTATCATAAACTTTAACACATAGTCTTTGAAGGCAGTTGTTGCTGTATTACTACTTAATCTGGCCTATTTCTATAGGTGATTTAACAAATTTTAGCAAGGTAACATTAGTACAGTGTTAAAACTTCTAGGAGGAACCCACTTCTTAAGGAATTGCCTTAAATAATGCCAAGTAGAAGTTATTAGTAAAATTTGGGTGAACTTGGTCTGGTGGGGATAGGGAAGAAAGGGCTAGGGATATAAAGAGATAAGGGTCCTTGACCTACTTGCCAGAGTAACCCCCCCAGGAACACTATTTTAGTCCTAATTCCTTTGTTCTGCTACTCTCAGGAATTGGCTTTGGCTTTTCTACTGTTTCAACTTTTTTTTCTTTTCTTTCTTTCTTTCTTTCTTTCTTTTTTTTTTTTTTTTTTTTTTGAAGTGCTGGTAATAAAAATGGAAAAATTGAATATTTCAAAGCTTCCTTTTATGCATATTTACTCTAGTTTCCTTCTCCTTTTTTCCTTTTCCCCACCTAAACTCTACTTTGAGGTTATTCTCTCTTAATTCTCTTTTAATTTCACTTACTCCCAGTAAGTGATACAAATACTTACTGACACTGTGGTCAGGCAAGACTATATATACCTATCACCTTCTCTATGTGCTTTTACAGCTTTCTGTACTTATGATAGAATATATTATAATAATTTCTTAGTGATTTGACTGTGAATTTCCTTGCATGTGGTAGTGAAACACTGAGTTACATTGCCCAGCCCTTTTTATTTTTTTATTTTTTATTTATTTATTTTTTTATTGGTTATTCAAAACATTTCACATTGGTTACACAGCCACATTTTTACATAATGCCATAATAGTAACTGTTGTATTCTGCTACCTTTCCTATCCTCTACTATCCCTCCTCCCCTCCCCTCCCATCTTCTCTCTCTACCCCATCTACTGTTATTCATTTCTCTCCTTATTTTTTTTTCCCTTCCCCCTCAAATTCTCTTATATGTAATTTTGTATATCAATGAGGGTCTCCTTCCAGCCCTTTTTAAAAATTATTTTTGTACTGGGAAAAAATTCCCTGGGGATTGAACCACATCCCCAGCTGCTTTTATTTTTTATTTTGAGACTGAGTCTCACTAAGTTGCTTAGGGCCTTGCTATGTTGCTGAGACTTGCCTCAAACTTGGATTGTCTTGCCTCAGCCTCCAGAGTTTCTGGGATTCCAGGTGTGCACTACCACATCTGGCTTTTAAAACACAGGCGCTTGGATCACTGGGCTATATGTGGTGCTAAGTGTATCAGAATTGCCCAAAAGGGTTCTTAAAAATAGAGATTCTAGGCCTGACATCTATTCATTTATTCTTTCAATTTAAGTAAATTATGTTTTTCAGGAAATTTATTCACTTTATCTACATTTTTCAAATTTATGTGAATTTTTCCATAATCTTAACATCTAAAGACCTCATAATGGTGCTGCTTTTAAATTTTTTGAATTAACAATTTATGCTTTTCTTTCTTGTTCAGTCTTGCTAAAGATCTGCCAATTAGACTTTCAGTTCTATTGATTTTTCCTTATTGTACACTTATTTTCTTAAAATTATTTATTTGCTCTTTCTACATTGTGTAAATTCATCTATTCTCCTTTTACTCTAATTTCTTAAATACTTTTCTGATAAAAATCTAGATCTTTTTGCCTATTTTAAAAATTTGTTTCTTTTTTTGGTCATGCCTAATAATTATTATTTAATGTAGAACATTGTGTTATATAAATTGCTGAAACTTCAATTGACAATCCAATCCCTTCTTTTAGAGAGCTAACACTTTACTCTGAGGAGGGACTGAACTGATGGAGCCTGGGTTGCAGTCGGATACGGTTTTATCTATCTCTGGTTTGCCCCAATTCCTAGAGTGAATCTGTAGGTTCCAGCTGAGAGCTTAGTTTGTTCCAGGACCCTCTTCCTCCTGAAGGGTGCTAAATTGTCCTATAAACTCATGATTGCTTTTCAGGGTTTTTTTGCTTAGCATTTAAGTTCCCTGTGTCTACCTTCAATATTTCATTCAGAAAAATGTCTTAAAGGGGGAAAATCAGCTGAGAATGGCATACAGATCTTTGACCACTCCCCACTAGATTCTTGGCTCATCAAATCTTCAAATTTTGACTCTAGCTCTGTAAACTCTGAAAGCTCTGATAGTTTATTTTTAGTCTTTTGCCCTCCTTGGGAAAGGAAAACATCCTAAAGAAAACTACAGAATGTGGACTCATCTCTTTTTGTTTACTCCCTCTCCAGAATCTTGGCTCCTCGTGGCTTAGTTGTTCCAGTAGTTCTGGTACCTTTTAAAAATAGGTTGTTGTAGCAGCTTTTCTAGTTATTCTCAGTTGGGGTGTAGGTTTGCTGCCACTTACTTAATCATAACTAAAAGCAGAAATATAATCTTTTAAAAATATTGAACACAACTATTATTAAAAAAAAATATTGAACACAATAGGTGTAATGAGATGCTGTGAAAACACAGGAAGGTACTTAGCTCTTGAGTTATCAGGAAAAGTGATAGAGAATGACCACTGAAATAGCATAGGAAGATATAAAGCAGGTGAAGTGAAGACGGGCGTGTGTTCCAACTAGAAGGAACAATGTTATTAGCACAGGAGCACTGGCAAGAGCAAGAAAGAATCAAATAGAAGTACTATTAGAGCATGAAATTTAAGGCAGAAAATGATGGAAAGTATATGAGACTAGAAAGATTGATGGAGGGATTTGTATGCCATATCTCAGGGATGGCACTTTAATCTTAAGAGATAATGGCCAACCTTTTAGAGTTCAAAGTTGAGCAGGATGTATATTTAATGAAAAAGACCTGCAGCATGTAGAATTACGTACAGATTTTCTTTAGAATTTTTTTTACTCAATTATTCGCTTTCTACTTTTCTTTGTGGAATTTACTATTCTTCAAATATAGATTTATGAAATATAGCAGTCTGTTTTACCATGTTGATGACAATATAAATTCTCCTTGAGATTGGTTATTCAACCACCTTACTGAATTCTCTTAACCTTGTTTGAGCAATCCATATGGAAAGAAGAAAATATAAAAGTTCCATTGATAAAACCAATAAATATTATCTGGTTTGCTCAAGTGATCTTAAGGTTAGTATTACTTCAGTAAGAGTGTCTTATTAAACTGTGGGTTTTTGTTGTTGCTGCTACTAATTTTGGCTAATGATGACATGCTTTCTTGGTCCTATTATGATCTCTTTTCATGATTATCATGTTTAAAAGGTAAATGCTTATATGATATTTCATAAATTCTTTATTGTCTTCCGAGAATCAGGTAGCTTAAAGGTAGAAAAGGAGAAAATTAGTATTCATTCTGTATGTGTGCTTTATATGGTAAATCACTTAGTTAACTTTGGTATGGTAATTTCCATATAACTGTTCTGTTGTATTATGTCATCTTTTGTGATACTACTTAAACTTTTTGTTGTTTAATGTCAAATATCAAATGATATTATTTAATTTAGTCTGTTATTCAGAATAATTTTTTCTTCCTTTAAACATAATAAAAGCCTCCTCAGGTTGATCAGATTATATAACCACCTACCTCTGCTTTTGTGAATTTATTTCTATTGATTTGTTTGGCTGGCTCACTTGATATTGCTTTTCCTTCTGTTAAATGGTTAATTTCCTTTGGAAGTTTTGTGACTGCTTTCACTTCCCAGCAATCTTTAGGAGTAGAACTAGATCTTAGAAAAGCATCTTGGGGCTCTATAGAAATATGGTTTATTATAGAACTAAGGACCATGTAAACAGATACTTGATCCGGGTCCTAACTGCAAGACTGTATATCTTTCTCTTACCTAGAGAAACCATAGCTCCAGACAGTGGTATTTTGCTGCCCTTTTCAGACTCTTTTTGTGATAGGGATAGCCTTTCTCAAGAGTATTAATAATGGCCTTATTCCATTTTCCACTTTCATATCAGACAATAGTTGTTAGGGCATAAATTCCCCTGCTACTCTGATGTGGCAAGAACCCATCAAGCCCATAACTTTAGTCTCAAACTACCTTAAGTTCTTGTTCCCCTTCTTGATTCATAGAATGATATGACTATTCTTAAGAATGATTTGTAGGAATCTCTTCTGTCAACCTTGATGTGATTTGCAAGTCTGAGGAGTTTAACTAAAATTTTATTGCCTTCAGGTTGATATCATTTCTATCCTTCAGAGTAAAGTTCACAGGCTTCCACACCATGACTCCTTTTCTTGCAGCTACAATGATCACCCTGTCCCCTCACTTAAGTTACAAATTATGTGTTATCTCAAGAAGCTCTTGTTTTACTACTACACTGGGCCAGGTCCCCTTCCCTGCAACCTCATCATACCTCTTTCCATATTTTATTGACATTTTTTATGGCCTACCTCTCCGCATTTCTTAATGCGTTATTGCAGGGTCATTCCAAAGGTAAGTGAACAAAAAGTGTGTATGTGGTAGTTAACCTCAAAATATTAGTTATAGTTGAGTTTAGAATTAGATGTAAAAATTATGTGTGATAAATTGGTTTGGCTGACACAAAGGAACACTTTACTTTGTTGTGCCAAAGCTAAAAAGTGAAGTGACAGGAAGTCAAGGAGGAGGAGTTGGAATAAAATTAGAACAGAAACTAGCAGATGCATTGGCAGAAATTATAATGAGCAGCAAGCCATATGTTCCCCCATAACACTAGAGAAAGCCAAGAAAAATCAGAAATCACAGCTAAAATTCCTTTTTGAGGAGATACATTGTTAGATATATAGTGTTTAATGGCTATTAATGCATCTTTGTATTATAAAGGAATAAATTTCATAAAGTTGACAACTAAAGGATCAAGGAATGAGATAAATAATATGTTTTTTAAAAGATTTTGATGAAATGAATTAGTGATTAAGACTGCAATGCTTGTATTATCTCTACTTGTCTGGAACTCTCTCTTACTGAAAATAGTCTTTTCCACATACTGTGTTGTGTTTAACTTTTGTAGGAGTGGTACTCATAAGGGCGTTTCATTTAGCTTTAGATTATTACTAGTTGTTGTTTAGTAATGACTGAAACTCAAAAGAGTAAGTATCTAAATCACTGTTGCTTTAGAATGTGTTACCCTCTAAAAATTAAGCCTCAGGAGTTAAAACAAACAAACAAATAAACAAACAAATATGTAGGGATGTTAAAACAAAAGCAAAATGTTTATGTTTATGGCAGTCTTTCCCAGTAATAATTCAGTTCAGGTCAACTTCTATTTCAGTGTTTTCCCATCATCTTTAACTGGAATTTATTTGTTGTCCTAACATTTATTACTACTGATTTATTTTATAATGTGCTATCATTCTGTTATCAGAGTCCACTTATGTTTCCTAACATAAGTTAATAGCTATTTACTGCCTTAGAAATTCATTCTTATTCTCAAGAATTGAGAAAATTTAATTATAAAATCACTATCAATTGATATTAATTTGTTTAAATTTTAAAATCATATATTCCCTGAAGATTAATTAAAGTAGATACCTGTTGAAGTGATGTAGTAAAGATTTTAATAGAGTAAAAGTATATTGGTATTGATATTAAATGCAATAATCAGTACACAAAGTTTTATCTTCACCTATCTCTAAGTTTGATTTTGAGTAATCTTAAAAGACATTTTTAATGTACAAATGTATTTTCTGTAATAAAAACATAAGTTTTTATGAGAAACAATTCTAAATTATATTCTTATGGTAACTAACACTTTGTTGGCTTTTAATTTTATTTATTTTTTAATTATTCCCTTATAGAATGTTTCCCCATCCCAGAGAGATGAAGTAATTCAGTGGCTGGCCAAACTCAAGTACCAATTCAACCTTTACCCAGAAACATTTGCTCTTGCTAGCAGTCTTTTGGACAGATTTTTAGCTACTGTAAAGGTAAATATTTTAATATTTAATATTTACACATAACTTTTCCTTGAGAGTTTAGATATTAAACCACAGGTTATTGGTATACATGGTATAAAGTATAAATGAAGAACTTTCTTGGATAATGATGTTATGTACTCATGTCAAGATATAATGTCTTCTATTGTTTTTAAAATTTTGTGTGTCTAATTGTACTCTTTTTGCTACAAATACTCATAACTCATATTTACCCTATGAAATTTTGTTGTTTTTGTGGATTGATCCCAGGGGTCTTCGCTAATGAGCTATATCCTCAACCCTTTTTATTTTGAGACAGAGTCTCACCAAATTGCTTAAGGCCTTGCTAAATTTCTGAGACTGGCTTTGAACTTGGGATCCTCCTGTCTCAGCCTCCCAAGTTGCTGAAACTTTGATCTCTTTATTTAGTACAAACGATATAGCATTGGCAGAGTGTCTAGCCATCTTCTAACATGTTGGTGTATTAGAGGTGGACAGTTTAATCAGACTTTAAATAAAGTGTAATAAGTTTTTTGCACATTTTTCTCTGTCATTCTTATTTATTAAATATGCATAGTGTGTGATTTTTCTGGACAATATGTAAATACTTTCCAGAAACATGCTTGGGGATGTAAAGAGGTCATAAAACGACTTTGTTGTGTGTATATGTGAGTGTGGGTTTTATTTATTTTTTGGTACCAGGGATTGAACTTAGGGGCACTCAACCACTGAGCCACATCCCAGCCCTATTTTGTATTTTATTTAGAGACAGGTTTCACTGAGTTGCTTAGCACCTCACCTTTGCTGAGGCTGGCTTTGAACTCAATGATTCTCCTGTCTCAGCCTTCCAAGTTGCTGGGATTACAGGTGTGTGCCACCGCGCCCGGCTAGAATGCTGTTATTTATCTTTGTCTTCTGTCTTTACCCTCTTCCCTTTCCCTTTACTATAGCTAACCTTTCTTTCACAGGTAATTCCATAGAAAGTTGAGTTTTCAAAGTTAGCATTCTTTCTTGGGTTGCATATTTTTCAAAATTGGTAATGAACTTGCGACTTCTACCATAAAAAATTCTTAGGCTTACTGAAGATTTTAAACACATTTTTGGAAATTCTAGAAATAATTTTGCCAAATATAATCCTACTTTTTAATAGTTCTTATTAGGTTTGATCATGTTAACATCAAATAACCTTATTTACAGATGGTTATGTATGGTTAATCTATATTGAAATAGTCTAAAATGTAGCTTAAATTAAAGACACTTAGACAAAAACCATAAAAGGGCTATAGTAGTGAAGGGAGCCTCAAACTAGCAGCAGAAATCACTGTGAAACCCTTAAAAATAAGGAGAGGCTAGGGATTTAATTCAGTGGTAGAGTGCTTGCCTGTTAGCACATATGAAACCCTGGGTTTAATCCCCAGCACTGCAGATAATAAAAAACTACTGTCAGCATATCTAAAAAGAACAACAACAAAAAAGTCTGGATTGGGGATGGGGCTCAGTAGTGGTGTATTTGTCTAGTGTACTGAAGGCCCTGGGCTCAAAATAAACTGTATAGATGGATTGTAATATATATAATCAGCCTGAGAACTAATGTTTTTTAAAAAACATTATTGGGGGCTTGGTACCCTTAGTGGTAGTGCCCTTGCCTAGCATGCGTGAGGCGTGAGGCACTGAGTTCGATCCTCAGCACCACATAAAAATAAAATGAAAATGTTTCCTTAAAAAATTGGGATTCTTTTTATTAATAAATTTTTTATTGGTACCCTTGTTTTAGAAGTAGTAGAGTTTGCCTAGAGTTGTTAGGTTCTTTTCTTTGTAAAGAATTCAGTTTATTTCAGAGATGAGGGTTTTATGTATTATATACATGGAGAAATAAGAACCCATAGAAAACTGTCCTAGCAACAAAATTAAATTTACTTTCTAGATTACCAGTTTCATGTCCCTTAACCTCTGAGACTAGTTTCTCAACTTTAAAAGGAAAACCTGATAGACATGATATTATTTTTGGACATGACTTTTTAACTCTAAAGCTCTGATTAATAATTATTTTCAAATGTTTATAGTATTGAACCATGTTTTATTTCTCTCGTGAACAAAGGATTGAAAAATCTGTAGGCTGTGCACCACTTATTTGGAAGCATAATATAAACATTGGTATGTTTATATCAGTTTAAAATAAGTGTTTAAACAGGTCATACTGTTTGTATGTTATTTAACTTGTACATCTTTGAATTTAATATGGCTAAATTGCTTGAATTAATAAAAATAGCATTTTGGTGCTGCATTGGCAGACACCTTGAACATGAGCCTATTTTATTATACATAGGAAAACAGGCAAATTCAAGTCATTTTGTGTTAAACCCAAGAAAGATATTTTTTTACCACTAATCTTGTATGTCTTTTTAGGGCCTTTTCTTTCTTTTAGATGTGTGTGTGTTTGTGTGTGTGTGTGTGTGTGTGCGCGCGCGCGCATATGTGCAAAGAATTAGAAAATTTCTACTTATCTAGCATCATAGTTTTTTAAAGCATTTGGAATGTGCTAGTTACTATGGTCTTTTATATTTTTTCTTTAATTTCCATAATACCTTGTATATTATCTTATGAATACTTTGTTAGTTTTATTCTCTTTGGCTATCTAACTTTAAAAGTATGTATGCATACACAAATACATTTTTAAATTTGGGGAACATTATTAAATACTTGTAAAATGAAGCTTTTTGCTGGGTAGAGATTGACTTTATAAGCTAACTTACTATGGTTAGTTAAACTTTTCAATAGTGGAATAATTTTATTTCCATAGAATAGCTCATGCCTAAGGTTGTGATGTTAAGTTAGCTCTGAGCTAGAAAGGAATTGGTAGAAATTGAATTAATTGAATTCTATAGAATTGTGTGTACTTGTCTCAGCATATTTAGTCAGCATATTTAGTTTTCAAACTTTAAACTCTTTTAAAAACTACTAAAGGTGCTTTTTTTCCCCTTTTTCAAAATTTTAGGCCCACCCAAAATACTTGAGTTGTATTGCAATCAGCTGTTTTTTCCTAGCTGCCAAGACTGTTGAAGAGGATGAGGTAATAAATCCTTTCAAGATTAGTTGTTTCTCTTTTTTCTCTTATTAACTTGCCTTTTGTTTGCCAAGACAAAAATTTAATGTGAATTTATTTCTGTCTTCTTCCTGTTCCCCTTTTCTTTGGATAGAAAATTCCAGTACTAAAGGTATTGGCAAGAGACAGTTTCTGTGGGTGTTCCTCATCTGAAATTTTGAGAATGGAGAGAATTATTCTGGATAAATTGAATTGGGATCTTCACACAGCCACACCATTGGATTTTCTTCACATTGTAACTATACCTAGTCTTTCAGTTTCATATTTGAATATGCATGTAATATATAAATTATACCCAAAATTTTTCTGTAATTTGAAAGAGATTACCCACTCTTTTTTTTTGTACTGATTTTTAGGAAAACTATTTGAAATTAGCTAAGGAAAAGTTAGAAAGTATGATATATGTCAAATCTCTGAAGCTAAAGTTGCAAATTTAGAACTTGAGTAATACCTGAGGAGATTACATCAATTTTTATACATAATTTTCTGCACATTTAAATAAAATTAAAATAATAATGTTCTTTTTATTTTCAGTTCCATGCCATTGCCGTGTCAACTAGGCCTCAGATACTTTTCAGTTTGCCCAAATTGAGCCCATCTCAACATTTGGCGGTCCTTACCAAACAACTACTTCACTGTATGGCCTGTAACCAACTTCTGCAATTCAAAGGATCCATGCTTGCTCTGGCCATGGTTAGTTTGGAAATGGAGAAACTGATTCCTGATTGGCTTCCTCTTACAATTGAACTGCTTCAGAAAGCACAGGTAGGTGCCAGTCTGATTAAATAGAATTCATTTTGTTTTTATTTTATTGGGGTACATAAGACATTTCTAATCTGTAAAGGTAAACTATTCTTTAAGAAAAGAAGAAAGTGTTATACACTTTAAACTTGTGGGGTAGATGTCTTTTTCTTTTACAAAATTTGCATTTTTTTAAATTATTATTTTCAACCCTTTTAGGTTATTTAATATCTAATAATTTTGAAAACTGAAGATTCTCAATATATTTTCCTTTAGTTTTATATAAAGTAACTTTGGCTGTATTTAGTTTGTTAGTAGGTTGATAAATCAACAACCATCTAAGTAAAATTTCAAGATTTAATGGAGAAAGTTCTCATTCAAATGTTAAGTTAGTAATAGTGCTATATGTTATCAGTTACTTAGAGGGAATCCTTATTGGTTCCATTATATCACTAAGTAGAATTCATCAAGTTTAGATCTGTTGCAAACCATACTCCTACCCTTAAAATAAAAGACTGAAGAACTCCCTTTCACTTTTTATGTCTATTTATTTACATTTAGCAGTACATTTTCTTACTTGTTATATTGATTTTATTTAGAAGACAAATTCTGAGCTTAAAAACATAAAAGAAAAATAATACTTGAATTTGCTGTTCGGTAGGATATTATTGATGATCTTTAATGATGAGCACTCTGAAATTAGGAGACACTTAAGAAGTATCTCAGTGCTAAAACCTTACCTTCTGAGAATTTTGGATCGTAGTTTGTGAGCAGAGAAGAACTGAGTCTTTTCATAAAAAAGATGATCAGACCAATATATTAGCCTGTTGTACTACTTATGTAGTATAACAGGCTGTTTTCCTTTTATAAAGGAGATATATTGTTCTAATAAATACCATATCTTAGATTGAAATAATTTGAGCGTTTCTTTCCATTGAATTAAATGGGTAATGAAAATAAATCCTAAGAGGTAGTTGCTATTTAGTGAGGAGTTTTAGAAACTGTCATAAACTACCATACAAGTGAATAGCATGAACCAGAAAGTTGACTTTGCCTGCATCAGGTGTTGGAAAGTAAAGTTGAATATTAATCATCAACATTGGACTGTGAAGTTGGGGAATAGGCATTAATAGAAAACCTCCTATATTACCTTATTTTTTTTTATTGGAATGTGACCTATCTTTAAATGCTTCCTGAATTGGCCTATGTGTCTATTCCCAAGGTAGTACAGAAAAAAATTGCTATGTAAAGTGTTATTGTCATAAAGAAAGAGCAGATTTTGAAGCATAAATAAGAATGTTGTAAATAGCAAAGTAAATTCTGTAGCTTTGTGAACTTATTCTCTATTGAAGAACCCTGGGGAATCTGATGATTCCCTTTTGTATATTTTGGGAGGGGCTAAAAGAAGAAAGTGTTTACTGAAATTTCTTTTCTTCTTAACTGAATGAGTATTATAAACTTGACGTTTGTCAGGATCTTCTTAGATCAACTCCTTTATTTTACAACTCTAGGGAACTTTGGACTTTGTTAGAGTCACATAGAACTTAACTAGTGAAGAAGACTAAAAACCAGTGTTTTTTCCATACCACACCACTCTTAAAGAATTTAGTCCAGTGGTTTTCAGAATTTCTTTTAGAAGTGGAACCTTTTACCTTTCTCCTTATAACAAAATTTATACATACAATCCCAGAATAGAGTAGAAAAGTGGCCTTTGTAATAAGCATTCAGGGCAGAGACCTGTTGGGGGCAGAGTCCTTACTGATCAGAATGTTTTCCTTTCTATAATCTGTTTGGACATACTTTGAACACTACTGTTCCATTCTTTCTCATACACATTATATGAGTATATTAGCAATTATATTCTACAAACATTTATTCAGAAATCTATGATCTACACATTGGGAAAACAATGGTTTTAAAAGAAATAAAGGTTTCTGCTACATGTATTCAAGTTGCAATGGGGAAGATAATAAACCAATACAAGTAAGCTCACAAAACTTGGTAGAGACTTTGGAATTTTGTGTAGCAGTTCTATCTTGGCTAAGTTCACCTTTGTTCAGGTTGGAACACCAGGTATAGTATCTTTGTAATTGACCTGTGACAAGGCCTGGTCTAATGTAGCATATTTTTGCATCAAACTGAGATCATGCCTGTAATAATAATAATAATAATAATAATAATAATAATAATAATAATAATATTTATTTATTTATTTTGGCAGTGCTAGGGATCAAACTCAGGATCTTGCACATAGTAGACAAGCCCCCAGCCCAGTGCCAGTATTACTTCTGACATGATTCCCAGCATCTTGGTTTGAGGGGGAGGGTCCATTTGTAGACATTTTTGTGCTGTGAAGAGGCCATAATCACTAGGTCTGCCCTCTCTGCATTTGGGACAAGGTATGGTGAGTGTTCTCTGGTTTGAAAGGCAAAACTTCTCCCTCCTGGCCTTTCCCCCTCCCAAGCCAAAATTTTGTACTGCCTCTTGGTCTCTACTCTGGGACAACTCAACCTTTTTTTTACCCTTCTCTTCTTGCTCTGTTTAATGGCTGTGCTCACGTTCTCCCTGTGACTAATGTGGCCCACTCTTATATAATCTCAGGGTGTTAACTCTACCTAGATTAGTGTGGTGATCTCCCTAATTTCTAGTGAAGAAGTTCGTCAGTTTTCTAGTTTAAAACTAAAGTAGAGAATTGAAAAGGCTGACCCTCCCCACCAGGGTCTTCTCCTTATTCCTAAAGGTGCCTAAGGTCACACTTCCAGCATGTATTTTCAGTGCTGCTTTCTGCCCACCAAACCCAAATCTATTTGGACCTATTCCTTTGTCATACTGTTGTACTTCTGTTTCTCATCAGTAACATATCTGAAATCTGTTTTAGTGCTTCTTAACCTATCTCCTTGTTAAACTAAATTAGTTTTGTTTTTCTGGCAGAGGATCCATCATATTAAGATTTGGGGAGACAGTCATAAAAATTAATAATGGTTCTACTGGCACCATGTAATTAGAAAATGTTCATTTTAAATGTTTTTAACAGATCCATTAGAGGACTTGTCTAGTATCTAGAGTTGTGGAAATTTCAGTATTTAATGTACATTTGGTTTTGCCACTGGATCTCAATAAGGATTTTTTTCTTTAGAACAAGGTCAGATTGTTACTAGATGAGAGGTTTAATTTGATGTGTTGTTTTGGACAGGACTGCCTTGAGACTTGGGTGGAAGATAGAGCGCATACAGATAGTATGAGTTTGATTTGGGGGGGGGGGGTGCTGCTGGGAATTGAACCCGGGGCCTTGTGCATGCAAGGCAAGTATTCTACCAATTAAGCTATGTCTCCTTTTACTGACATTCTAGCTATTATTTTCTGCCAGTCTTCACATCTAAAACAATTCCATATTTCTTTTTTTTCCCCTACACAGAAAGATTATGGTGACTTAGTCTTTCTACATATATGTATCATTTTTTCAGGATTCTTCCATAGTATTATGCCCAGTGATCAGAGATTTAATATTTTTATAATTTTGCTTTTCTGAGTTGCAACATATCATTTAGTTGCTAAAGAACAAGTTTGTTAAACTTGGAACATTTTAGAAATAATTTCTACACCATAGTCTTTTTTTCCACTATCCAATTTCTTTTATCTCTAGTACTTCTCTTTTATAAGCTGCTCAAAATATTGGCAGAAGCCCCTGTGCTTTTTTTCCAGTATTTCACCATAGGCTAGCTTATTCTATCTACATCTCTGGGTTCTACATATGACCCAGCCTACAATAGTAAGCTTGATGTTGGGGGACTATCTTAAGTATTATTTTATTTAAGGAAATAAATTCCTAATACTAGCTAATATCTTACCAGTGGTGTTCATCAAGTGCTCTTCAAAGTAGGGACAAAATATCAGTGAACAAAATAGTAGATCTTCAAATGCCATTTTCATGTTTTATTTCTGACAGTTTGAGGTAATTTTACGTCTGTATTACATGATGACTAACACGAGACTGTCATCCTTTCCTGGTTAACATATAATGAATATATTTAGAGATAAAATTAATTTTTGTGACCAAATATGTTCTTATAGAATGTGTTATTTTCCTTTGTTTTCACTATAAAGAATTGAAGACACTCATATACTAAATGCTGCAGGTTATATAGGAATGAATAACACTTATTAAGAAAGGTCCAAAATACCTACAGAGTACACAACACTAGAAAAAAGTGATCCCTGATAAATGTTCAAAAGAAGCTTCCTGAAGGTAATAGGGTTTAGTTAGGCTAGAGGCAATGGGTAATGCAGTTTCACAGGATAAGCCAGGATAAAGAAAGAAAGGGAGAAAATTGTATGTAAATAGACCAGGCCTTTTGGTAGGAATGTAGAGCATAAATTTGGGATATGTTAGGAAATGGGGCTGGAAAATGAGGTTTGGGCTGATTATAGATAATAAGCTAATTCCTTTTCCTTATTTGATATTTCTGGTAGGCATTGGGGTACTACTAGAGAAATTTGAATAAGCTAGATATATATAATGTTGTATTTATTTAGACAGTGCTATAATTACAGGTAAAGTAAGACTTTTTACCACAGTTAAGATTTTGGAGGCCTTACTTATATAGGCATTCTACTAGAAACTTAGTGATGTGATACAGTGCTTATAATTTGAGATCTTTTAGTCTATAATGGAAAAGCTAAGTGATCAAACAGATTATTCTAATACAATATGGAAAGTATGATGATACTTTGAAATTGAAGCAGATGACCATAAATTGAGGGATTCAGAGGGTTGGAATCAAGTGTGACTTCAAAAAAGGACTGATTCTTGAACTATCCTGAAGGATAAAAAGGAATAAGCGAAATTCCCAAATCAAATAGAAAGATTAACAAAGATATTACCTAGTATTTTTAAGTTTTACTGTCTTCTATAAAAATGTGTCCAAAGTTTTAAAGCAAGGTACTGAAATTGTTTTAATTCTTAGATAGGTTTCCCCACCCAATTTTTTTCCCCCTTGCCTCTGGCTTCTTCCTTAAATTCTTAATGACTTTTGTATTTATCTTCTACTTTGATCTTCATGGAAAAACATTAGAAAAGGCCAAAAAGGGTAAGGTGAAGGGTAGATAAAAATAATAGACTGGGGATGGGGTGGGCAAGGATGTGATAAGTATACAAACAGACAAAAAGACATTGCTTATATAGCAGTGAACAAAAGAGAATAGATTTTTGATCCCAGGTAAATGTTCAGCATATAATTGCAGATATAGAATTCAAGTTCCAGTAGCCAGGTATGGTGGGTCACACTTGTTATCCCAGTGGCTCAGGAGGCCGAGATAGGAGAATCACGAGTTCAAAGCCAGCTTCAGCAATGGTGAGGTGCTAAGCAACTCGGAACCTGTCTCTAATAAAATACAAAATAGGGCTGGGGATGTGGTTCATTGGTCGAGTGCCCCTGAGTTCAATCCCCGGTACCCCCCCCCCCCCCAAAAAAAAGAGAGAATTTAAATTCCCAAAATATTTATATTAGATATGGACACAATTTAAGATGGGGTGGGTAGGCCATAGGCATTGATAAGTTTGAAGTAGATGTGGGAAAAGAAGAGAAAGCTGAAGGAACAAGAGGATGCAGCAAGGAAAAGTGGCCAGCAAAGATTACAATAGCCTATTTTAATTAATGATCAATGTTGTTTTTCCCCCTCCTTGGTCCAGATGGATAGCTCCCACTTGATCCACTGTCGGGAGCTTGTGGCACATCACCTCTCTACTCTGCAGTCTTCCCTGCCTCTAAATTCCGTTTATGTCTACCGTCCCCTCAAGCACACCCTGGTGACCTGTGACAAAGGAGCATTCAGATTACATCCCTCCTCTGTCTCAGACCCAGATTTCTCCAAGGACAACAGCAAGCCAGAAGTGCCAGTCAGAGGTACAGCAGCCTTCTATCATCTCCCAGCTGTCAGTGGGTGCAAGCATACCTCTGCTAAGCGCAAAGTAGAGGAAATGGAAGTGGATGATTTCTATGATGGAATCAAACGGCTCTATAATGAAGATAGTGCTTCTGAAAATGTGGGTTCTGTGTATGGCACTGATTTATCAAGGCAAGAGGGACATGCTTCCCCTTGTCCACCTTTGCAACCTGTTTCTGTCATGTAGTTAGCTTTCAGTGCAAACTAAGGTTGACTATTCTGGGAATCAGAATATGCAAAACCAGGAAGTCTGTAGAGGGCTGTGTATCTTATCCAGCTGGTTTGAAGTGAGCCAGGAAAAAGTTTTTTTTTTCTTTAATTTCATTTACTTGTGCAACTAATTAAAATTCATTTTTTAAAGGCCTATAAACACAAAAAATCCAAAATATTTTTAAAAGTTAAAAAAAAAAAACTTCTTTGTAGTATACCAGTTTCACTCTTTTCTCTGCTAAAATGTAGTTTGCCCCATGTCAAAAATTACACTCTTAATGTTCCAAAAAAGTTCTAAAACTCTAGCAACTGTGTTCCTGTCATCCTGATTTAAATTGTATTGCTTTTGCTTGCTTCTCCAGTGAATACTTAACAAATTTTCTGTTCATCTCTATCTTCTGACTTCACTGAATAGGTAACCCTGAATTTTTTTTTAACCAGTTTAATTTAGTATGGCAGCCATGTACAATTCATGATTCAACTCCAGTTAATCTGAAAAGGGTACTTTGGAATTATCCCATATGAATC
This sequence comes from Callospermophilus lateralis, assembly GCF_048772815.1. Lineage (NCBI taxonomy): Eukaryota > Metazoa > Chordata > Mammalia > Rodentia > Sciuridae > Callospermophilus > Callospermophilus lateralis. The sequence goes on along the minus strand of NC_135312.1, from coordinate 58,692,789 downwards.
AGAGGTGGTAGTAGGAAAAAGTTCTCATGTTACCACATGATTTTTGATCTTATTTCAATTTTTAGAGTTTAAAAACAAAGTAACTTCATTTTTGTTTAAAGTGAAGCTTGAAATGGCATGTAATTAAGACAGATTTGTTGAAAGCATTTTTGACAGTTGTATAAAAGAATGTGATAAAGTTAATATATCCCGGTGCTTACCAAAGAAACATGTATGTAACCTATAATTAGATTTTTTTGTAACTGATTTGTTTTCACTCATTGATAATCAGTAGGAGAGACTGTCTAGATATTGGGGCAGCTCTAATGATTTGAGTCTTGTAATATGTATTAACTGAATTTAGTACCCTACTTTTATGTTAAGCTATTAGGACTTTCTTGATAAAAGTTATTCTCCTCTCCCCCACCCCAATATACCTATGTTTTTCTTAACTTCTGGATCCTGAGCTCCCTTCACAGTCTGAAGAAGGTACAGCCAGAACCATGTACTGATGATAAAAAGCCTCTGGAAGCAATAAAAAGTTGTCCTTAATCTTTGTGTCTGAAGTTCCCCCCCCCTTATGAAGGGACGGTTTCTGGGTACTTAGGTACTGCTATTTGAACAAAGGAAAACAATAGAGAAGATTAAGATATGTTTACTGAAAATAAAACATGAAAAAAAAAAAAGGGATATGAATGTGACAAGGATGCAGGTTTTAGACATGAGAATTTTCCCTTTGTGGTGTTTTGTCACTGATGGGCTGTGGATCTTCCAAACAGTAAATTTTTATACTAATGGGACTGTGTAGGGGAAGGCCCAGACCTGCATCTAGGAAACATTTTTAGCCCATTGATTTTTGTTCAGGTATAGCAGAGCAAGGTTGAAAGGTTGACTACCTTCCAATTTTATAATTTTATAAAGGGAATAATTTACTCATGTCTAAGTTCAGGGAATGAGGGAAGATGATAAAGAAATTGTTAGTGAAGACAGCAGGAATTGGCCTCAGATACATATTTTTTTAAAATTCCATAACTGTATATTCACAAAACAAATGGCACTTAGTTCCCCCCACCCCCATAACAGATGACATAATTTTGTTATGTAGAAAGCCAGGAGTAAAATTAAATCCAGATTTAGAATAATTAATTTGTAGTCCTAGAGCTTCAAGTTGAGCAAAATTAGAGGGCAACAGGATTTTGATCACTTGATCTTAAGTTTTTCTAGTATTAAAAATGGATAGTAGTTGGGTGCAGTGTAAATCTAGCTACTCTGGAGATGAAAATACAAAGTTTGAGGCCAGCCTCAGCAACTTAAGAGCCCCTGTCTTAACAGTGGTGCTGGGGATGTAGTCCAGTGGTACAGTGCCTCTGGATTCAATCTCCAGTACTCCACCCCACCAAAAATAAATATATAAAGCACAGTGCTACATACCAGTAATTCCTGCTACTTGGGAGACTGAGGTAAGAGGATTACTCATGCCCAGGAATTTGGGACCCAGCCTGGGCAAATGTAGCAAGACCCTCTCTCCCCCCCAACCCTCCCAAAAATGTGGCAAATCAGTTTGGAAACAGTATTATTTCCATGGGACACTGAATCAAGTGGGTGGTTGGACTTCTAGTTTTCATGCCGCAAAGTTCATTTAACCCATAGTTCAAGTTATAATACTTGAGACCTGACCCATGTACCCTTTCAATGTGTGTTCCCTGGTAAGTCTAGAGAACTCAGTCCACTTTCTATGGTCTCTTTGAAAACTCTGGCTTGAGAAATAGCAGTGAACTAACTTTTCATTATGAATATTCTAACTATTCCTGTTTTATCCAAAACTTAATCTGTCCCAAGTTGGAATCTTGGCATGACAGCTAAGATTTGGGAACTTAAAACTATGTATCATAATTGTTTGGTGCCTCCTGATGGTTATAAGACCATTCCATGAAGCCTCTGGAAAGGCTAGGAAACTTGATGGGCATAAAGTAGTTCTTCTCTAATACTCCCACAGAAGAGGGGAAGAACATGCTGTAGTTCTTGAAGATTAAACTATAAGAGACTATTAACGAATAATATGAAGTTACCTGTGGAGAAGTGAATGTTTCCCCTATAGATGGATGATTGTCTTAGTGTGGAGGGGGAAGGAGAGCTGGGAATGAGTGCTTCCAAATACCAAAGAAAGCAAATGTAACACACTTGTGAGAAATATTCCTGACACTGCCTTTGTCTCTGAAGAAAGCTAGAGAGTAGCTCTTGACTCAGCTGCCTCGGCTTCCCACTGTTGAGGGAATTGAGAGATCAGTGTCTGTCCCCCCCAAGAAGTACTATTTCTTTTCTATGTTAGAGCCAACCACTTTTTTGTTGTCTATACTCCTCACATACCTGGATTGTCAAGCTTCCCAGTTAACTCTTCCTGAAGCAAGAAGGCAAGTTGTGCTTGAACATTACTGCCCAAAGCATCATGGTGGCTTCTTCCCTTGAGCAGAAAATGTTATTAAGTAATGATGCTCAACCAACATGATGGGTAGCTTATCTTCTTTCTAAGGTAGTTTGTACATTCTTTAACTGAAAAGGGAAGACACTGTGCCAAACTTGCTCACAATCATCCTGAGAGAAGCATCTCTGGTTTACATTATCAAATTGAGGGTTAAGAGAGTTGTACAGTGCCACATAGCCAAGAATTTTGAAAGAGGTTCAACTTCTAACTCATCTTAAACCTTTACCCTTCTATTTGACATCAGGATGTTTTGACTAATATGTAAATGTCACTTCTAAAGCCTCTCAAATTCTTGAAATTAGCGTTTAAACTATGTTAATAACAGTTTCCTATACTTACTAAATAATGCTTTGAGCTTTGACCACTAGATGGTGCTTCCAGAAAAAGAATCATTGTTTTAAATTTCTGAAAGAAATTGAGTTTGGGGGGGCTTCATCTAAGGTAATGAGCAGTTGAACACTGCCCTGGTTACTAAGTGCCACTGCATCAACAATTTTTGCAGTTTAACTAGTACAGATCACTTAAGGTACAGGATGCATGTAAAACGGAATGTCAGCAAAATCAGAGAAGGGTAAAAAAATGACTGGGTACCCAGTCTCAAACCAAAAACAAAACAAAACCCAGACCAATTTTACAAATTAAGCATCCTAATTAGTGAGTTTTGTGAGTCCTACAAAGTAGCCTAGAAATAAAATTGAGATGGTGTGAAAATGGGTTCTAAAAGCTTGATGCTTTAGATGTCATTAGGACAGTAAAGAATAAATGTTCACAGCCAGCATGTGAACATTGATGTCATTAGGACAGTAAAAAATAAATGTTCACAGCCAGCATGCATCAAGTAATTAAAAGCTTTTCTCCTCATAGTGATGAATTGAGTGGGTTTTACAAAATACTGATATGTAGGACAACTCCACTTCTGCCATCTGTTGACTACTCTTCTTCAATGCACAACCAACAATGGCTTATACAGAAATATGAATTCACAATTCTAGTTTTGTAGCTCCCCGCTTCTGAGTTAAGGATGCGGGAGAACTCTCCTTTTAGACTCAACATATAATCTTCATAATCAAATGTCAGAACTGTTGGTCTTATTATGTTACACAATAATTATTATTGCCTTAGCTAGGCAATAAAGAAGGAAAAAAATTTTTTTTTCTCAAATAGCTCTAGACACAGTGAACTGGTGTCTTATTTCCTGGGAACAGCAGCAGATACCCCCGAATGAAGGGCAAACTCCAGCAAAGAACAACAGAAATGCAACTGGTAATGGGACTCTCTTGCTATTCAGAATGTAATCTATCTTCAGATAAGTTAGCAATGCAAAGGGCTTATTTTTTCCTTCACTCCAAAAATTTACTATGCTTAGGAGGTGTAGAGTGAGAAGTGCACCTAACGTACATTTGGTGCATTTATGTAGAATAAAGTTTATGGAAAGGGAGTAGTATGGGTGGATGTAAAAAGCAAGGAGAGCTAGATCTGCAACTCTGATCAGAGTTCTAAAAGCATGTACAAAGAATGCCTGGGTTCTGCCCAACTCCTGATGGAATGTTATTCTACTCTTTACACAGACGTGCACATTCATTCTTTTGTGGGACAGACCTCATTAAAATAGCCTCTGCCTCTCCCGAGGCATAATTTTGAAAGACAATTTCCACAAAGGAAGGGAAGGCCATTCAACTCATGGTACTTCAAATGATTTGAGGCAGATGTGGACTCTTGCACTCCATATGATGTTCCACTGACAACCAGCAGATTGCATTTCTATAGAGTTACTAGTCAGGAATGGCAACGTTGAAAAGGCTTACGTGAGTCTTCACAAATGAATATATTCAGTTCCTTCACCAGCCCTGGGAATGACAGTTGCTCTCTAGAGATTGATCTGAAAGCCAGATGGCATCAGTCACAAGGACTAGATACCACAGTCATAACAATTCAAGCACAAGGGACTTCCAAGTGGACCCTCGTGCCCTCACTGTCAGTCTCCACTGTAGAAAGATGGTAAATCATCTGTCAAACAAAAGGTTTTGTGTAGAAAGTTCACCTAAATACAGCAAAAAATTATGTACTTAAGCTTCTCGACAACCAGAACTATTTACCCATAATATGTGCTAATGGTAGACAAAAATATAAATAAGGAATTTTCATACAAGTACTGTTGATGGGGAAGGTTTAGTCAAACACTGGAATAATGCCTTATTTTCATTTGCTGTGGCTCAGTGTATACTGATTCAGAAGATCAGATGTCTCCTTTATTCTTGTGTTGTACTAATCTTAAGAGGACCATCTAGACTATGCCTGTATTAGGCAGAGTCTATATCTAGTATCAAATAATATTTTTAAAAGATTGAATGAAAAATTAAAAGGCTGTCACCCATGGAAATATGTTCTGACGGCTAAGTTCTCCTTGCTTTTCTTTTCCACTATCTAGTTTGAGAAACCTAGTAATTTTTATTATTGCTGATCATTATCCCCAGGGTGGTTTCACACCCCTTTCACAGCCAGGAGAACTTGAGAACCTACCAGTTTTGCCAACACTTGAAAAAAGGAGCCACCGAAGGTAAAATGCCAAATCAATGGCAGTCTTAGAGAAATGGCAAGGCACTTGACAATGGTGTCCATGATTGGCTCCCCTAAGTTTACTGAATGGAGACTAACCTACTAAGAACAGCCTCTGTTCCTATCAAGGTTACTCTTAGACTGCCTCTAACCTGGGGGCTAAGATTGAAAAAGCATAGCAACTTCAGACCACACATTTCTCTACTTAGAAAAATAATACTACCTAGACTTTTAAACATTGCTCAAAAAAATCTTTACAACTGATGCAGGATGTTCTTAAAATAATAGTATAAAATTGATACAATATTAAAAATAAGGGGCTTAAGAATAAAGCCAATTATACTTTCAATGAGACCTACATGTTTAATTCTATGATAATGTGTTATATTCTGGTATCAAAGAGTTGTAACCCTTCCGTTGCCACTGATCCCATCACCAGATTTCTGTCTTTACAAATTGTGGTGTAGTATGAGGGAGACAGCTCTTGATTCATGGTTTCATTATCTAATGGCACAGATGAATCTGACTTTACTTACATTTAATTTCTCTCGAATACTCATCTCATGGCTTTAAGTAACCTCTTTCCAGGAATCAAAGCACCAGCCACTTTGCTTCGTCATTTATCTCACTGCCCAACAAAAGCATAGATTACCTTCTCATACAGAGGGGACCACTTCTAGGGTCCTGACCAATTCATGCTACCAATAGCACTTTTATGATCTACCTACTAGAGCTGGAAAAGATGCAAATAAGCAAAACTATAGGTAAGCAATGAACTTGGAAGGTAACTTCAAAGACATGACTATGTTCTGCTATCTACTGTTGAATTTGAAAATTTTACAACAGGTAGAGCTTATTTAAGTTATGGAGCCCTGAATCTGATTCATCACAACCAAGTCAGCACTGGAAATCAGACTGACGCAAATGGCAGAAGTGTGTGTTTGGATGTGGGTGTATCTGAAGTGATCCAGTGCTTTCATGACCAGCAGATATTTTGCAAACAGTGTGGCAAAACCTCTGGGTCACTCTGAGAAGACACTGTCAATCAGCCCTTGTTAACGATGCTGTCATGTGGGAGGGAGCTGGAATGTGCTTGTGTGGGGTTCATTTCTCATGGTGCAGGACACACGGGTCCTGGTGAAAAACCATGGACACAAGGTAAAGCAGAGCTTCACAACAAATAAAAAGGCAGGGATGGATCAGAAAAATCACTTTAAGGTATCTTTAAATATAAATTGAGCCCCAGAGTCAGAAAAGTCATCTACTCATTTTAAACATGATTAAGACCAGTAGATCAAAAACCCTAGTAACAAAAAAGGGGATTTTTTTTTTTTTTAGTTTTGTCTAAGATGAAGAGAACATACTAAACAGAATTTTGTGACTTAAACTTCACTCATATTTCCCCTTGAAGTGAGCTTAAAACTGGCATAATTTTGATACCAAAAGTAAGTTTGAACAACCAATACAAAAAACAAAACTAACTATAGAATTCCCCCCCCCCAAAAAAAAAAAAAAAAAACTCCCAAAGCAGAAACCCAATCCCAAACAACTTGTATAAGAGATGCAGGTAACAGAAAAAGGGTCAAATAAAACAATGGTTCCTGAATGTAAAGGAAGGATGCCCACTTCTCTTTCTCAAGAGGCAGATGGTCAGCTGAAAAATAAAAACATTGTATCAATAGGACACTCCAAAGGAAAAAAATGCAGCCATCTCTGTTCATGCAATATCAAATGTTAAAAAAAAAAAAAAAAATCCCAAACACCAAAACAACCCACAAGCCCACAAAACTAACAGAAGGAAGGAACACGTTGCCCAGATCTTATGACCTGATGGTAGTGAGGATCCTGATGGGGCTGTTCAGAATGTTGCTCATGGCACAGAGAGGTCGGGAGTTACCATGAGATCAAGTTTGCCCTGGAGGTGGGTCCACCTCAGGTTAGGGTCCATGAGTTCTTGGATCAGCAGCATCAAGAACATGACAGCTAAGCAAGAGGATTCTGGCACAAGACCTTGGGTCTGGGCCCAAGTTTTCTGTTTCTATTTCCTTTTAATTAATATTATTAAACTATTTTTGGTACTGAAGTCACTTCGGTAGCCACTGTGGGCAGTGGTTTGTAAACAAACATTGACAAATACAAACAGCAGTGCAATATTTGACCCAGACTTTAAAAGAACGGGAGGCGATGGTGGAAATGAGGTAACTCTTCCCCAACACGTGTGAACAGACAGCTCCTGCTCTTCTAATGCTCTATGTCCATTAGGAGAGAGTAGGGCTTGTCAACAGGATGGTTACATAAAGAAGAAGCTACAGAAGAGAAAAAAGAAAGGTTCAGATTCAAATTTGGTTCTCAAAATCTTAAAAAAAAAAGTGCTTCTCTATAACAAGCTGTGAAAGAACAGCGATGTGTCAGTTAGAGGGATGATGTCACTGAGCACAGCTGGAGGCACAGTGGCAGCGTGGGCACCGCAGGCACAGGTCAGAGAAGAGAATACCTCTGCTGGGCACCCAGATACGTGAATCCACAGGGCAGGCAGGGACAGGAATGGAGGGAAGGGGGCGGGGACCATACGTGAGCTGCAGGACACGACATGGCAAGTGTCTTGGAGAAGCTGGAGCTGCCCCTTGAGCAGCATCTGAAGTCCACCACGCAAGGCAAGAGAGCGTGAGACACTGCCATCCCTAGTTATTTTATCCAATATAATAAGCACGTGTATGTACATATGGATATCAAGCAGTGACTAAAAAGAACTCACAAAAGGGCACACAAAACAATGTTTGGGTAAAAATATATTTTCCCCTGCTTAATGTCTTGGCACTAGTGATATATGCATAGATTACCTGTTCACCACTCTCCTACCTTAACAGAAACCAAATTATGCAGCACGCTGCTAATTTCATACTTGAAAAAAATGAGACTTCACAATAATACAATTATTTTAGTTCTTAAAAAAGACAAGTGTCTAACATGCATCTTACATATATGACAATTCTGCATTAACACTGAAAGTAGATTACATAACAGTTTTAGAAAACACATCGGTTATTTTCAAACAGCAAAATGACAAGAATCTACAGCTACAGTTTAAGGCATATCAGCATATTTTAAAAATTAAGAAATAGACAAAGTTCTAATGCTGTTCACAGCTTAATTTTCAATTTATTTTTAAAAATTCCCTTCATACCTACATACAAACTAGACTTTGTAGGTCATAATTCCCGCTAAAGAATCATCGCACATGTCCTGCCAACAGAACCAGGACTTTGGAAGCTGAGACTTGACAATTCCAGACACTTGCAAGGGGCAAAGCCAAGGAATCTGAATGGACAGTTCAGGTTGGACACACAGAGACAGCATGACGTGGGCCAGGAACAGCTGAAAAACCTGACTCAACAAACCATGTGTGAAACATTTATGGATACATCAAGAAAGTCAGGAAAACGTGTGCGTTCATTGGAGGTGCACAAGATATGGAAAATAAGCATATTGCTGGTGAGTTACAAAGCAGGGAAGGAAGATTACAAGACACCTTGCCCAGCGTTGTTATCAAACAGTTCCCTGGTTGAGAGATGATGCCTTTTTAGACAAAACCTTGACCATTAATGCAGAGCCTATGCTGGGAAAACCCAGTCTCTGACCTGCAATAAATTCCCATACGTGCTCTTCCATCACATCCTACAACACATACAACTGTTGGGGGTATGTACAGTGCAGAAGAAGGAAAAAGATGGTTATTATATTTGAACAGAAGATGGGGGCGGGGGAGAGGAACTGGAACTAACTGGCCAAAAAAGAAAAAGAAGCAAAACAATGACCACTGTTACTGTTAGCACCAAGGAGAGCCCATTTATCAAGATCCAAAATTTAAGTGATCATGAAGTCGGCCCAGCATAAAAGGTTTCTTTCTTTTTGATTTGCTCCAATGAAAGGTGGCAGTTTCTCATTCTAGTTTACAACGTCAGAGTCAAGGACTCTGAATAACATCCAATGATGCCCATGATACTGTGCAGAACACAGGCTGGGATCAGGATTTCCGATTTCCACATTGAAATCAAGGAGTTGAAAAACATGTAAATTGTCAGGGGGGGAAACATGGCCACTTTAGATATTTTTAATTTGTTTAGAAGAAAAGTTACTCAGACCATTCTCTCCCTACCCCCTCAAAAAAAAAAAAAAAAAAAAAAAAAAAAAGGAAAAAAGAAAATCCATCCATCCCATTTGTTTTCTCTAATTTTAAAGCGTTAGAAAGATCTGGAAGGTTTCTCACTACTATACTTACATGCAAAGGCGAAAGCACATCCAATTAGATTTGAGGATATCATTTATTCCGTGCAGAGCCAAGGACTACTGTGAAAAAAGGCATAGATACAGAAAGAAAAAGAGCAGCAATAACAAACTAAACAAGGCTGGGGAGCAGTGGTAGAAAAAAGTTCAGAAGCAACACATTTTTTTGAAAAAAGCTTCTATATGTTTCTTTTGACTTTTTATTCCCTGACTCTCCATCTGATTCATTTTGCTGTGTAAATTTTAATGCAAAAAAAAAAAAAAAAATCAATCCAATCAATCAATCATCTTGGAATCAAAAAGTCAGCAGGATGCTTTTCGTGCTAGGCTCATATTTAAAAGCTTTCAGGGATGCAAGAAATAGAATTGAAAAGTATGTTTTCTGGTTACAAGGCACAAAAATGCTCACACAAGCAGTGGTTGGAACAAGCATATGACACAAAGATTCAAGCTTTTGTGTAGTGCTCAGCGTAGGAGCAAACGCAGCCCATGGTTAGAGTCGGCATGCCGTCTAGTGCTGGACAGCCAGTTTCAGAACTGCTATACAAACAAAAGCTAAGACAAAAATGATGGTCTAGTGGCTTCTCAACCTGTGAAGACCATAACTGCTGCTGGTCTAGTTGGCAGGGTCTTTCCCAGCTTAGTTTGCATTCCAATGAAACTCATTTCCTTACTTTGCCTAATTAAGCCTACATCAGGTTCATGGGAGAGTGTCCCTTCTTTCCCCTCAGCATGACTGGGGACAAAGAGAAGGTTGGGGGGGATCTTTGTTGGAATCAAATACTTATTACTTTAAAAACAAAGTGTGTGTCAGGGGAAGGGAGGTGCAGCATATTCTACCTTGTTTAACTTAATATGCAACTAGCAATGGTCAGAGGGGAAACCCAGAGGTGACGTGTTGGGTTCATGAGAAATGTTATTCTTTTAAGTAAGAAGTAGGAGAGGACAGGGTTAGAAAGCTGCGAGGATCTTGTTGGGATCAGGGGAACAAGCATATACAAAGACAAGCATGTGAAAGGACTGACACAGAAAAGAGATCAGATATGCCCTTCTCCATACAAATCAGGAAGGTAGTATATGTCCTGGCATATGAGTTAGTCCCAACCCTGGATGAGACGGTGGGCCTGAGACACAAAGGGCAGGTAGAGTCAGTCATGGTGAGGGGACAAGTGTGGAAATTTCATTCAAGACAATTGACTCTGAAACAGCAAGGAAACTGGCAGTGAAGTTGAACTTCTTTTCTTTCCTTTTTATTTTTTGGACTCATGGGTTTTGTTGCCTGCCTTCTCAGTTTTACCTTAAATTGATGATGTCCTTTCAAATTGGTGCTACAGATGACACACACACACAATTTATAGCAAATTTCCTATGTGCAGTATTTGTGAAACTTTCTCTCGTGGTTAGTGAATAGTTTTACTACAAGTACCAATGACCAGTGCCTCAGCCTGCTGAGAGCAAATGTAGAAAAGGGTCCTCACTGTAAATAGATTGTGGGAAGCCCATCTCCTCCTCAGTGGAAGATTCTTTTACAATCAGTGATATAGGACCTGACCTTTGAGACCTTGATCGGAGGGAGGATGAAAAACACACTGGCCAACATGAACGTGATCATCATTTCCTTACACCAGTCGGTGCCAACTCGGCCAGGTTTGAGTGGGTGTTCAGATGCAGTCTCAACCCCTGAGGGGAGACAGTTGGAACAGACCACAAGCTCAAGCCAATAATGTTAGCCATTAAAACAAACAAAAATTCATGCAAATGTAAAAGTCATCTATGATGCTCACCCACCTTTCTGCCTACGTTCAAATCTATCTTAGTTTGGGGCTGGTGTGGAAAAAAGACAGGGAGTTCGGGATTGTGCAATCATGGAGATGAACAATCAAGAAAATGCAAGTTGTTGTCATGGCTATTCAGGGTTTTAGTTCAGCTGCTGAGGCGGTGAGAAGTTTTCACATCAGACGTACAGGCAGCATTTTACCCACTTTCCTCGATCCAAAGCGACATACAAGTAACAGGCATGCTTCCCGCTGCCATTCGGAACAGGCATAAAGGGCAAATCATTTAATTTCCGGAAACAAAAGTCCAGCTGCACAGAGCCTTTGCTGTTATTCCCTTGTTCTATGGTTTTCCACCACCCGACAACATTCAGCAAAATGAGTTAAGAGTTATTGGTGTTTGGGGAAGGGCAAAACAAAATAAAACAAAAGGACACAGATGGCAGAGATACACTATTACTGCAAAAGCAGGTGAATGCGGGAACATCCTTGGCTTGCCAGGCTTTATGTGAAGCTTGCACTGCAAGTTAAAAACAAAACAAAAAAGTTAGAAATAATAATAAATAAAAAAAAAGAAAGGAAAAATTAGGAGCGCCAGCACCAGCATTCAGTGATGGTGAATGCTCATGCAATGATTATGGAACTGACAGAAATTAAAAACCAAAAATCTGAATAGGCTATTCTACATGACAAGCAAAAGCGAAATTTTAATACTGAATCAAAGAACACATGGTTAGTTTCCATTTGCATGTAATTTAGAATTCACAAGTGACTTCTTGAAACCACTGCATATTCCGGTGGAAGGATTTACTGTTTGGTTTTTGTTTTCTCAAATAACACACAACCATGATCTACTGGATGCTGTTATCGCGTTAGCACTGAATAGGAACTTCATCTTCCACTTTTTGAGCTGCTAAAGGAGTCAGAGAATAAATACACAATAAATGCCTTTGTACAAATGGCTTGGAAACATCTACAGTAGCTTGGGGATCAGAATATAGTGGATGAAGACATGCTACTAATCTAGTTGGGAAGGACAAAAAAAGATCATTATATGGTTATAGCTACTGCAATGCCGAGAGCTTTCCCCTCTTTTAGGAACAAAGCAATGCCAAACCCAAGATCCATGTCTAATTTTAGGCAAGTCCAAAACATGCAACTTTATTCCTTCGCAAAAATCAAAATGTATGTGTGCTTAAAAACAAAGGTGAGTAGATGGTTGGGTAAACTGTTACTCCATGCCAGTTTTTAAATGATGAATTTGAAAGCTTTCTTTTGGATTAGATGCATTTTAACTAGCTAATGCCTACTGGCAATTGTGCAAACTGTTTTCAGAAGAGATGAATGCTGTCCACTGAACAACTTACCCTCGGGCAGTCCCACCACTGTGGTGTAGCCGCAAACAAGGAAAGTGACTTGGTGGCCAGAGATGGCAGAAGGTGGGGTCCAGCTAATGGCAGTGCCAGGGTTAGTTCTACTTTGTAATCTTAGGTAATGTTATATACTCTCATGCCACTACAGGTCAAGGAGAAGTATAAAGCCTTACCTATGTTAAAAAAGGAGCGTGTCATTAGAATAGAAAAAGAAAATTTTAAACTATTAGAAAAACTAAGGTAAGGTTGAAGGGGGAAGCATAGCAGATTAAAAAAAGAAAAATATCTTTGTAAATTTTCTACCCCAAACAAAGCCAGCTCCTAAGAGGTGACTATGGCAGCTCTGGCACCTGATCCAGCTACACTAAGAGGAAGAGGCTGTTTCTGTGCGAGGTGCTCCTCTGGTTGCACTGCTTCCTGTCTTTCTGTGGGCCTCTCTAACCAAACCCTTCCACTGCCACAGGCAATAAGAGGGGTGGATTTTTGTTTCTCCACTATGACACTTCAGGCCTCCAACTAGCTTTCACTATACAAAAGAGATATGAAAAAATATGTGCCATTGTCGGGTGCAGAACCTGGTAACTATTATGAACCAAGTCTAATGCCATAAGTAACAAAGCAGAATATATAAATAAAGCTAAAACAGAATTCACACAGATGTCATGTAAACTTTAAAAGCTTAATTGGTAAGGCCCAAGATGGGAAGAAAATAAGCTAAAATATCAAAGGGGCAAGAAAAAAACCTCCCTGTGCTGGGAAGTTGGTTACTACGTAGATTTTTTTTATGGAGGCACAATATTGATCAGCTCTTGGGATTTCCATTACTTAAAGGCACATCCAGTATACATGAAATATTCTTTAACATTGCTGGTCTTCTATAAACATTTTTAGTTTTAAACTTGTACCTTGACGCACTTTAGTGTTTTGGGAAAAAGAAACCTAGACTTTGGGTTCTCTAAGCTGAATCAGCAGCTTTTTCTCTCATCCACACCTACAGACATACATGTACACACATACCATACACACACGTGCACCCTATTTTTATCTTGGGTTAGTCTGGATCGAGGGTACAAAGCCAAATGGCTTTCATGTGTCTTCACTGGACGAGTCATGTAGCCTCTGAATCTGTGTGTGGACAACATCACCCTAGTGTCAGATACTCTTCCAACACACAGAGCTAAGAAGCATTCTCTTGAATTGGATTATGATCTGAGCAACTGATTCTCTCAGAATTAATCCAGGATAACCAATCTGGGGCCCTTGGACTCCTCTTTGGTCACTTACATCTGTATCCACCCCAGTTAAAATCACCCCTCATCCTCACCAACTATTTCTGTTATTGCTTAGAAAAGATGCCTGCCCCTTTACCCTTGACACATTTCTTGCTACTTCAAAGCTTGGCAAGTCAGCGTACAAAATGTAGCTTAATATTCTCTCCGTGTGTCACTGTAGCAGTACATTTTGATCTTTACTAAGGGGACAATGGCTGTGCTCACTTTCCCCTTTCAATTAGGATTGCACAGACACTCAATCCTATGAGCTATATTTTTAAAGAATGTAATCTTTGCCTTTTTGAGTATCATATTTTTGTTATTTGCTTAGTTACCTGCTCTTTCCCTAGAACCCTATGGCATCTAAGGATGAAGAGCAAGAATCCTCAAACAAGCTCCGAGTTGCTTCATAGCTGCCCTAAGAGTATGGCAGGTTAAATAGACAAAAGAGGGTGGCATCTGTGGGCTTGCCATTGGGCCACCACAAAGGTTTCCTTCAAAGGCCTTCTTATCGCCATATTTACTATAACCAGCAGCTATTGTCATAAAACTCACTCTGTATTCTTTAACGAGATTCAAAGGAGAGCTTCAAGTGACAGAATTTCAAGGAAGCTCAAATCTCCCCTGGGTTCAGGCAGCTGCTACTGGAACGTCCTAAGAAGTGACCAACTCAAGAGCAGAATCTGAACCTTTGGCACATTGACTCAAGACAATATTAAAAACTATTTTGTGAGACTTGAGGGTTGGCAGGGTATGTTAACGGGAAGGGCATTTTGACTGCATTTCACAGTAAGATCATTCACCACCTTGTTGAATTTAGAGGAAAACCAGTGGCTACAAGCAGCTCTTCCCGCTGTTTTAGTTTGGGAACATGATTCTCAATGACTGGCTTGCCAGGCCTTACAACACAGAGTGGGAAAACAATTTGAACAATCAAGATTTTAAGATGCTCTTTATCAAGAGAATCATGAGAACTGTCTTCAGAGGTACTGAAGAGAAATAACCTGTCTTCTCTGAGAATCCTAGCGTTGGTGCAGACGATGCTATGGGAGATGACAGGTTAGTCCATCCTGATTGCTTGATCAACGTGGTCAAGTTTTATAAATTAATCCTTGTGTACCCTTTAAAAATACTTTTAAAAACATTTATCATCTTCCCTGCACTGTAGAGAAAATACTTGCTTTTTATTTTTCTGGTAATAGACCAGTTTCCAGTCTGTCAATGGGTAAAGCAGACATGCAAGAGGAATAAATTGTTAGAGGTCCCCAGTAGATGGGGTGGCACCTGCTTACTTTTTCTTATCCTTGTCTTTCTTGGTTTGCTGGGCCCCAGACTGCTGGGCCTGGGACTGTAGTAGCTGCGCTGCTGCTTTCTTCTTCTGGAAATTGTTCACCTCGTCCTCGAGCTCCTTCTTCTTGTCTTCCACTTTCTTCTTCTCTTCTTGGTGTGTCCGCTTTAGAAGGTCAAACTTCTCGTGGAGCTGGAGAGAAAAAGAGGCAGACATGCTTGGAGAAGGGAAGGAAACTACTAATGTAGACCATGTGAATCTGCTCAAAAACAAAAGTTGCATCATGTGGCTGCTGGTGCTTTCACTGCAGGAGTGTAGTACTGTCTGGTGGCTTATCGGAGGAGCCAGGCTAAGGTTCTCAGAGCATCCCTGAGTCCTAAGCTCCTTTGTTACTTGAGCTCCTTGGGGCTAAAAATTCCTTGAAAACCCTGATAAAAAGAAGGTAACAAAAAAATCCATCCTGGTAGTAAAAGCACTTCTTTATTTCTGATTCTTTTTCACCATGTATGAAATATGTTAACTTAAGAGATGTACACAATGACTACAGAGATATAAACACATATCCATATTTAAAAAAACACAATCACAGGATGGGGGTGTAGCTCAGTGGTAGAGTGCCTCCCAGCATGCATGAGGCTCTGGATTCATTTTCCAGCAGACACACAGACACATTCAGAAACAAATACAGAGAGGGAGGGATGCAGAAAGGGAAGAAGAGAGGGAAGGAATGTTTACTAGAAAATTTTAAATTTTTACCCATCATCCATTTGGTTCTTAAAGCCATAGCAAATAAAGCTCAATATTCCTTTCTCAGCAGCAAAACCATCTTGAGTGCTTAGTTATTCAAATAACCCCTAAGTTTTATTAGTCTTTTAAAGATAAATTAAAATAAGATAAAGTTACTTAGATGATTTCATTTAGAGAAGCATTGAGTTATAGGTCAAGCACTTGAGACTCATTTATCTACCAGCAAAAGCAGACATCTTTCTCTATCTCTCTCAAACAGAATGGGATGAGTGTTATGCTCAAAATTCATGTAAACTTTTAGGACACAGTTGGTTTGGCCTGTGGGTGAGCACCAAGGTTGGAGGGATTCTGAGATTAGGAAGCGCAAGCTGGTAAGGGAGAAACCTGGGCACAGACGTGGAGTATGGGTTTTGCTTCACACTGTAACACACTAGAGAATGCCCTCCACTGTTTAGCCGAATTGTCTGATAGACTAAAATAATAATGACAGTTCCAGAATCCAGACTTTCATATGTCAAGAATTGTAAACTGAAGAAACACAGAGCTGCAAAGACCATATGATCAGGACTAGAAACCCAAGATCTAAATCATGCTATATGTATGGTTCCCAGTTTTTCATCTGCAAAATGAGGATAAGATTATCTAGCTGGATGTGGTGGCACACATCTCTAACGCCAGCAGCTCAGAAGGCTGAGGCAGGAGGATTGCAAGTTCAAAGCCAGCCTCAGCAATTTAGCAAGACCCTGTTTCAAAATATTAAAGAAAAATAAACAGGGGAGGGACTGGGGATGTAGCTCAGTGGTTAAGCATCCCTCAGTTCTATCTCACTGTCAAAACCAAACCAAAACAAAAAAGATATCTGGCTCACTCTTCTTGCCAGGTTAGTATGCCACTTGTGATAAAATATGTGCAGCAAGTACTTGAACTGGCATGAAATCCTATAAAAAATATATATATATTATTAAAATAATTCTCCTAGATTTTTGTTTGTTGCAGGAGGACAGACAGCTTACCTCTTTCTCTGCCTCTTTAAGTTCAGCCTCTTTCTCCTTCACTCTCATAACAAACATCTGTCTCATCTCTTCTTCTTTCTTCTGCAATTCTCCCAGGAATTCATTCCTTTTTGCTTCATAGGTCTCCTGAAGACTATTCAAAATCCACAAACCAAGGGCAGGGTTATGAAATTGCATTGTTATGAAATTTCAGTGTACATCATTTCTATCCATCTACTTCCCAAAAAACAGATAAAGCTGCTGCCTACCATATTAAAGCTCAAATAGAATGAAAGTTATTTACACTGGGATTGAAAAGACAAGTGCATCGAAAACCAGAAATGAATCAATAAACACAATGCTGCACTAAGGGAAATCACTAACTAGCCAAGTTTTAACTCACACACGTTCACACAGAGATAGCCTGGGCTGAGGATGTGATTTTGAGTTTTAGAAGATGAAGGCGGCCTAGTAGGGGGTGAAATGAACAGGGAATGAAGTCAGACAGAGCAAAATTTGAATTCTGGCCCCACCAACTGACTGACCTTGGGAAAGGACCAGCCTCTCTAACTCTGCAACTATGAGACGTGGATACAACAGCACTTACCTTCTGGGATGCGATTATTAGAATTAGATGCAGGACAAGTGAGTAAAGCATTTGACATAAAATCAGTGCTTAATAAATGTTCCCCTTCCTCCACTCATCTCCCTCCAGCCCTCAATCTGAAAAACAGACTCAGTGAAAATACTAGAGAGACAAGAGTACTTCTAAGGGTAGAAGAGAAAACTGCTACTTTTCAAGTTATATCACCAAATGTAAATCGTGCAGGAAGGATTTTATTTTCATTTTAAGCCCCATCTTCTTCCTGTCTGCAGAACTGAGAGCCTAATATTTTATACTGAGTGCCATAACGCAGCTTTATCTCTAAGTCAGAACATTTACAGAGAAAACTACGTTTACAGAGAAACTACCTTTGGTAACACAATCAAGAAAACACACCCCACCCCACAGGTGCACTATAAATAGCTGCTGATATTTTACAAGGTGTTCATCCCCGCCCCTACCCCATCAGTTTCCCTAGAACAATGGTTGTATGGAGTCTGCAATACAATGTTTGTATTATATCTACCTTTACCCATAGACCTATTCACCCCAGGGATAAATTACAAACTGAATACAAACTGTGGAGGACCCAGGGTCCCTGTAAAGCCCCCACAATAGCCACAGAAACATTAGATGGAAAGAAGGGGGAGCAGGGCATGAACTGAACAATTAGGTTAGGATTAGAATCTATTAGTTAGGATGGTGCACTTCTATAATTATCACCCTTATTAGTTTATGAGAAATAAATTCTCCAGTCCCCAACACTGCCAGCCCTATCTACTTGTGAACAACCATGAGTCTTGAGTTTCCATAAATATATTTAGCTTTCATATTACGAGACAAACACAAGTTGGACAGTGTTAATGTTAGGTAATACTAATAGCACTATTTGGTCTATAGTCACTGAGAGATTGAATTCTGTTGGCAAGAAAACTATAAATAATTCACGAATTTGGTTTTGTCAGCTTGTAATAAACTCTTCATCACTGTTATGTGGGTCAGAACTACCAAAGGAAGCTAGGCATGGGGGTGCACGCCTGTAATCCCAGTGGCTCGGAGACTGAGACATGAAGATCACGAGTTCAAAGCCAGCAACTTAGGGAAGCCCTAAGCAACTTGGCAAGAACCTACCTCTAAAAAAAAATATCTAAAAGGGCTGGGGTTGTGTATATATAAAAATTGGCTTGGTGGTTAAGCACCTGGGTTCAATTCTTGGTATGAAAAAAACTGCCAAAGGAAGAGAATGACTTGTCCTTATTATGAAATATTACAGAAAACTCAATTTCTGTTGATTTTAGTATAATGAACACATCTCTCTTCTAACAAGCAATGGAATACCTTTTCATAGAAATAATACCCAACATGTGGTGTTTTAGAGATCACCACCTAGTTTCAAGATAGGATCTCTGAATGAGGTTTCTAAAACTGAGAGTTAGGTGCTGTGTGTGCTTCTCCTTAAAAGGATTCACAATGCACAGGGCATCCCCCCTGGCAGCACAGCAGGACCACGGGGCACACCTGAGTATACTTTTTCTAAATTCATATTTCCAAGCCCACTCCTAGAGATGCGGATTCAGAACATCTGGCTAAGGTAACATCTGTTTTGAAATGCTTCCTGGGAGATCACAGGTAACCAGCTGGCTAACCTCTGCTTATCTGAGAAGCCCTTCAGTGAGAGAAACAGGTGGACTTGTTTTAGTGTTTTATCATAGGAACTTTCTGAAGGAACTCACAGATAGAATGTGGTTTGAGTAATGCTACCCCAAATACTGAGAATTCCCACGATGACTCTGTTGTATCTAGTCCCAACCACAACCTAACTCATGCCCCAGTTTCTGGAAATACATTTTCAAACTATGTATCACAGTCCAATCATAGATTTTTTTTAAAAATCATACATCTCAATCATGATTTTAAAAGAAAAAGATCGAGACTAGGACAGAAAGCAACAGAGTGCAGTGCAAACAGAAGAGTTGGTGTGTAGACACACCAATCACAATGGAAAATGTTTTGTATACTCCAAATGCCTGTCTAGAATGCCCTGTTCTTGAGAAAGCCTAAGAGCACCTTTGCTGTCAGCAAGACTGGTCTCAGCCACAGGCTGGTAGTTCCCTGGGCCAGCACAGGGGAAAAGGGCTCAACAAATGCTACTACTAAATTATTCTGTACCCTACGATGTGAACCAGTTTTGACATGGGAAACGATAATCACAGCAACATATGAGAAAGAATCCTAAAACCTTAGCCCAAGGAACCAAACAAAATTAAGTTATTTACAAATAATTTAGAAAACCTATAATATCCACAGAGTCCTATTCCCTAGGCGCCTCCATCAGTTGAGCTGTTATTACCCAGAGATTGTAGAAACCCTAATATTTCCAGGTATCAAACTCCAGTTCTGAAGCTGGGACTGTAGCTCAGTGGTAGAGTGCTTACCTAGCATGTGTGAGGCACTGGGTTCGATCCTCAGCACCACATAAAAATAAAGTTATTGTGTCCATCTACAACTAAAAAGAAATATATTTCGAGTATAAAAAATAGAAACAGAACTCTCACAGGGGCAAGGGACCCCAAAATGTTTTAATCTCTGAGACAATGGTGGAATGAGCACTTTCTGTGGCCTGACCAGTGGGGAGTCCAGAAGGGGCTTTTTGTGAGGAGGAGGAAGCAGTTTGAGCAGGGACTTTTGTACAAAGGGCAATGGTATCTCAGGAGAAAAAGAAGTGGGGAATAGCCAAAGGAGACACAATCAGGTCCAGTGGCGGCCTAAGTCCTCTCTCCTCATTTACCCTAAAATGCCGCTCAGAAAGAGAGCTGGAATAAGAGGGTCCTGGGTCCAGGGAAGAGATAGCTGCTCTCGTTAGGTGGAAGTGAGTTCCAAGGCTAGACAGCAGTGAGCCTACACGGGGGTGAGTGGGCACAGGAAGGGTAGGCTGATCCTGGATATCTATGCTCTCTGCCAGGAGACAATAAAGACAGCACTCTAAGCACAAGCAGGTTCAAGGACAACCCCAGGGCCAGACTCCATTAGCTTTACTGCCTCTAGTGTGCTTCTGAGGCCTGAATTCTCCCGTCACTGGCAGCCTGGCTCCTCATTCTCACACTGTGTAACACACACAGGTAACAGCTGTCACTACTAGAACTGATCTTAAAGCTCACTCTTTGCTACAGACACATGATACAGTACTGCTTAAAGGAAAGGATAAACTTCAGCAAACACCCACATAGGAATCTACTTTGAGGATATTAAAAAACCTGAAGGCTTTTAGATTCCTCCAAAGTCATCCTAAATTCATATGAGGAAAAAAATCTCCTATGAATATCCAGGAGTGATGATTTTAAAGTTGAAATTCTGGGAAGTCCCTGAAATCAACTGTCTTTTCTGCTTTTCCTGAATTCTGCCATCCTTTACATGAGATCTCCTAACTCCACTCCTCCCTCAATGGTCCCAGGTGCTCAGGAAGTGCTAGATGGGGTAATGATTCCTTAGGGGAAAGGCTCAGCCCTTTTAAAGTAGTGGTTTCCAAGAAAAGGAAATCAAACTCATCTCACATTGCTCTTTACCTTCATGTATAAACCAATGCCACCTTTTTTGTTCTAAATGATCTTTCTAGTAGTGAGAGGGACCTGCTTTGAGTGAGCAGCTTTCTAATTTAAATGCAAAACAGGTCCTGTTTATTGAGGGGATACAAAGTATTCATTTTTAGAGGGTCTGTTTTTTCCTACTTTTATTTTTTTCTTGTATAGGGTAAAGAGTAAAGATCTTGCTAATAAATTTATGATTTATTTCCCTTTTTATCATCAAAAAGGAAACTTTAGGCCAGTAGAAAAGGGACCAAATGGAAATGGGGAGACAAGTTCTCTATGAGTCAGGTGAGCTCAATGTCTACTCTCACCAATCCTAAAGGCCCTGTCTATAGAGTGGTCAGAGGAGTGGGTTGGCCCAGCAACTCCCCAGCCTTGCAGAAACTCTTCTGTAACCACCCAGCTCCACTTACCCTGGTGGGCACTTACTCTGGGCTTGCAGGAGATGCCTTAATTTAAAGGCCAGCGACAGAGACAGCAGAGCAGGTGGCAAGCTAGCACCTGGGGGGAATGCCCAGAATCCCCAGGTTCCCAGAAACCTATAGAGCCCTGGGTCACCTGGCCCCTCCTGGTGGTGGTAGAGAGTTAAGGATAGCATCACAGACTCTTCATATTCCACAGATTTCAGAATTGAAAAGAACATAGCTGTGCTGAATGGTTCCTAACACTGTGGGAGGCAAATTACCTCTAACAAACTCAGTTCCACATTCTAATTTTTACAGCAATTCACAGGCTCCAGGTTATGATCTAGTCTAGGTGTCAGCAAATTATAGCCCAAGGACCAAATGTGCATCCCTCCCACCTGGTTTTATAAATAAAGCTTTACTGAAACACAGCCATGCCTATTTATACCATGGCTTGTGGTCACTTTCAACTGACAAGAGTAGAATTGCTTACTTATGATGAGACCATGCGTGGCCTGCAGAAGTGGCCCATTATAAGAAGTCCTGGTGATAGATCTAATCTGTCCCTGATCTGGCTCAAATGAAGAAACTTGGGCCTGGAAGGGATGAGGATGTGAGTAGTAACAGGGCCAAGACTTAAACCCAAACTCCAGGAACTTTTCCCAGTGTTCTTTAGCACTAGCTGGATCTGAACAAGGGGGGATGTAGCCCAGTAGCAGAGCACTTGCCTAGTATGTGTGAAGCCCTGGGTTCAATTCCCAGTACTAGGGATGGGGTGGCTTGGATTTGAATGAATCCAGTGGCTACTGACTTCAATTTTATGGCAGTTCCTTTGTTTTATTTTGGGAACACAAACACTCTATGATATACTAAAGATAGCCTTTTCTATACAAAAACTATTTTTATCAGGTTTAATAACCATTGAGTGAGCCTAATTTTGTGGGACTATTCTTTGGTAAATGCATTTCAAGGTAGCTAAACCTGTGTAGACAAAAAAGCCTCCTACCCTTAGCCTAAGAAAGCAACATTTCATACGGCTGCAGAGAGTCAGTTTTATAAGCCCCCAGGGCGGAATACATGGTGCAAATTCAGCTAGAAGTTAACTTCTTGGTGAGCAGCCCTTTGTTCGGGTCTTCATTCTCACTAAATACACACATGCCCATGGGCCTGCCCAGTCGCACTGTAGCAGGGGACCAGCGGAGGCATTACTGAATTACCTCCAAAGGAATTGCAAAAAAAAAATGAACCTCTTCTCTTTCCCCAAAGTAGCTCAGGCCCAGGGGACAGAATCTGTGCACAGGTTCCCTCAGGTTCTATGGATATCAAAGTGTTTCTGGGCTAGCCACAAAAGAGAGAGAAAACAGGTTTTTTTCCAAGGCATTGCAGACTCCAATCAGAAGAGGTAGCCAGTGCAGACAAACCTCTCACATCATTTCAATTCAAATTCCCACTACGAAATAGGTTGGGTACAATCCTCTCCTCTACCAGAAGGTGGCGACCTGGCTTGGCAGCCTCATCTTCCAGGGTGATTCAGAATTGTGCCTCTATCACCAAGCCTGGTGGGCACCAGTACTCCAACCCTGTCAATCCTTTCCCTGCCACTGGGCTCTAGCAAGAACTGGACATTTGTTAGGGCAATAATTCTACATTCATTACTCCTTTTCAAACTTTACATCTCCATCCATCAATGATGTGGGAAAATATATACATTTTCTAAAAGTTATTCCCTTTCCTACTCCTCTGTTGTTAGAACTGTACTGGACCACTGAAAGCTAGTAAGAGCGCGCAAAAACACCAAGAGCTTTGAGAAGTTAAACCTATTTGGCAAAAATGTGTGGCTCAGTAGCTGGGCACAGCGGCGCACACCTGTAATCCTGCAAATTGGGAGGATGAGTCAGGAGGATCACAAGTTTCAGGCCAGCAGCAGCAACTTAGTAAGGCCCTAAGCAATTTAGTGAGACCTTATCTCAAAATTAAAAAATTAAAAAGGGTTGAGGATATAAAATTAAAAAGGGTATGTTAGTGATAACACTCCCCTGGATTCAATCCCCAGTACTAAAGGGTGGGGGGACTGTATGGACCAGTATCTGTACTCTGCAAACCTAACAGTTAAGAACCTGGGCTCAGGAGTAACATAGTGAAGCTCAAATCCCACCCACCTCACTTACTTGTAGGGTATTAGCTAGGTTGCTTACACTCTTTCAGTGCTGTGAGTTTCATCATCTATAACTCTAGTTAGTTACAATAATTGAAATACAGTGGTACAGTGGTTATCACAGTGCCTGGCTTTATGTTCCTTGAATCTCCTTCCCCAGGCCACTCCATCACCAACACCCCAATCCAACATGCATTTTCTATGATGCACCAATGTGCTACCCCTAGCACTGCCAGACAGACACTTAACAGCTGGGTATCCTCATACCTGAAGGGCTTGCTGTCAGGGTCAGTGTCCTTGAATCCCATCTCCTCAAGCTTACAGCGCCGGTACAACTCATAATGGCGGGTGTGTGTCTGTTCTCTCAAGTCTTCCATGTTCACGCGAATCAGCATCTCCCGCAGCTTCACAAAATCACAATGGTTTTCATTCTCAACTGCAAATGATGGGGAAAAGTAGGAGAAAGGGCTATTAGCAACATCACAGAAAATCTTAGATGCTTGCAAGATGTTGCTACCATCACTCTGAACTCCCTGAAATCTCAAAACCAACTAAAGGTGTTTTACAGCGATCAGAAAGGATTTCAGATAGCACTGAAACTAACACTAATGGTGGTAAGGCTAACTGCCGGGTGCCTATTCTGTGCAAAAACTCAGAAAGGAGCTTTACAGATTTTGACTTTATCCTTCACAATCATTCAACCAATAAACTTTGTGATTTTTGCTTTGCAGATAAAGAAGCCTGGCTTTGATAAGCAAGCTGACCTCCCAAAAAGAGGTAGCAGAGTCTAAACTCAAACACCATATCATCTGGTCCAAAGCCAGGCCTGTTTCTATCATTCCATGCCATCAGGAACTGTACCAGGCAGTTTTTCAATACCACCATTATTCCCAATTACCAAATATTTATTGAAATAACACTTAATTGGAAGACAACTTTCCCAGAGATGACTGAGCAAGTCATCCTCTTGTTTGCATGAAATTGTTTTTTTGCACTTTCTGATACTTTGCTGATGCAACTGGTTCAGGCTCCTGGGGAAATTTTTATTTTCTAGGAATTTATGCTGAATTTCCTACACAACCAGTGAAAGCTAGTAAGAGGAGTCATCTCATTGCCACTAGGGCTTGGCAGCTGCTTCTCTCTACTGTCTGTCTAACTGCATGGGTCTTTCTCACCCTGATAACAGCCAGGAGTGACACCACACCACTTACTCCCACCTCCCCCTGTTTTACACTTCCCAACACAGGGAGGGAAGAATTGTGGTCATTCACCCCAGGCACTGACTTTAGAGTCCCCTTCCCGTGATTGACATACCCTGCACCACGCCCCAGGGGTACTGCCTGGCCTTTGCCATCTTGTTGCCAATCTTCACTTCTTCTGTGCTGCCAACCACTGCAAACGGGAGGTGGACCTGCCAAGCAACAGAGAGGAGTGTGATTATCTTCCACAGCTCCAACAGAGTCTGTTTCTCCACCCACCTCTGCAAGCTCCTCCTTCTGCAATCTCTATTTCATGGCAAGACACAAGGTGGGCCAGGAGAACACGTAGAAGATTCTCTAGCTCATGTATCCTACACCCTACAGCCAAATACTTGTTAGGAGCTAGATTGCAGGGAAAACTGCAGAAGCGGTAGCAACCATATAGTAAGCTCTAGATGTGCCCCATCCAACACAGCCGTCACTCACGACTTGTGACCACAGAGCAGGTGAAGTATAGTTTGTAGAACCCAAAACCTCACTTTTTAATTTTATTTGCTTTTAATTAATATACATGTAAATTCCAAATGAAAGCAGTATAGAATGTTTTCCTGTTCAACATACCTTTGTTGTTTGTAAGGACAGCATTTTACTACGCTTCAAAAAAAAAAAAAAAAAAAAGACCAGTTTTGGCAAGGTACGTACAAATTTAAAGGGAAAGGGCTTATTGTTTGTTCATTTGTTTGGGAGGGGGAATTGATACTTATTTCACATAGAAAAACTTTGAAGTATGTTAGGAATAATCTAAGCATGTGAATCTGCTTTTTAACTATAAATTTTCTTTCTTTTTTTTTTTCTTGACACTAGCTATTGAACCCAGAAGTGCTTTATCTCTGAGATACATCCTAATACTTTTTATTTTTTTATTTTGAGACAGGGTCTCACTAAGTTGCCCCACTCAAGGCTAGCACTGAACATGTGATCCTCCTGCCTCAACCTCCTGAATTGCTTGGATTACAAGCATGTACCACCAGGCCCATCTTACCTATAAATTTAATGAATTGTAAATACAGACCAAGCATTGTTAATAAAAATTGGAAATACAAATTGAGATGTACTAACATTATAAAACTTCAAAGACTTGCTATTAAAGGATCATGTTAATAACTTTTTAATTCATTACATAAAGAAACAATAATATTCTGGATATACTGGATTAGGATTAAGTAAATTCTTAAAATTAATTTCATGCTTCATATTTTAAATGTAACTACTAGAAAAATTTAAATTACTTGTGTAGCTCACATTGTATTTCTATTGAACAGAACTATTTAGATAGCTGATCACTGCACAAATTTCAAGTCAGAAATACACGTTAGCCCGAAATACTGAATCAAGCCTTCCACTCAGATTTATCTCAAGCATAGGTGGTGTCCAAGACAACCGACTCTTTTCTAATGGTTTATTTGGTAGTTATGGCTACATTCTGGGGGTAGGGAGAAAACTAATTCTGTTTTTCTATTAGCATACAAGAATAAAGAAATTTGATAGAGTTGCTCTGAGAATTACAACCCAATACCCTTCTCCTACAAATCCATTGAGAAGGAGAATGTTTTCAAGTCAAATCCTTTTCCTCAGAAAGCTTGGCAGAATCCTCACCTCAAGTTTCTCAAGTGGGACTTTGTGAAAGATGCAAGATTATTTAAATTTCCTAGTTAATCTCACCACTCTGAAGGGAGGAAGAAAAGTACATTTTCCTTCTCAAACTCAAAGTCTGAAACTGAACCATGGTCCCTGAAGCTGAGGAACTCAAAGGTCTTTCCAGCTAACATTCTGGTCCAATGACCAAGGAACATTCCATTCAATGCATCAAAAGCAACCACCAGGGGAATCTGTGTTACTCAGCTACCCACACATCATATGGAATCATATCTGAAAGAACTGTTTGCATGAAAAGCCTAAAAGAAAATTTTTTCATAAACAGCAAGATTCGTTTGGAATGTCAAAGATCTTCAGTCTTACTAATTAGATAAAGAGAGAAAGAGAGTAAAAGTTTGTGGATATTTTCTTTCTAGGAAGTTCAATGAAAACTTAATTTTATAACCATGAAATATTATTTAAAAAGATTGAGGTGGGGGATGGAGAGGTGGCTCAGTATTAAGAGTGCTTATCTAACTTCTCAGAAAAAGATAATTGATCAACAAATGTATGAAAAAAATGTTCAACATCTCTAGCAATTAGAGAAATACAAATCAAAACTACTCTAAAGTTTCATCCCACTCCAGTCAGAATGGCAGTTATCAAGAATACAAGTAATAATAAGTGTTGGCAAGGATGTGGGGGAAAAGGCACACACATATATTGCTGGTGGGACTGCAAATTGGTGCAACCAATCTGGAAAGCAGTATGGAGATTCCTTAAAAAACTTGGAATGGAATCACTATTTGACCCCGCTATCCCACTCCTTGGTCTATACTCAAAGGACTTAAAAACAGTATACTACAATGATGCAGCCACATCCATGTTTACAGTATAATTCACAATAGCTAAACTGTGAAACCAACCTAGATGCCCTTCAAAAGATGAATGGATAAACAAAATGTGATATGTATGTGTGCACACACACACACACACATACACACACAATGGAATATTATCAGCATTAAAAGAGAATAAAATTATGGCATTTGCAGGTAAATGGATGGAGTTGGAGAATATCATGCTAAGTAAGCCAATCCCCCAAACCAAAGGCCAAATGTTTTCTCTGATAAGTGAATGCTCATCCATAATGGGAGGAAGGGCATGGGATGAATGGGCACAGGGGTCAGAGGGGTGGGGAGGGGGCACAGGGGGTAAGAAAGATAGAGGAATGAGACGAACTTCATTACTTTAAGTATATGTATGATTACACTAATGGTGTGATCTACTTCATGTACAACCACAGAAATAAAAAATTGTACTGCATTTGTGTACAGTGAATTGAAGTGCATTCTGCTGTCACGTATAACTGATTAGAGCAAATTAAAAAAAAAAAAGGCTTGGTGGCATGAATGAGAACCTGGGTTCAATTTCCATTAAGGCTTTAAAAAAAAAGATGGAGAGGGATATAAAGAGAAAGTAGATGATTTTATTCATGCTTACTGAACCCTACACTGAACCCTACACTAAGATCCCATATTACAGTTCTATAGAAAAATGCACACATGGCATCTCCACCTGAGCTGAGATTTGTCTTGGAAATCATTAACCATTCGAGTAAGAAGGAAATCTGAGATCATCCTGTTTAACTCTCCCACTTGATAGGTGGGAAAACTAAGGCCCAGGCTGGTTAAAAGACTTGCAGTGGCAGATCTGGACTCCAAATGGAGTCTCAGGTCCCCAATGCAGGTTTAGCTACTCTGCAATGCTGCTACTAAGAAAATCTTCCAGGAGAGTCATTTGTACCCATTTTATTTGAGGTCTTACACTCATCGTTGCATTAATCTCTGCCACCGTTTCTTCATCTGTAGGGAACTGGTATATCTGGACGCCATTGCTGACTAGTTCACTCATGATCTTACTTTTAAATTTGTGCAGTTCATTCTTGGCAATCGTGTCTGCTTTTGCAATTATTGGAATAATGTTCACCTGTAAAACAAACGTGTCCATTTTTGCACAACTTCAACATAAGAGAAATAGACATGGGCGTAAAACATAGTAAATAAATAAATAAATAAATATTGTAAAGCCTCACTGTAAAAAAACATATATGACACTGAAAATTGGACTATTTACCTAGATGCAAAATTAAGAAGACCTGGGATAATCTTTTAGTTCCATCTCAGAACACTTAGACTTCCTTCCATCCTACACAGAAAATCATACTTGTAATTTCCTCTCCTGTGCTACCTCATCCTTTTTTTTTTTTAACAGAGGGAGAGGAAATGTTATTACTCCATGACAAACAGCAGTAACAAAGGAGCTATTCTTTGAATAACCAACCACTCCTTCTGGACCCCTCCCACTTTCTTTAGGTGCTTGACTTCTGCATGCTCTGACAGTGTGATCACAAAGTTTTTGTTAGAGCAGCAGAATGTCAGTCCCATGCAGGCTAAAATCCTTTCTTTGTTCTAATACCCTGAAAATTGCTAGGAGAGGGGAACCTAAGTATTAAAGCAAGAATATTTTTACTTACTTTAAAATTTTTCAAACTCACACTAGCTAATTCTTTTGAAAATCAGCTTCTATCAAATTTCTCCTTCATGCCAGAAGTAGACCCAGTGCCAAAAACATGGCTCAATTTCTGAGTCTCCTCAGTTATGAATAACAGGGGAGAACTTGGAGTTTGACATTAATGGCAGACAGCCCAGAATGAGGGCCAAGGACACCCTAGAGTATAAGCTTTAAACCCAAGGTGGGCCATTTTTTTCCTACCATCCCCCAGCCCTATCCACAGGACACATTTTTTAAATCTACATTTTAAGATTAACTTTCTTCTTCCTATGTGGAGATTTCAATAAGATGCTACTGACATCTGATATTTAGAGCTCTGCTCTTCACCCAGCCCAAGAACACTGAACGAGAGGTTTCGGGTCACATCTGCATTTTTGCTTCTCCTTTTATCTCCCACAGGCCAAATCAGAAGACGTGGTGGTTGGGCTGGGGATGTGGCTCAAGCAGTAGCGCGCTCACCTGGTGTGCGTGCGGCCCGGGTTCGATCCTCAGCACCACATACAAACAAAGATGTTGTGTCCTCTCTCTCTCTCTCTCTCTCTCTCTCTCTCTCTCTCTCTCTCTCTCTCTCCCTCCTCCCACTCTCTCTTTAAAAAAAAAAAGAAGACGTGGTGGTAGAAAGTCCTTTTCTTCAACCTATTCTATAACACACTCCTAAGTCCCTAGCACTTGGGATCCCTCCAAGCGAAGTATAGACTGGAAATCATCCCTGATGGCAGGGGATGCGTCTGGATCACAACCAGGGAACCAAAACCTTCCCTCCTGTGTCCACTGGCTATCTTGCATCCACACTTAGTACTCAATTAATACCAAACTGGACAAGATGACAGAGGCTCGTGTTTCCTTGACCAAACTGATCAAGTAGGTAGAGACACCAAGCAATTTAGTTTTAAAATCTCTTTTCTCTCATTGGCAGGAGTTTGAGACTCTTTTCTGAAATGATCATGTTTTCTTAATTCTTCCCTTCACTTGTATAAACAAAACGTGGATAATATCATTTTCAGATGCTATGCAGCTCTCCAACTCTATAACAATTCAATCCTTGAAAGTTTAACTTGCACTGTGATTGAGGGGTTTGATTGCCTTGTGCTGGATCAGCTTGTTTTGCGTGCCACGCCCCCTTTTCATATGAAAATCACCTCTGCTAAACACAATTTCATGTTGTGGGCTATTAACCTGGCTTGGTCTACATGCATGGCCCTCAGGTAAGAGGCCACCTCACTCTGCTTCCTTCAGACTGTCTGTGGAGAATAGGGGCTCCTGATGATGGGGGGACCTGCCTCACTTTCAAAGATCTGACAGCAGAGAGAGCAGCCCGGCCTGTGCAGAGTCCCATCCGGGTAACAGCACAGCTCCCAGGCACTCAGTTCAAGTGCAGCAAACCCAATGGGCTGAAGAAGGGTTTCTATTTATTCTACCAAGAGTGCTCTCACTGCAGTAATCCCTTCAGGCCATCGGAATATTTTTCTGTAAAACACTGTGTCTGTGTGTGCTGGAAGCCCAAGGAGCCTGGCTCGGCTTCAGCCTCTCCAGCCAAGCCCTTTGTGGGCTGTTCCAGAAGAAACCTTGGGGACAGGCCTCTAACTATTTTATCCCCCTAGAGAATAAGTATCTTTGAAAGAGTGTTGTTTGGACCAAAAAAAAAAATCACACCAACCAAGCCCTCTAAGGTCCTTATCACCTGATAAGAATTTCCATCCGAGGGCTGGGGTGGTGGCTCAGTGGTAAAGCGCTTGCCTAGCATGTGTGAGGCACTCGGTTTGGTTCTCAGCACCACATATAAATACATAAAATAAAGGTCCACTGACAACTAAAAAATATTTGAAAAATAAATAAATAAATAATTTCCATCAAATGCAAGAAAGTGTTTTTCTAGGAGAAAATACCATGACTTAGATTTACGGTTGTTCTGGTTGCCATTTGCTTTGTCTTTGTTTCAAAATGTGTTCTCTTCTATATATTTCAAAACAGAAAATCAAATTAATTGTAAAGCAGGCCACCAAATTTTATCAAACGTAACAGTCAACTCCTTTGAATGCTCTGAAAAAGAGGATACAAAGGCATCAAGCTCAGGGGACAAGCTGAATGGAGACTCCACTTCTTCTGAACACCCGTGTTCAAAAATCTAAAAAGCCAAGCTGGCCTCAAATAGGCAAAAAGTTAACATTTATTTCATTTTAAACTTTGAATTAAAGTTTTAAAAATCATTTAACCTTAAAGAAATGGCCATTTTAGAAGTTAATTTAACCTTTAAAAATCTTTTAAAAAGAAATTTAGAGAAAGGTTTTAAAGAAAATAAATGAATCTTGAATTTATACTTCAATCTCCTACTTAAGAACTAAATGTATTTTCTAACAAGCCACGCCTTGTTGTTATTGTTGTTGTTGTTGTTTTGTGGGCTATTAATCTAGAGATCAAACCCAGGGCCTCATGCATGTGAGGCATGCACTCTACCAATGAGCTCTATCCCTAACCCACAAGCCACGTTTTGTGAGTGAGTTTTGTTTTGTTTTGCCCTAACATCCAGAAGAGGATTTCAAGCATTTCTTACACTGCCAAACCCTGTGGTTCTGTAATCCAGAAAATAAAACAAAACAAAAAAACAAATTGCAGTGAAAGCAGAGAATAAATTGAGGCCTTTAGAATAAAGGTACTCTAAAAGGAGAATTGATATAATCAGAGTGACAGACAGTACCTTACTGTCCAGCTTCTTCATGGTGACCAGGTCCAGAGACTTCAGTGAATGTCCCGTGGGGGCGATAAAGTAGAGGCAGGCGTGAATCCTTGTGTCGTGGTAGTTGAAGAGAGAACGTTTAATCTTCAGTTCCTCTTGCAAGTAGGCCTCAAATTGGGCATCGATGTATTCCACTATTGGCTTATAGCTACAAAACAGAATATTTTGAAAATACTTTTAAATCAGCATGTTTCCAGTCTCAAACCTCTTTCACAGAAACATTATCAGTGGCTTTCTCCTAAACGCTGGAGCCCAAGTTCCTTGCCTTGGTATCTAAGGTCTTCTGTCACCTGGCCCCTGAAGAACTCTCCAGGATCATCCATCTCTCCCACTCCCTCCCTGGCAATACACAGCGACCTGTATTGGCCCTTGTACAGAACATCTTCATTTGCCTCTGGCCCTCTGTCATGCTGGCCCCTGTAGCTGTAACAGACTTCTTTCAATATTCTCTGGGCTAACACTCATTCTTTAAAACAGAGACTATACATACATGGAACATGCTACCTGTTCCCCGCCCTTTGCCCCCGCAGGTGCCCAGAGAAGATATTAATAAGAGGTTTTAGCATTCTTTCCTGCTGGGCCAAAACTAGCCTTGAAATCCATCTTAATCAAGTGTTTCTGAAAGACTTTAACAAGTGATTGGCCCTGGTGCACAAAATGAAACTGGTTTATGACTTTGGGATATGGCATCACCACCCATGGGGGCCTTTCCTCCAGCCATTCCTCCAGAGACAAGGTGAGGTACCTGTCTGTGCTCCCTTAAACCTTATACACACTCCCCAACTCCATCTAGAAATTGAAGAGCTAATATTACCAAGATCTTCAAGATTCTAACTCAAAAATTTCATGATTTATTGGTGAACTTTGTAACTCTCTCTTCTCTTCACCAAAACATAGTTCAACTCTGTTTTGGATAATTGTGTATGACTCTATTAACTGACCATAAACACACTGTTAAAAGCATTTTGGGTCTATATCATCGATAAATCCCATCTTCTCCAGGGAGTAAGTCTTATGTTAGGTCACCGTGGGAAACCGATGAACTCTTTCAGTCTCCAAAGGGGAGCAGCTCAGAAGTTCATTTTAGCAGCAGAGACAGATCTATTAGGAAGACAAAGGGTTAATCCACCCCAAACTTAGTGCCTTTCTGGGGAATGATTTAAATTGTAAGAAAAATAAAAACCTTTCAACACACAGATCCCAGATCCATAAATTAAACTGAAACCTTCAATAGGCACTACAAATATTCCATAATAAAGATGACAGCAGACATTCTAAAGGAAAAAAACAAAATCCCCTGAAGTAAATAATAATGCATTTATGATCAAAACTAAAAGCAGCCAATAAATACCTTCTGGTGGTAATTTTCTTTGGTGATTTTATCATAATATACTGGTTCAATTTAAGCACATAGAGTCTTTAGATATTTAAAAAAAAAAAAAAAGGTAAAATATGTAACTGTAACTTAAAAGCCCCGAGTCAAAAAAAGTGAAATTCTAATAGAAAGGATAAGTGAGTAATTAGATTATTCTCTATTTTTCAA
Organism: Callospermophilus lateralis; assembly: GCF_048772815.1. Classification (NCBI taxonomy): domain Eukaryota; kingdom Metazoa; phylum Chordata; class Mammalia; order Rodentia; family Sciuridae; genus Callospermophilus; species Callospermophilus lateralis. Next base: position 58,659,610 of record NC_135312.1, on the reverse strand, counting down.
TTTTAAAATGCAGGCTTGTACTACATAGCAATAATCATAATTATTATTATGGGATAGTTATATAGGATGGTGGCTAGAAAGATGGATTCAAGTCAGACTGCCTAAGCCCAAAATCTGTCTTCACAGTCCCTAGCTGTGTGGCCATTAGCAGGCCACTAAACCTCCCCTTGCCTCACTCTCCTCAGAGATAAATCAGGGACAAAACAGTACCTCTACCAGAGAGCTATTCTGAAAAATAAATGAGCTAATATAAAGGACCAGCACATAAAAGTACAATAAATTAAAATGTCCTGAATTAAAAAAAAAAAAAAAAAAAAAAACCCAAACCAGGAAATTTGTACCCACCCAGTTCCCTGGTGACTGTTCTGCTACTGAGGTCATACCTCTGGGGAAGTGGACCAGGCCTTCAAAGGAGGTCCACCCATGTCTGCAGGCTGGTGCTTTCGTTTCCTGACACTGGAGCAGTGTTTAGAGATAGATGAGGGTTCTCCCTAGCACCCTCTTAGCCCAAAGGAGGAAAAACAGCTCACCACATTTATTCTTCTTGCCTCCCTAGTTTCTGAATTTAAACTGTCCTTGTCTCCTCTCAATACTAGTCTAAGTGCATTTCTGCTTTCTTACTTCTGGTTTTGATTGATTTCGATCCTCAAAAGACCCTGGAAGGCATAATAACACTGGATTTGTTTTATTTTGTCTTTTTTTTTTTTTTGCGGTGGGGCTGCTTTTAAAAAAAACAGTCCCCCTTTATTTGGTGTATCTTTGTTTATTGTTATAAAATTATTATATCTTCCTCAGTGAAGAATGCTTTCTGAGCTGGATTCAAGTCATCTTTTGATCTCTCACATCTTAGGTTTCCCTTGCCTGCCCCCATTAACCACTCCTGCTAGTCTTTCAATCTCCCTCCCTCCACTCTCTGTGATCTTCCTGAAAAATCATGCTTTTTCCTGTGTCTCACTTTGCATTTATCTAATGACAAGTCACAAATGTCTACCTCAGTGAGCTTCAGACCACTTACCCAATTGTTTATCAGATACTTCCAACAGCTCTTCAAACCAAACTGTTCAATCCTGTACCCCCAACCCTCAAGGTGGTGAATGACAAGAGCATCCACACCACTGTCCCATCAGAGACCTGGGATTCAACCTGGAGACCTCTCTTATCTCACGTGCCTAGTCAAGCATGAAATCCCTTCTGTTTTACCTTCTGTATCATAAACAAATAACCACTATTTACCAAAACCACTCTTCCCTACGTCAACTATTTAATTATGTTTACAAAAGTTTCCTCTTGACAAGAAATAAGCCCGCCAAGTGATTTGTACCCCTTGTCATAATCCAAATTTTCTGCCCCCTCCTTCAACCACTTCCTTTCTTTTTTCTATCTGCATACATGGTCAGAAAGACCAAGAAGCTTAATCCCAGCTGGCCTTTTGCTATCTTCCATTCACACAGAAAGGGCACCTACTTATAGTCTGTGTGACCAATTCAAACTTCTTGATTCTAACCATACCGACCTGAGGAGATGGAGGAGATCAAATCAAACTAGTCTGCATTTTTACATAATCCCCTTTTACGACATGAGTGTAGTCCTTGTAACCCACTACTCATTTTCTTCATATGCTTCCAGACATTAAGGGAAAAAAAAAAAAAAAAAGCAATAAAATCCCAAAGGGTGACCCTAAAAGTAATGGAAGAAGTTATTTAATATACTTTTCTATCCATCCAACCTACCCACTGATCATTCTAACACAATGGCAAACTTACCAAGTTTTTCTCTTATCTTGCTGTTAGCCCAAAACAACTTTTCTTACCCCTGCACTACCTCTACCAGAAAACATTAAAAACTTAGAATTTAACAGCTAAACAGCCCATATCACTTCTATTTTATAACTCTAATAAACATCTGGTGAACGTGAGGGTTCTCTCTCTCAATGGGTTTTGGTTATTCAGGCTCTTCAGGACTATTATCACAATTTGTGATACCCTATGGAAAGTCCACCTCCCATCTCTCAAATGTGGGACAAACTAACTATTCTGTTCCAGTTGGACAGCAAAATATAGTTTCCTTTCGTCTCCAGACCCCTTCCTTTTTCACCGAAGAATACAGACAGTCAAAGCAAGGAAACTCTTAAACAACAAGGAGTTAAACATAACAGGAAACCTTACCAGATCTCTCTTCCTGCCTCCTTCTAGCTAGCCTGGTCAAAGGAGATAATGATGCAGGAATGCTACATGTTCCAAGCCTATGTAAACAAACTGGGACATTCTTAAAGTCTTGCATTTATGGCAAAAAAAAAAAAAAAAAAAAAAAAAAGCTTGCCTAATCCCCGAAGTAGGTAATAATAATCATGAGTTACAGAAGGCACACATCCTTTCCCAAGTGGTTACATACAGATGCAAAAATGCATATTCAACTTCCAATTTTTTGATGAAAGCAGAGCTTGTCCGAATAACTATTTTTAAACAAGTGATTTGGGTTTACAGTCAACAGTGTCAACAATGCCTTCTGAGGCACAAGGGAATGGGGAATTTCAAATGCCATTCAAAGGAGTTATGCAACAGCTGTCAAGAAATTTCAGAGGGAAAAAAATATTTGGTATCTAGGTTAGGTTAATATCACACTTCCTCTCTTCTAAATCTCCTTGGTAACTATTATTTGACCCAAATGAGTCAGATCAGTTCTTAAAGAGGACTCCAGCTGCAAATATGAGGCTCCACGTTGCACTAACTTCAACTATTTGCTGTTCAGGACCGGTGAGTGATAACCACCAGCCAGGGGGGAGGTCCCCATTTGGGGGAGGCACTGAAGCAGTGATTCTTAAGCTGAAAAAGCACATGGTCTTGGTAGCAAGATGCTAGGTGGAGGATGATTCGTACTCAAGTGGGAATCCTGAAAAAGTCCAATAAAAAAGAATGATGTTCCCTAACCCCAGGGAGAATCTGTCCAGCCTGAGAGCTAAGGAACAGGCCTGGCTCTGGTGTGCTCTGGTGTGCTCTGTGACCATACAATGACTAGAAGCCCCGGGCACTCTCCCCAGCTCCCACAAAGCACTGTGTTCGTTCTCTCTCTCTCTCTCTCTCTTTTCCTTGATGCCAGGGTTTTCTCTTCATTTATTTCACTTGGCATTAAAACCAGCCTTCAGGAACGAACCTCTTCTTCATGACTTGGCATTGAGGTCTCAAGTGAGGAGCAACTGCTCAGCTGCAGAGTCAGAGCTTAGCTGTCCCTGCCCCAACACAATGTACAGACAGTCCATTCTGACCAGATGCAAAATAAAATCTTCCTATCTAACAATAGACACAGGACAAGGTCTATTGAAGAGCATTTCAAGTGCTCTATAGATAAAGAGCTCGGTGCTCTGATTATTGTGATGCTCTGCTCATACTTAAATCAGGAATTGTTAAAATATATGTAGACAATACACATTTTTACATAAAAATAATTCAAGTTCCTCTTTACAAAACATATGTATATTGTGTTTTGAGGAAACACAATTTTGAGGAAAAGTTAAAAAGACGAAAACTCTGATATTAATGAAGACTTAAACAAATATACAACTTATTTCTACACACTGGTGTCTCTAAGGGGTGAGACATTCTCATAATGTCACTGCCCAAAAATGTCTCTGGAAGCCTCATTCTAGAAATATCTTTGTGCCGGACAGTTTTAACTTTCTTAAACCTCTTTTGAGAATGAATTTACATTTTCAAACAGTCAAGCTATCTGAAGTTGAGACTAAAGAACAGGACTGGTGTTGGGAAGGACAGTGAGCTAGATCTTGGAAGTGAAATGAACACAGGGGTCGTGCCTTGGGAGGTTAAGAATTAACAGCTTCCCTTAAGCAAGCGCAAACAGCAGCTCACAGTGAAAACCCAAACTTATATGTCCTTGTAAATGGGCTATATGTATTTTATAAAATAAAAACTCACTATATATTATTTTCTAATTATATCTTCAAGCTTACGTGAAGAACCATACCAGTTTTAATGACTGAATACACAAGGCTTGACTGGCAGCTAGGAGCCTCCATCTATACACACACTACTGAACCAAAATGCTTTAAAACTAAATAGAAATAAAATAAAAATTTTCTTTCTTTGTTTCTTTTTTATTTATCTTTTTAAAAAATATCTTTAGTGGTAGATGGACACAATACCTTTATTTTATTTATTTATATGTGGTGCTGAGGATCAAACCCAATGACTCACACATGCTAGGCAAGCACTCTACAACTGGGCTACAGCTCCAGCCCCTAAAATATTTTTATTTCTCAACTAGGCATAATAGCATATGCTTATAATCTCAGAGACTTGGGAGGATGAGGCAAAAGGTTCACAAGTTCAAAATCAGCCTTAGCAACTTAGCATGGCCCTAAGAAACTTAGGGAGACCCTGTTCCCAAATAAAAAAGGGTTGGGGATGTGATTCAGTGATTAAGCACCCCTGGGTTTAATCCCTGGTACCAAAAATAAAAAGTATGTATGTATTAAATATATATTTAATTTCTTAAGTAGGCTCAACAAGTGTTTTTTCCACAGATGCACAGAATTCTGTAGCATCAATTACTCAATTATCTCTGCTTAGGAGGGGAAATTTTATTCAATTGACTTGAATCCTCATTAGTCTTCACCAAAACCCCAACTGCTCTTCAGATTCCATTTGGCAATTCTGACTGCAAAGCTCTGCCTAACAGAGCGGCTTCCCTCTCCAGAAGAGCCTCAAGCCATACCACTACCATCAACATTAAGATCCTATACCAGTCAGAAATTCACTCATACATTTCAACAGATCATGCATAAAAGTGCTTTCTTCACTATGGAGTTTCAGGAGTAATATCACTTTTAGGGGTAATATCACAAAAGCCATCAAAGTACAGGATTATAACCTTAATATAACAATATTCTTCATCAAGGCCTAACCTTTCACAATGTCCTTCCTCAGGCCTCCACGTGAGAAGAGGACTGTATGAAGTGTCAGAGTGGCAAACACCTAGGGTAATCCCTCAAAGTTAGATACATTCCTAAGGTCCATGGCTTGCCAGCAGTCAAAAACCCAACCATTTTCTTTAGTCTCCTAAATCCTGGGCTGTGGTTTCTGATGCAAAATCACTATGACTCTCAGTTTTCATCCAAATCAGTAAAAATTTACACATTAATCAAATATCTCATTCTGCCTCAGGGACTAGAAGAGCATAGCAAATATTTATTTCAAACCTCCTACTTTTTAATATTTTCTAATTTTGCATATCTAAAAACCCCTCATTTTCTAGACTCTCTTGCAGCTAGGATTCTGGATGTGGCTTCGTCTCTGCCAAATGGATGCAGCCACCCAAGATGTGGAAACAGGAGGTAAGCAACACAGCTGGAGGCTTCACTAGGGGAGAAGCAAGGGTGAAGGCCCTTGGTTATCTGGGACAGATGTAGTAGAGGTTCTAGGATCCTCCCCTCCAGTGCCATGGGTCCCAGCTAGTTTAAGGTGATTGATGGCAGGCTTTCTGCAAACACTCTCTATGCAGTGGGATATAGATTGCTTTTCCGCATGAGGAAACCCCAAAACCTGGCAAACACTTTTCTGGAAAAATGGCATAAGCCACCTTACTCCTCTAACAGGCCTCTCTTTCTGCTTAGACCACCTAGAATCAATTTATTGTCTGGTTCTGATCTCAAGGAAGAATATTCTCAGAAAATTTCTCTGAGGACAAGAATGTCCTATCTTTCAGGTGACAGAGGATGGAGCTCCACAACTAAGAGAACACCAAAAATAATTCACCTTTGAAGTTACCTGGAATGGAATCTACTATCTTCCACATCCAGTTACATCCCCACAAAATCCCAAGACGCACCTGTCATCTTTATTTATCTGGTCTCCAAATCCCACGGTGTCAACAATGGTTAGCTTCAGCCGTACATTGCTTTCCTGAAGCTCATAACTTCTGGCTTTTAACCGGACACCTGGTTCATTGTGTGTAGCTGGGTCACTTTCAAATTTGGTGTTGAATAAAGTATCCATTAATGTGGATTTGCCAATGCCTGTCTCACCTATAACCACAAAAAAAATAAATCAGAGAATAAGTCTATCAGTTCAATTCATCAGTATTTTTTTCTTAATCATGCTTGCAAAGTTAAAAAAAAAAAAGAGTTATATTACCAGAAATCCTGCTGTGAAGAGAATTTTTTTCTACGTATGTCCTGAGGAATGTCCTGCCTAGAAATGCCTCACTGAATTTCAGACTATTCAGCAGAAAAGAGCTTGGACTTACAGACGTTCTTCTTCTCAGGGTAGAAAAATAGTACCTGTGAGTTTGACTGTGGTCAGTTTGCGAATTATAAGGATACAAACTATATCTTTATCTTTCCTAAATGTTGGTATGCAAAACTGAATTACTTAAAGGGGAAAAACTATATTGTTGAATATGTTACTAAACAACAAGAACAATAAAAATTCCATGTTGTTGAATTATTTCAAAAGACTCTCCTGACCATAATAATTACTTTATGCCAAAAATCTATGTCAAGAGGTTCCTACTATTCCCCCATGAAATAGGTACCATGGTTTTCTTTCCTCCAGATGAAGCACTAAGGCTTAGAAAAGTATCTTGCCTGAAGTTATATTTCAAAGCATCAGAGCTAGGGTTCTAACCCAGGTGTGTGCAGTCCAGACATTGACCTTCAATCAGCACAGCATCCTGACTTTACTGTTACACAGAAAACTGCCTGCCTGGCATTTTCCAGATATATTTCTTTACTTTTCTTTCTCTGTTCAGCTGGAGATAAGATGGCCAACATTTGTTAGTCTTCCCAGTTTCCTGGTCACCTTTAATGATAATGAAATGAAATTGTGCTAAGTAATAACCTTATTAATTTACACTGACAATTCCAATTCATAAATGTTTATTAAGACCCTCATATGTACAAAGCAGGGTGGCAGACACCTGGAACAACTCTACCAATCCAATGATGGGACCCAAATGTGGAGCCATGAAGTTCAGCTCAACCTTCAAAATGGGACCAAGCAATGGTCTCTCTAATTCTGCTGTTAAATCAAAGATAAGGTGGTTGAGTATATAATGGTGGAGACAGAGAGGTAGAAACTAAGAAACACTAACCAGAAAGATGCCTTTTTTGGTGTTTCTTTTTTTATTTTTATTTTTTCTTATCTAAAAAATTTCTCCAATTTCTAGGTCAATTTAAACATGCCAATGGTTAGGAACCCTTTCAACAAATCTTTATGCTGATGACATTCCCAGAAACACTCCCTCATCTGAAGGATTGCAGTAATGACTTTTAGGACGCTGACATCCCATGGGAAAAAGAAAAGCTTCAGAATCTGTAGCCTTAGGGCTACTCCCACAATAAGGACAAAACCTGTTAATTAGAAGTTCTGTATTATACTCGCTGCTTTACAACATAATCCAAAATCAAAGTAAGATACAGTCTTCCTAGATGCATGCTTTCTTTGATTAGAAGCCCTCTGTGGCTTGCCACTTACTATGATTGGTTTATATGATAAGAGTTGTTCAAGTGCATTTCCCTTACTCTTTAACCTTTCCCGCTGTGTCCCTGATCTATCTAAGATCACAGAATTTCCTCCTTAATCAGCTTCTGTTTAGCCAATATTTTTCCAGTGCCAAGATTTGTGCTAAGTTCTGGGAATACAACAATGAACAGGGCTAATGTCTTAGAATCTGGTCTAGAACACAGCTGATTAACAGACTCTAATTTATTGTTATGGGAATAACATTCCACATGACTACCATGACCGCATTCTTCTCATGAGCAAGACCAGACTTTATACCCTGTGACCTTGTGAGTTGACCACAGATAAGTGGGCCAGGGCTCGGCTCCTGACCTGAAGACAATCACGCAAGCCTGACTGTTATGCATACTGCACCCATCCAATCGAAACGTCTCTATTTGAAGGGGAGACATACAATCTGCACACAGTGTAGAGGCATGAGAAAGGGAAGAGGTAGAGAGAGAAGGAAATAAGCAGAAGCCATGAGACAGCAAAGGCTTTTATTAAACAGAAGCCTCTCTGTAGATACACCACTAGCCGGGAATCTAGGAGAAGGAGAACAGATCAATACAGTAGAATAAAGTATCAGAAACCCATTTATTAAATTAATATTTGAATACTTGCTATGTAACAAGTGTAGGTGTGGGGATAAAGGTTTGGAAAAAAAAAAAAAAACAAATAATGACACTGCCCGCAGTTCTGTAATATCCTAATGTCGTTCCAGATTGTTCTGAGGTCTGGTTATGTTCTATCTTCCTTATTTCCCTGAATATTCTTACAAAAAAACTCATCAATACAAGTAATAAACCAGTCTCTGCTCCCTAATGTGATGGAGCTTAAACAAGCTTATAATCACAATTCATGGCTTAACAAATCAACTTTAAGCAAAACAAAGTTACTGTGTAATGGATACAGAAATAAAACACGGTTCCCACTCTTACACCGCTTAGAATCTGGTAGGCAACTCAATACGAATAGTACTTGAGTCAGTGTAAGCACATGTTGTGTGTGTAACACTCTCCAGGATAGCCAACTTCTTTATAGGATTTACCTATTTTCAGGTCATGGACATAGGGCGCCATCAGAACACCTTTATAAAAATCTCTCCAAAATGTCAAAGGTTCTGTCAGTAGAAAGTGACCTACTTAACTTTCATCTGTTTCCCTAAGGACAGCAATAAAGACTTCAATTTACATGGCAAGAATTCTAGGCTCCTTAGACAGGAATGAAATTACCATCTCCTTTACTAGGTTGAGAATTACTTAGCACACGTGAATCCACAGCACCATAACTTTTTATTTTTTTTTTTTTTAAGGCATGGTAATCTTAATGATCATTTACATTAAGGTGGAAATTATGAACAATTAGCATTCCAAACCTTACTTAGAGCACAGGGTTAATCAATGGGTTGGAAAAAACCACTGTTCCTCTAAATTTCAGAGTGTTTTGCTTTCCATTTCTATGCTCTGTGCTTTTGAGAGCCATAATTAGGCACAGCAATGCTAGCAGCGGTGTGATTCACCAAGGCACTTCAGGAGGAAATGACAGTTCTGGAATAAAAGGAATTAGCGGAGTCCTCAATGCTTTGGCTTTTGAGACTCCTCTCTGAACTCTGAAGGAAGGGCCTTGTCTATACTTTTGAGGACCCACAAGAGCAACAAAAAAAGTGTCTTTCTAATTGAGAAACTCAGAGTCTATGAGGTAGAGGTTCCAGTCCAAACCAAACAACCATAACAATATGTTCAGAAAAATCAATGACTCACACAGACTTTGCAGAAGACTCCCTAGAAGAGTACCAGACACACCCGAGGCATTTATTAAAATTAACTGAAGATAAAAATGAAACCATGGTAATAATTTATTCTGAGATTTGCCACTTTGGTAGATTTTTTTGGTTTGTTATTTATTCTGTTGTCAATTCATCTGCCTAAACACTTGGTCACGGGAGTAACTAGAGAGTCACTCGTGAAGTGCTATCTGTGGTTTCTGTTTTCGCTGCCGCCCCAGTGCTGGCGAACATGCCGCCCACATCCCAGGGGAAAGCATGCCCCCTCTTCCACTCTACTCTCAGGCCTATCACCTATCAGCTCCAAGGTGGATATGAAAAAAACATCGGAAAGATCGTATTATTAATTTAATTAAAAGGTAACTGCAAATTGATCAAATAGTTGATGTGCGATTTAGCATCCTTGGCTCTAACTGCTAAGCCTGGCTACTCAGGAAAGTAATCAGGCTTGCTAGTCAGCCTGCCTTCTGTACAGAGTCTAGATTTTATTCTTGGATGGAGCTGGGTTACCAGAGAGCTGTAAGCCTATAAGCTGTGTTGTTACTCCTCACACCTTCATCTTCAATGACACCTGCCCTAGCACAATACCACCAGCCTGCACAGGGAACTCGAAGGAACAGCCTATGACATGTCACATCATCAATCAATTGCACTGATTTAAAGGATACCCCCAAATCTAAACAGCATATTTACCCCATCTCTTTTCTGAAAATCCATGAGAGAAATTTCCAAAGTATATTTTTGTTCGTTTGTTTGTTTTGTTGGTGCTGGGGATTGAACCCAGGTCCTCATACATGCTAGGCAAGTACTCTACCACTGAGCCACATTCCCAGCCCCTCCAGGTATATTTTTCCAGAGAAATTATCTCTGTTTTTATATTGTAGACACTATAAATATGTCATTTGTCAAACTATTAACTGCTATTTGGCATATAATATGTGCTCAATAAATAAAGGATTTATTAAACTAAAGTGTAGTGTAGTAGGGAGTAGTTGAACATGTTGTAAGCAAAATAGGGAGTGGGGAACCATTAACTCACTCCAGGGTATTTTGTTATCTGATTAGCATCAGAATTCTCTTCTGAATAAATGAATGAATGAATTCTCTCCATGCTATGACCACTAAGTTGAGAGACAAATGTATTCCCTCACAAATTAATTGCTTTCAGGAAATTTGAGCTCTGACTCTATCTTTGGCTTCACCTTACTTTCTGGAGTCAATTTTATCTTCATTCATTTTACCTTATAAGCAATGCATAACTTTTCCCGGAAAAAGATGGAATCACAATTTTTAAGATTTGATTATTAAGCCTCACCGTTCATGTTGACACTTTTGGCCTTAATTAAAACAACCTTAAACGTGTCTGTTTTCTACTCCTCTTCTCTCATCTCCTCAAAACAATTAAGCTTGAATTTAGAAAAACTAATCTAGTTTCTAAATGTACTACTAATTTTCTTTAACTCTTCTACTGAATTTGTTCCTCTTCAAAAGCAGAAATATCACAATATCTTATTCATCTTTCTGTGTTCACCAAGAACTGACACACAGCTGGATCAATGCAGATGAGGCTTCTCAGAGCATTATCATTTTGGAAAATGAATGAGAAAGATACATACATTTAAAATGTTGAAAAGAGGCTGACTACTAGAATCTAATTTAGATTCTTTGGAGAAATACAGCCTGGATAAAACATAAAGGCTTTATTTAAACTAAAGTGTAGTTTAGGGAGTAGTTTAACATGTTGTAAGCAAAATAGGGAGTGGGGGAACCATTAACTCCAGGGTATTTTGTTATCTGATTAGCATCAGAATTCTCTTCCTAGGTAAGTGAAAACTTTTCTGGCTCTGTTGCATTTATTCCCAAGACTCAACAGAGATGGGTTGTAACAGTGGAAACTTAATTCAGGATTTCTGAAACCAGAGTAAATTCATACCAGAATCAGTTTCTGTCCTGGTTTTTTCCTCTGCTTTCTACCTATAAGCTCTTGTTACAAAATGAAATTATGACTCTACAGCCTTTTTGATAAAAAAATTTCTTTAATAGAATTGTAACTTTTGTATCCTCAACCCCCTTCCATATTTATTACATGAAAGTAAATATCACATGGTTATAATGTATAAAAACAAATAGTAGGAGGAAAAGTTGGAAAGAAATAACTATGGATAGTCTTAAATTAAATATGACACCTAATCCTGTTTGTGGCTGTCCAAATGTTTTGATTTTCTAGAACATTTCTTTATAGATTCTAACTATAGAAATCATTGACTGACAATGGGAATTATTTCTTGTGTAGGTATTTTTCTTTAAAATATTTGTGGTAAAGGGTTTTGAGGCATTCTATCCAGAGAATAAATTGATAATTTAATGCTGACACCATATCCCCCAAAGACCTAATGGCAGCTTTAACCAAAGGGTTCTGTATTGATCTATTTTCTGTTACTATAATGAAATGCCTGAGGCTAGAAAACTTTATTAGAAAAGAGGTTTATTTAGTCCACAGTTCTGTAGGTTGCGGGGCCTGGTGCCAGCAACAACTCAACTATGGTGGGGACCTCAATGATGACAGCACGACAGAAGAGATCATATGGCCAGACAGGAAACCAAAGAGGCTGGGGAACAGCCAGCCATGTTCTTTTATAATAACCTTTTTGAAAGAATTGACTCAAAGGGCCCATGAGAACTACACTTTAATCCCAGAGCAGCTCCCCCAATGACCTAAGGACCTCCTACTACCCCTCAACTCTCAAAGATCTCACAACCCTCAATATCATCATGCTAAGATCAAAGTCCCTAACACATCAACTCTTGAGGACTACTTTCAAACCAAATCCAAACTACAGCAGACTCCAAAGGGCTATGGAAATGAAATAGGAGAGTTAAATATACTGACATGGAAAGATATCCAGGACTTATTGTGGAGTGGAAAAAATATAAACAGCATGATCTCATTTGTGTAAAAGCAAAACAAAACACACCTAGGTAACTGTGAGGGAGCTGTTTTTATCTGCTTAGTAGGTGTCTATCCATGCCCAATCTCCTTTCTCACAATGTCTTCTTTCCTGTGGAGAGTCCCTTGTTTTGGAGGGGACTGACCCCACCTCCCAGTCAGCCTAGGTATGGGACCCAGTCCTGGTTAGTCAGAGAAATCCTGTGACACTCAGTAAGACCTGTCAAGAATGGCTTGTTCTTTTGCTTGGGGTCTGCTGGAGGCCAGACTGTTGCTGGAGGAAAAGGCCCAAAGGGGAAGCCCAGGAGAAGCAAGCATGAGCGCAAACCAGAAATACAGCCCTGAGGACACACTCTGACCCTGGAGCCAGCTGTTCTTAGTTCCGAGATTCAACATATTACCCTTTTAGTGTATGTTGGGGACTAGGGGGAGTCTCAACTGCGTTTAAATTGGATCTCTGTGATTCTCTATGGAAAATACAAGAAAGTTAGAGAGGTGCCACACTGCTGGGGTTAGAGAAAGAGTAAAGTGTCCAAGAGCCAAGGACTGCCGGCAGCACGCGTCCTGCCCTGGAGGGTTCCCTAAAAAGACACCACCCTGCAGACCCATCTAGACTTCCACCTACACAAGTGGAAGATAGTATTGTGGTGGTGTTAACTGCCACCAGAAATGATTTCTTACCACAGAAAGATGTAGAAAGCTTCTGGAGGATCCCACATGCTATCACTATGGAATGGAAATGGGAGTGGGAAATGAAAGGGGGAAATTTCATAACTTTCAAACTTTAAGTATATATCAAATCATTAAGTTTGAAAAAAAAAAAAACTAATCTTAACCATATTTAAGAGTGTAAACATAATACAATCTAAGAATCCCAGATATTCTCACCCACCCAGGGAAGTCAGAACAGCAGGAGCTTACAAGTCTAACCGGGCAGCACTGGTGTGGCCTGTGAGGAATTCCAACCAGCATCAGAACTGTGCTGTTCAACACGAGAGGCTGGCCACTGCACCACTCACCCCACACAGCTGGTTAGACCTGACCCTTCCTCCTAGTCCAGTTCCACTGGCAGGATTTCCACTACTATGCAGGAGTCAGGACGGACACAGCTTTCAGATATATTCTTGAAGTCGATTTTGGAGACAGGGCCGGGGAGGTTTGAAAGCCAGAACAGTAATTGCCCCAAGATTACAATTTAGCATAATTTTCTTCAGAAAACCAACAAATTGCCAACAAATTGCTATGCTAATGAAGAATTGCCCTGCTCTGCAGTGAGCATGTACCAAAAGACAACTTATTTATGCCACTCTGTAGAACTAGCTGCTGTGCAGGAGATCCCCTGCTGAATTTTAAAAGGCTTTCATGCAGGGAAAGGAGGAAAGCATGAGAGTTGGCTGCTTTGGCCATTTCTCTCCAGTCATTTCCTTATCCAGTGCTTAAGACATAATGCCAGACAGCAAGCTGGCCCAGCGCACCGGGCAACTACGACTTTCTATGTTACAGGCTTTCATAATGCCCAATGCAGAGGCCACAGGCTATGAATTCCTCAAGAAGCTTGTGAAAAAGAAAAACATCTGCTCCCCCAAATGCCACTACTAACAAGTCAGTCAGCGGTGCTTCTCACATTGAATGCACACCTTTTCTAAATGCACTTCATTTTACTTGGACGACAGAAGTCAGTCAAATTGAAAGGAAGAAAGGTCCACTTGGCCACATACAGAAGGCTTTGATCTGTCTCAAGTGCTATCTAGATGCAAAGAGGAATAAGGCAAGAAAACAATGCAGCCCAAGCCTCCCCCTGCTGTTTAGCCTGGGCACGTGTTCAGGGAGGGTAAGATTTCACAGTAGAAGATTTATATTTTGGTTTTCTTCTTTTTTTCTCCTTGATTTCTACCTTCCTTTTCTTAATTTAAAAGCTGGTTGCAAATTCAAAGCCACCCTGGGTAACTTAGTGAGACCCTGCCTCAAAATTAAAAATAATAGTAGAGTGGAGATGTAGCTCAGTGGCAAAGCACTTGCTTCACATGCGTGAAGTCCTGGGTTCAATCCCCAGTACTTCAGTCACTCCAAGGAGGATATGGCTAGAAGAGAAAGAAAATACACCAAGGCTGGAGGCCTAGGCTAACATGTAACATTTAAGGGATCTGAATAAAATATACTGCAGATGCATGTCATCCTTTGGACTTTTCCATCTGTCTACCAAGAACAAACTAAGTCATTTTTAGATCCCAACTAAAGACAGAAGGCTAATTCAATAATTAAGGTAAAACATTTATATTTTTATATAAAACATTTATATCAAATTTATATAAACATTTATATTATTATATTAACATTTATATAAAACATTTATATTTTTATATCTGAAAAAAAATTCAGTTATAAAATAGAATTTTTAGACTGTCTTCTGTCCTAGAAGCAAAAGTTTTAAACACCATAAGGATAGTTAAGTAGTTAGAGTGTTAGATTTCACTTTCTGCAGGTAGTATATCTTAAAAAGACTTCAGTGGAGATTATTATTTCACTATAATCAGAAAAACCTAGAAACAGATTCTAGTCACAAATATATATATAACATAACATAATCTTGAAGCGGGTCCTCGGCATCACGCCTTGTGCCTGCTAGGCAAGTGCTATGCCACTGAGCCTCAGCCCATCTTTTAGAAGCAGATTCTTATAAAGCTTTTGAATATTTTTATTGCAGGCATCTCAGTTCTTTCTTTCAACTTTCTATAGTCTAGTTAGGGTCCATGTCCCACTCCCTACCTAAAAATTAAAGTAAGTATTTTAATAACCATATTAAACTGATATTGCTTGACCATGTGACAAAAATAATAATTGGAGTAACACCTCAACACTTACAAAGCATCTGCCCAAATGCAACTCTGTCTTTACAACAGTGTTACCTATGTAAAGCAAGTATTATTTCCTTGCTTTCCCGAAGGAAAAAGAGTAAAAGCATCATTTTCCTTATTTCCCTGAAACATGCCCCTCTGACACTCACCTGCCAACATCCAAGGGTCAGATGCCCTGCTGGGCAGCAGGTGACCAATCACTTACCAACACACAGGATGTTGAAACAGAATCCTTGAGAAGTTGACTTGTTGACCAATTGGTCCGGGAGACTGTCAAATCCAACATGGCCAGAAAGGGACAAGTTTCGAAGCTCTTCATTCTGGAATTTCAAAGAAGAAACATTTGAGAGGCCATGAACTATACCACCAAACATAACATATTTCCGACATGACCTCTTCCCCTCTCCTTGACGTGTGGACAGAAAGAGACTGCCCAGTGTCTACACCCTCCTTGGCTTCTTCACAACAGAGGGCATTAACAACTCCAAAGCCATGCTCTTTCCACAATGTCACAAAATCTCCTTTCTAAAGCAGACCGTATCCTAGGGTGCTTCATGTGTTATTGTTTTTATTAGGTGTACTGATCCTAAAAAATATAAGCTTCTAGAAGTGCAATTTCAGATACACATTAAGTAACATTTTAAAAAAAAAAAAGACTCTAACCATTTTGATAGTGTCCATCACTCAAGGAAAACTTTCAATTTATTTTCAATGCATAGTTAAACAAACCAACACTCTTCCAGATATATAAAGGAGCTTTCAGAAGCTCACAGTGGAGGATATATACTCATTACAATTAAGGCAATGTTATAACCACCATAATGCAATATATTAAAAACTAAGTGCACAGACTGGTTCCATCTCCTCCATTTACTGTGCAAGCTTAGTGAGGGCTTCTCTGCTCTCTGCACAGTTGCTAGCACAGGCTTTGTACTCCCAAGAGCTTCTCAGAATGTACTGATGGACACTGGGGTAAGGTAGGTATCACACATTTAAGAAGTCAGTAACTTACACTGCTTTATAAGATAACGCTGACTGCTTCGACAACTTTATGTGTGTCTCATGAGTGTTATGGATAATGTAGGAAACCTTGCTTTCCTGGGGAACAGAACTCACCGATGGTCCTTCAATTGTAATACCATGATTATGTTTTACAATTCCAGAATCTGGATACTGAGAGTCTTCCCTTTGAAAGCAAGATTCCTGGTAGTCTGGCTGTGTCACCAATGAAATTTACATTCAAAATACTGAAGTCCAGGTGAGGAAATGAGCTTCACTGATCCTTGGAAGGAAGGAAGGAAGGAAGGAAGGAAGGAAGGAAGGAAGGAAGGAAGAAAAGAAAAGAAAAAGAAAAAAAAAGAAAAGGAAGCCAGGCATGGTAGCACAAGCCTGTAAACCTAGCAACTGAGGAGGCTGAGGCATGAGGAGGACTGCAGGTTTTAGGCCAGCCTCAGCAACTTAGCAAGACCCTGTCTCAAAATCAAAACTAAACCGGGCTGGAGATGTGGCTCTGCAGTAAAGTATTTCTGGGTTCAATTCCCAGTACCACAAAAGGGGGGAAAAAAAGAAAAGTTTTGCATGGAATTACTTACTCGATGATTTCTAAAGACTGGTTTTCACAATCCTATTCTATATTATTTTATTATGAGAGTGATTTCTTTTAATAATCAAAGACTGAGACTCCAATTTCAAATTCCTATGGTTACTATATAGAGACAATAATGTGACTCTATAAAAGTAGCGATTTAATGGGTTTTAATGGTTTTACTAACAACTATGTCTAAAATCCATACCAGCTCTAAAATTCTGATTCTGTGAACTAAAACTAAAACCCAACACACTGTATGAATACCATGCTGGCAGCTGCAGGTCTGAGGTCAATAGGACACAACAGATGTCTAGTCTATGAATAGTTTCCTTGAAACCTGCCAACAGCAGCTAATATCAGACTCAAGAGCAGCCACTTATGCTTTAACAGGATGGCATGGTCCACAGCCCACCAAACAGCTTCGGGAGCAGGCCCAGTGGGCAACAGTCCTGGTAGCCGGACAAGCCTCCTACCAACAGTGGACTTCTTCCAACCCCAATTCTAGAACCTGCCCCTTCCTCTTCAGATACCTCAAAAGTTCAGACAGCAGGTATTTTTAGGGTGTTTACCACATCCGCCAAGACCTGGGGGAGGAGGATTTGAAATAAGTCCTGGGTTATATTTAAAACTGTTTCCATCACAGCTGCTGCTGTGCACCAGGCTGGGAGTCGCCATTGCAACAGCTTCACTCTCACCATGCAGACCTGAGCAGCTGGGGAATGAATGGCCTGCACATAGAAGAGGAGAGGAAGGACCCCATCCTGCATTCCCTCCACTCGCCATCACAGTCATTCCTTTAATTTCTGGGGAGCTAGGGGGTTACTGCTGTGGATTCTAGCTTGTTGGGTTTCTAGAGACCAGATATCCACCCATGAGCCAATCCTAGGACAGAATCAGAGTTAGTAATTATAGCTCTCATCCCAGAACCCAAAGCTCAGCATCTCATATTCTCACCGTTTTCCAAAACATGAGAAACCACCCACACACCCACAGAGTATTTTTATACCCATTGAAAACCACATACAAAATGAAGGGTTATAAAACATTTTGGTCTTGGAATTTTTGAAATTTAAAGTTTCGTCTTTAGAGTCTCTGTCTTCTTTGTGAATTAAAATACGGTAAATTTTATAATGCTGTTTTTAAATTTCAAAATTTGAATCGAATTCTCTCCCCAGTATTAAAGGAGAGTCCCTGCCCTATCAGCATGTGGTGGTCAAAAAGGAAATAGAAGTTCCTCCTCTGGTGCATGAGCGATCTTAAAAACCGGAAAACACTGGAGGAAATGCAAGGAGTGGCTCAGAGCAATTTACCTGGTGACTCACACACAGCAGCTGAACTGAATTCCTACACCCAGCATTTCAGGGCACTTTCCTTAGCTGTCACTCACTCTCCGAGGAATGCAGGATCTCATTTGAGTCTATAGTCCCAGTTTTAAGAAACTGTATATATTCCTACATTCCTAATACTATCACAGATCTATAATTCACTCTCCCAATTTTACCTCCAATACTGAACTCTTCACCCAGTTCTTGATTTTTATCATAGCAGGGCTGTTTTCTTGGGGTTTCCTATCTACACTGCAAGCTGATGTTCACAAAACTGAAATCATTTCCTTCTAACCCCAGCGGTCCCTATTTCTGTTAATACTACTGACTTATGCTCGAAACCACCTCCCCTACCACCATCAACTCCAAAGGCTTAGCAATGCTACATCCTCCCCCACTCAACTCCTACTAATTCCACAGCTCCCTGTCTCCATTCCATCCCTCTCAAATTCTTCTTCCCTCTATATCTTGTGGCCAAAGGCATCTCAGTACTCACAGGCTGCCAATCCAAACTCCTTGGCTTGCCATCTCAGGTCCCCCAGGGGCTGAAGCCACTTCACCCAGGGAGCACCTGGTGCTGCGGTTAGACTGAATTATTCTCTGTGCCTGGGACAACAAACCCAGGGATCTGCCCCTCAAGAACAGAGGCTCACACTATTCCGTCTTATCAGGAAGGACCTCATACCCAATATTAACACATACAAACCTTCCAGATTCTACTGAAATTCTACCTGCCAAATCAGTTCTATTATGAAATCTCAGGAGGAGTTTCAGTGAACACTTTTCTTGCCAATAAAAGGAAAATCCTGATTGAATAAGGGTGGCTCAAGCTATTGGACATTCTGTGATCATCATCATAATGGCTAACATTTATTGACCATCCCAGTGTTCCAGAAAAGCCCCAAACACAAATGAACTGATGAAAATAGAGGAACACTAGTTATCTGCCCAAAGTCACACAGCTAGTAAAGCTGAGGAGCTAAAAATTAAATGCAGGAAGTCAACATCAGGCCAGAATCCTTACACTTGGTCACAGCTATCTCGTGGGTATCTAAGTTTCCAAGTAGCCCCAGACATCACAGTGCCTTCTGCTGCTGTAAAAACCCAGTGTTAAGATAGGAGGAAAAAAAAAAAAAAAGTCTCTAAAACCTTAATTCTTTGGCAACCAGAGAGGGTGGAAATTGAGAATTAGAATTGGCAAAGTAGCTCCAGGTCTAGTTTCATTGGTCCTGGCAATGCTGAGACCCACACTTTAATTTTTGAAGCTATGGCACGTGAAGCCCATAATATAAGGCTTAGGTTTAACCGTTTTCAAAACAAAAGTGCCAATATGAAGCCACTAAGTAAGTAACTATAAGACCTTAATTGATTTAGCCCTTCATTAGCTAATCTATCTAGTGAGGATTTGTTATTAGATGATTTCTATAGCCCACTACATCTTGAAAAGGGCTATGACTAAGAATGATGCAAAACAAAATAGCTGGTCTTTAACTGGATTATTTCATTTTTCTCTTTTTAGACCATCTTCTCTTGGATATAATTATTTATTAATCCATTTAAAAATAGTACCCAAAGCACTAAGGGAGCTAAAATGTGTTATTTTTGTTTTTCACTAATAACACTCTTCTTGACTCCAAAAAGTTTTACAATGTAGCAGCAGAGACAGAACATACTAAATGTACTACTACTACTACTACTAGGGATAAAAAGCGGTAGATACCATGACTCAACTCTACGCAGCCAGGGAGGAATAGCAGCTTTTGGCTACAGAAATGCTGGGGACAGTTCTTAGGAAGGCTAAGCTCCCCCATTCTACCAGTGAAACAAGAATGGGGCTTGCAGAAGCCTTCTACATAAATGCTACCTCTGCCTAAAGGGTCACTTTACTAGGAATGTATACTCTGAAGTTTATAATTGAGAAGTTTTTCAAGATGTCCAGCTGACTTAATTATTGAGACAATTATAAAACAAATTATATAAGAATGTGTGCCAACACCTACTTTCTGAGTATTGCTATAAAATATG
Source organism: Callospermophilus lateralis (assembly GCF_048772815.1). Taxonomy (NCBI): domain Eukaryota; kingdom Metazoa; phylum Chordata; class Mammalia; order Rodentia; family Sciuridae; genus Callospermophilus; species Callospermophilus lateralis. The sequence continues at coordinate 58,639,570 of NC_135312.1, read as the reverse complement.
TTCCACAGCTCCAAATCTTGGTTAACCAGAGTAGGACAGCAAAAAGCCTGGAGTCTGATGGATCTGAATCCCAGTTTTTGCTTTTTCTCTTTGTTCTGCCACCAGTAAAAATGGAGCACTTGGTAGGGTTGCATTTAATAGGTCTTGAAGAAACTTGTGTTTCCCTTCCCTAAATTTCATGAGAGAGACAACTATAATTTTAAAATCTGAAATGAATTAGGAGTTCTATTACTGCTGCAAAGCATTCCAGGAGAAGCTGCTGATCAGCAAAGTGCTTGGAGTAAATAAGAAATTAAAATGCAAAGGGATTAACATACTGAACAAAAGAAATCAAGAGACAGAGGATTCTAGCATGAAGAAAATCCACCTTCAAATAGGAGACTCTTAAAAAGCTGGAGGCGAAAATAAGAAATACATTCCTGTTTGCAAAATCAAAGGTTGAACAGCACCAACATCTTCTAAGGCTGGAAACCATTCTGGATTCCCCATCTTCACTTTTGTTTCTATTTTAATCCAGCCTAGACTTTTGAGATTAACAAATTGGATGTGCCCAGATGGATTCCGTTCACCCTACTCAAACTGGTATCCTTTAACTTTAATTTTAAAACTTCAGTGCTTCAGGGTTCGATGTGGTTGGGAGCTTAGCTTACAGCCTTTGATCCTTATCAGCAGGCGGAAGCAAGAGAGCACGTTCCTAAGGTGACATTTTAACTGTTTAATTAAAACAAATTAAAATTATGTTTTCGTTTGAAAGCAAGGCAATTTTCTCTTTAAAATCTGAAATTACAAAGCAAGGTAATTTTTAGCTTTAAAATCAGAAATTACAATTTAAGTTTAGAAAGACTTCCCCATTTTTAAATTTAAATTATATAAATTTTGAATTTAAGAGACAACTTCTTTTATGCATTTAGTTAAGAGAGTCAGAGATTTTTGTTTATAAGAAGTGGTGATTAGGGTTGGGGCCGTAGCTCAGTGGTAAAGAGCTTGCCTGGCATGTCTGAGGCACATGGTTCGATCCTCAACACCACATAAAAATAGATAGATATTGTGTATCCACCTACAACTAAAAAATATTTAAAAAAAAAAAAAAAAGAAGCGGTGATTACATTTTTCTCAAAGCATTGGTTTATAGATGATAAATTATTATATTGATCTAAAACACTTAATCCCAAGGTTATGTTTCCTCATCTGTAAAGTGAGGAGATTTCATCAAATAACCCTCTAAACAAAGCCTCTGAATCTAATGCCAGTTCTAAGATTTCTTAAACTTGGAAACCAGAGATGCATAAATCCAAATCTGTCATTTTGCCTAAGAAAGCCAACACATAGTGAAAACTTCCTGGTAGTATATTTCTTCGACAGATCAAGAGGGCTCAATTTTTAAATGATCCATGAAAGAGACTTTCTATCAATTATCCCAGGAAAACTTTAAGCCTAATTGAAATTTGCATGCATGTTTCCATGTTTTTCCACCTAAACTTTCCATTTCTGCTTATTTTACTACAATAATTGTGAATTTGTTTTTTTTTTTTAAGTTACATTGTTTACGACTATTCTGCTCAAAAGCAAGTTTTCAGATATATATGCAGTTTTTTGTTTTTGTTTTGTTTTGTTTTTTTGGTGTTGGGGCTTGAACCCAGCGCCTTGGGCATGTGAGGCAAGCACTCTACCAACTGAGCTATATCCCCAGCCCTGTATACAGTCTTTCACATAATTTTTGAAAAGCTGATTGATATCCTCAAAACAAAACCTAAGAAATAACTCTTAGGTGTAAGTCACCTGTTTTGAAGAAGAAAAGTAAAGCTTTATTCATGATTTCATTCATTCGACAAGTATCTTCTACATACCTACCTACAATAGATACTGACAAGGTGAAGATGAAGAAGTCCTAACTCATGGAAGTTGGTGGGGCACCTAGATGTTAATCAAATAATCAAAAATTAAATATAATAATACTAATTTATGCAAAGTACAGGAAGCAATGCAACCTTGTAACTCATGTGAGACTTAGAGCTCAAGTGAATTCATGAGTCTATAGCATGTAAGAACATGTATTAATCCAAGCACTATTGGATATTAATTCAGATAACTGTTTACTAATTTATTAATTAACTGTAGGTAGCACCTATGTACAATTGATGTGTAGGTTTTTTGTATTCAGATGAAAAGAGTCCTTCTGAGCAGTACTGCCTGATGGGCAGAGGTAAAAATAATGAAGACTCAAGTTCTAAGGGGCTGGATTTAAATGAAGCTGAGATGGAACCATGGGGCAGCAGAAAGAAATAGGAGAAGGGAAAGGCATACTCCCTTTGCTCTGTCTTGTCTCCATAAAAATGATGGCCACATGGGGAAGAGAAAAGGTGCACATTCCTTCCTCACCTTGGCAGTGTCTTAGGTCCTGTTTCAGTAGTACAGGTATCACCTGGCCACAGAGGAGCAAAGAGAAGAACAAGCTGATTCTCATAATAAGACCTTTGACTAACCACAAGTCCAGTAACTGAACAAATGCTGGCCTCACAAACTGAGAAGTAAGTTTTATCCAAGGGCCCTGAAAGATCATTTTGGTAAATATGTCTTTTTATGTGACTATAATCTATAGAATATTGAATTAGTCTCATATTTTCTTTTAAAGAAAAGAAGGTTTGAGGACAGATGAGAAACGCCCTTAGTTCCCATGCAAAATGGAAAATGCTGGAATGCAAAGTATCGACCCAAACCACAGCTATGAAGCTTACTCTGGGATATTTTCAAGGCTAGGCATAGCTAGAGTAACTTTCATAATATAAAACGTCTGAAGCATCTCATTACCAATGAGGGTTACATTCTTTAAGGATGATTCGGATAACATTTGCTACTCTGCTTGTCATCTATACCATGAAATCCTAAGGCTAGAGCCAAGAAAAACCCCAAGGAAATTGTCTTAAACAAGCAGCAGAACAAAGAGAGCCAGGAAGAAGAGCAGAACCTTTAGCGGGGAAACCATATGTTAATAAGGAAAAAGCAGCTTCTCAGTGTAGCCCATCTGGAAGCTGAGACTGGGACAAGGGACAGTCTGGAGTCAGCCCCCAGGTCATAAAGTCAGGTAGATGAGCTCAGAATGCCAAACTCTCAGAGCCACCCTGTTATCTCTTAAGTAACTTTCTCCAAAAAGCTTCCAGTGAGGAACAATATTTGCTTTTCCTGATCCTGGCAAAAAATAATGCAGTATAGAGGTTTTCTTAGATGATGGTAGCATTTACTGTAGAGAAATTTTACTTTCTCATTAGGTTTCTATAAATTTGCACTGTTGCAAAAGAAAAAAAAAAAATCCCTTCCACTTTTATAATAGAAGATAAATAAAGGATTTTGAATTCAGGAATTATAATAAAAATATACTTAACATCTATTTTAAAGAGGTAAGCCTACAATTTTTATTGCATCCCCTGGGTGGGTGATAGAATAAAAATGTGAGCACTTCATTTTTCTAAAAGCAGAACCAAAGACTCAGCAGAAAAGCAGGACAGTCCAGTGGAAGGTGAGCTTGACAAATGATGTCCTCACAAGGGCACCTCATCCATCCTTTAGCTGTGTGCCATATAGTAAGTCACTAAACTTAGCCGTGGTTTTGTCAACTTTCAAATATAATTAATATAATTATCTATCCTCGGCCTGTTTTACCCAATTGTCTTGGGTTACCTTCTCCTTGCCAATCATAGGCTAACAGCTCCAGCTTCATGTGGGCTCCCTACCTGTTCACCCACAGTTCAGGCACCTCTAAGCTAACTTTCTCAATTCTAATATGTCCTTCCTCCCATTTTCTCACGCCAAGTGGCAACATGTATTTGAAGGTATCAGAGATGCTCTGGAATAACACTAAATGTGCAGAAAGTTAGAAGTTCCACCCTCTTGTAGAAGAAATCATCTTAGACCTGCCCCTATGCTATGATTTGGACAGTGAAGATTTCAAGTTATTGATATCAAGTTAACTCTTCTCTGCACCCAGATGTTAATACCAGCATTCACTGCCCACCAAGCACACTGTGTTTGGCTAAACTTTTCCTACCCTGCTCTCTTGTTGACATAACTGCAACCGCTCTACCAGATGGTTGCTATCTCTATATCCTAAAAACCAGTGACTTGGGCCTTCCCTCTCCCTAACCTTATCCACACTGAACTTCACCAATGTCTGTGTTTAATGTGGTGGACATATTCTCCAACTTTCTTGTTTTCAGATGATACAGTGGCTCTCCTTGTGCACAGGGGAAGGAGGACAGAACCTCAGGGTATGGCCCACTCCCTCCACTACACAAGGGAGAGAATTAAAGTTAGTTGCTGCTGGAGAAGCTGAATAGGAGAAGCTGCCTCATTCCTTTACCTGTGCCCAGTCCTCTGTCTTCTCTACATCCATCCAACCTTCAGATTAAACGACAACTGTCCACATTTTCTCTGAGATCTGGCTGGTGTGTCTGGGACTAGAGTTTTACCTTCCTCCCATCAGAAATTAGATTTCTCACATACCAATTAGGAAAAATACTGTTGAAAAATTAGACCCCAAAATAGGTATATGCAGGAAACACAGTCCCAGCTGCTGCTTACAACTCTGGATGGGGGACAGGATCATTAAACAGTCCATGGGCAAATAACTGCTGAGTGTGACATCCAAACAAAATAATCCCAACCAGCACACAGTGAGAGCATTTTTTTTTTTTCCTTACAGACAGAATATTTTTCAAAAAGTCTGTTTAAACTCAAGAGATTCAACTTAACTGGATGCCAAGAATTAACAACAACAAAAAGACATTTTCTTAAAGTTTCGAAAGACCACAGTCTTTCTGTTGGAGACCAAGTGACTAAAAGGCCTGTAAGAGTCTCACAAATCTACAAAGTGCTGACCAGCAGAAAGTCTCATGTTCGGGAATGACAAGGTCCACGTGTGCATTCCAGGGACGCTTACAAATTTTACAGTATTCAGAGGAGGACAGAGTGGGAGGGAAACAATGTGACAAATAGTCAAGAAGTATTTATAAAAGCATGATATGATGAGAGACAGATGTTGCAGCGGTTCTCACCTCCCCTCACAGAGATGAAGAGAAGCCCGTGTATGCAGCCACCTAGGAAAGCTAATGAGCAAATCAAATCATGGGGGTCACTAATCATTTCAAAACCTCCAGCTCTCCAGGTTATTTTCCAAATCACCTGACTCCATTTAAGACACATGGCATCTCTAGTAGAGCAGAAAATCACCTAGTTGTCTCATGGTTCTTCCTTTGCGTCATTTTTGTCCTTTCTGCCCTGCCTTTACCATAGACTATATCTTTCAGGCGAGCATTTCCAAAACAGGGATGAGTAGGTCAAAGAAAATTAAGAGGCTCAAGTCAGCTGGAAGATTCTTCCTCAACTTTCCGTGTACTCCATATTCACATATCCTTTCCTTGGTGTTTCCTGTTTGAGAAACACCGTGGCTTACTTCTTATATTTCTATTCAACCAAGTGTATTAATCAGCAAATAATGATCTATGGATGGGACACTTCCTTCCCTGTGTTGCCATTTCTATCACTGGATATAAATTGGCTACTTCCCGTTTGAAAGATACCATTTATTTCTGTTCCTTTCTGGAAAGGTGGGGATTCTCAGTTATACAAATGGTCACATACTGGTAGCCTCTGAGAGAGAAGAAAAAATAACCCCAACCAGCACTAAGGCAGTCATGAACAAAGCGCCAGGTCTGTGTCCCTCAGTCACAACCTGGCCACTTTCTTCCCTTAAGGGATGTTTGGTTCCCAAGCCAGGCCAACCTAGCACAGCAAAGCATTTCTATACCCTAAACTTGAGACAACACCTGAACATACAAATTAAAATCTGGCCTTGTTCTACAAATATTACTAAACAATATGGCCCAAATTCTCAAGCCTTTCTAAGAGTTTCACTGTGTCTTAATCTTAGCCCTGGATGAAACACTATCAGAGTAAAATAGAGGTCATTTGCATAAATTTGGAATGGGTATTAGTTTTGCATTGCCGTGATAATAAATTATCACAAACCTAATGCCTTGAAACAGCACTCATTGTTAGCTCTCAGTTTCACAGGTCACAAGGCTGAATATGGCAGGTCTGGATTCTTGGGACACCAAAAGGCTAGAGATGAATGGCTGCCAGAGGTTCGGGAGGAAAGTCCACAGGCAAGTTCATTCAGGTTGCTGGCATATTCAATTCCTTGAGCTGCAGGACGAAGGGCCTCCTCTGCTTGTAGCTGAGGCACTGCTCAGCTCCACAAAGGTACTAGCTCCTAACCTTAGGTCCACTCCATATTCAAGAACAGCACTGGAAAGTCTCCATGTATTTCTTTCCCATTTGGGATCTCCTTTCCCAGGAAGAGCCCTGTCCCTTTTAAGGAAGCACCTGTTTAGGTCCAAGTCCACCAGGATAATCTCCATTTTTAAAAGTGAACAATGATATGACCGGCTCCTAGGAGTGGCTATCCCATGATATCCACAAGCTCTGGTGTATACACCACAGACAGCTGGACCAGGGCCATCTTAGGATTCTGCTTACAGAGTGTGCATGATTATAATCTTCCAGTTTCTTTAGGATAGGTTCTAATAGTTAATATTAGCATTTCCCCATCTCAAAACAGAACACAACTAAGTTTCCTGTGGGAAAAAAAGATAGAAATAAGTAACAGCACACCATAAACTAGATTTCTCTCAGGTTCCCAGGGCGTCTTTTACACTGAACTTAATAAGGGCAGATAACCACTGACTGGCCAGAGTCTGTCTGTCTTTAGAGGAAGTCTTCCAATAATGAAAGCAAACTGCGAACAGCTAGGTGCCTAGTGTGTGACAAGAATTCTAGGAAATGTAAAGATTCTTCGGAACTTGAGTTTTATTAGGAAGATACATAACTGAGACAAAACAAACTCTTAAGTGTTTCACAATGAAATACAGTACCAAAGTTAAGGGGTTGGACAATGGATGTCAATGTCAGCCAGGACAAAGAAGAACGCTTCCTTACCAGAGGGCAGATTTGGTCTGGGTCTGGGTGAGCTGAAATAAATTTGGATAGTTTGCAGAAAAGGAATGGAGATGACGGGAAAGGAAGAAGTGGAACTTGTCAAAGAAGGCAGCAGGAAAAGAAAGCGCTCCAAAGGGCAGGAAATCAGTGAACTAAAAAACTGAGGATATATCAGATTTTAAAACTGGTTCATATTTCCGTTTACTGCAAATATTTCTTAAAGTAAACCATTACAAAGACACATACAAGCAATAATATGTAAATATTTATATGCCCAGGACCTGACACTGTGTTGAAGCTTTCTATCACCCAGCGTAGTTATGAACATATCTTCCCACCAGACCCAGATCTTGAGTACAGAACTTGCCTTCTAGCCAAGGTTTTAACTCAGATTACTAGGAGGGCAACCATCCAAATGGTAAGCTGCTTGATGCAAACTTCCATCAGAGCATTAAAAAAAAGTGCATATTTAGCAGAGAATCTAAGAGATTAACTCCATTAGTGATGGCTACAAGTCCTGCCATTTTAAACAAGCTAAAGCTTTCTTCTTTATTCCTTATTTTGTTCTTCTTCTCAAAAAAAATTAGGTCCAATTAACCCCAACAAAATAAATACTCCCACTACCAGAGGAGACAACTTTCTGCCTTACTGAGGTTAACTGCACATCATAGAAGAATCCATCTAGCTGCAGAGAAAGTTGGCTGAGGGGTTTTCTCATACATATTGGTCGTCCTTGGAAAGGAGACCCAGGAGGTTATGTTACAGTTTTTCTCTTCACTCAAAGTGTCCTATTGATGGATGATTTTAGCTGCTGGCTCTTTTGCCTTGATCAGCTAATGCAAAACAAACCTCTTTTCACATGCTGCCTGCTCCCAAGAATGTTCCCACAGTCCTCTCCACCCCCTCTATTGTCCACTAAGAATGCCTCTTAAAAAGGCATTTTCATTATCATTATTATCAGGTTGATATGTCTGAATAATCAAATAGGGCCCATGCAGAACACTGGGAAAACCCTACTGCATAGGAAAATCTGTTATAAAATTCCACTAGCTCTTTAAAAAAAGACAAAAATAAAGAACTGGGAATAGAGCTCAGTAGTAAAGTGTACCTGGGTCCAATCCCTAGTATCAAAAACTAAATTAAAAAAAAAAATTAAATCCCATCAGCTCTTAAAAACTGATGCTCAAATATATGCAACAGCAGAGACTCCATTGTAATGCACGCTGTCACCACAGAGAACTAAGCATTTGGTTCAGCAGACCAGACACCTCAAAGAGATGGAATCCTGCTCCACCTCAATGCTCTCGATTAATAGATTAAGAGTTATGGGATATGGGGATACATTTCTGACAGTCTCTTATGGCACGAATACAAGGAACCATTAACCTAAAATCCAAACCTGAAAGATTACAGGTTGGCAAGAAGAAGAGCCTTGCTGTGATTCATATATTCTGTAGGAAGGAGAAACTGAGAAAGTTAAATGAGACCTAGGGAGAATGAAAGACCAGATTAGCAAAAGTCTTAGGCACCAATCCAAGTAGCTGCCATTAAATTCTTCCAAAGCAGAATGGTTCATTAGAATAATTAGTATTCAAGTAGTGAAAATGAAAGCAGGCAATGGAAATGAGTGAAAATTATACCGGCAAAAATAAGAATTACTCCAGCCATCTGAGTTTGAGAATAATCCAAGCCTCAAATCCCAGCCGCAGAGAGAGGGTCAAACCATGTATCTTACTGTAATCACGGCTACACAGAGTTAAACCCCTTCTGCCACAATTGCCCCAAATGTACACACTTGGGTTAGTTATTACCAGGAGTGGGTTCAGCGCAATGTGGCAGCTCTGACCACCAGTGCAGGGAAACCAGGCTTCACTGCCATCTCTCAGATTTCTTCCCAGCCCAACTTCCTACCCACTCCTCAGCCAGATGTTCCTCACTCAGAGAGGGTGTGACAGCCATGATTCACATGCACCTAAGGATCACTGTAAAACCAGATGTATTTGGACAGAGAAACCGACGAAGCTTCAGTCCCCAAGGAGAGTAGAGTGCTAGTAAATGCACCTCGTATTCTGCCTCCTATTCTGGCTATCTAGGTGGACAAGTAGACGGCAATCTTTAAAAAGTGTTAATTCAAAGTTGCCTAATGAACCTGTATCATGAACACTGAAATACTCAAGAAGGAAAAGAAATGGGTTCTACTGCTTTTTTAATCTAGGAAACTAAAAAGAAGGGGATCTAATATTTCCCTTCGTCAACCAACAAAAAGACAACACTGTACATTTATATAAAAAAAACAACAATGTTATGCATAGGCTAACAAAATGAACAAGGTACTCCAAGGCTGCCACGCTTGGCCTGCCCTTCCAGCGCCCCAATATATCCCTCCTTCCACCACAGTCATCAGGAAGGTTACTGGGTGCCTGGCCCTTTAAAAAAAACTTCCCATTTAATCCTCATAACACTGGGAAGTAGGTATTATTGTCCCCATTTTACAGATGAGGAAACTAAAGCTCAGTTTAATGGCAGAACCTGTATTCAAACCAGTTTTGCTAAATTCCAAGGCCATCACCACGCATGCCTTAAACTAGACTAGCAAATCTTTGCAAAGCATACTCACATTTGCACAGAGAATGCCTCCACTCTCACCCCAACTGTAAAATCCTTCACATCCTCAAAATTGCTAGCAAAAATGCCACCCTCTTCAATGTGCCGTCCCTGATTCCCTGAATTAGACACCACTGCTCTGTTTTACAAATGTCCGCTGTATTTGGGTCATTCATCACATCTTGCATGTGGTAGTACACTTGGTTTATTTTACTTGTCAGGCTCCCAGAAGAATGTAAAGCATGAGGACAGAAACTCTTACTCATCTTACTTTTTATTTCTTCCATAGCTTTATTGAAGTAAAATTGAAGTACAATAAAATGCACGTATTTGAAGTATGCAATCTGATCAACAGACATGTTTTGATATATATGTAACCAATATATAATCAATATAAAAAGATTTCCCATTACTTTTTAAAATTTGAAATCACACAGAGTTGTGTTTTCTGCATGATTTATTATATTAGAAATCAATCACATTAAGATATATAGAACCCCACCCCCACAACTCAAGTACTTCAAAACTAAATGGCACACTTATAAATATCCCATGGGTCAGAGAAGAAAGCATGAGAAAAAATAAAGTGCTTTGAAATAAGTGATAATAAAAGCTTAAAATATCAGAATCTGGGATGAAACAGTGCTCAGATGTATAATTAAAGTACTTGTATCAGAAAGAAGCTAGATTAACAATCAAATTATTTTCAAACTGGGTAGGTGGAAGGAAAAAAATAAGAGTAAGAGCAGAAGTATATGAAGTAGAAAAGAAATAGTAAAGTTGATAAAAATAAAACAAGCCCAATCAAAAAAAAAATCAAGAACACAAAAATTAATATCAATGAAAAGGGAGCTATCAAAACAGCCCTACAAATACTAAAAATATATTAAGGTAATATTACAGTTGTATGCCAACATATGTGATACCCCACATAACATAGTCAACATTAGAGAAGGATTGTGTGCTGCTAAGAAGAAAGTGTATTCAGTCACTGATGTATGAAATATTCTGTATATCAATTGTATTTTTCAGTTCTACAGCTTCTTTATTTAGTTTTTGTTTGGAGGATCTACCCAGTGGTGATGGAGGCATGTTAAAGTCACCCAGTATTATTGTGTTGTGGTCTACTTGAATCTTGAAATTGAGAAGTGTTTGTTTGATGTACGTAGATGTTCCATTGTTTGGGGCATAAATATTTATGACTGTTATGTCTTGTTGAGGTGAGTTCCCTTAAGCAGTATGAAAAGGCCTTCTTTGTCCCTTCTGATTAACTTTGGCTCGAAGTCCACTTTGTCTGATATGAGGATAGAAACCCCTGCTTGTTTATGAGTTCCATGTGAATTATATATTTTTTGCCCATCCTGTTACCTTCAAACTAGACATCTTTGCCTATGAGGTGAGTCTCTTGAAGACAGCATATTGTTGAGTCTTGTTTTTTAATCCAGTCTTCCAGGCTATGTCTTTTGATTGATGTTACTCATCTTACTTTGAACTTCACTTATGACAATGTCACATGTAGCCAGGGCTGCACATTTAGGATGGACCAATGCAGAGACTAAGTTGCCAACATGTCTACGACCTGCCTTCCCCAAGCAAAAACAAACATCATCAAGCAACAGCACAGTGTCAGAGAACTCACAGAAACATTCAGTATGGCCGAAAGGCCTAGGATACGTTTAATGAAGGGGAAATTTAAGAGGACCTTAGAAAATGAATAACATAGAGGTCAATGTGCCAGTCATATGCTTAGGTATGGACCTTCCCCAACACTTGGACCAACCAGCCTGTGGGGAAGACATGGGGGAGAGGCCACATGCTGTAGGGTGCTTGCTTTCAGGAAAATTATTATTCTGCTAAAGTTAACATTTATAAAGCTCTTATTTTATACACATGATAGGTACCATCCCTGTACTTTACATGGATCTCATTTATTTCTCACAATCACCTCTGAGATATGAACCATTATCGTTTCTTATCCTAAAGTTGAGGAAATTGAAGCTCAAAGAAATTAAGCTCCTCAGAGCCACAGCAAATAGTATGGGGCCAAGATTCAAAGCCAAGCAGGCTGTTGTCAAAGTTCTTAGCATTCCATTAATGAGGCCTGGGAGCCTAGAAAAGGTACTTCTGGTCAATCTTTCATTAATCAATTAATACAAATGTGTTGATCACTGTGGGATAGCCACAGCCACCCACCCAAGCATATTATAGTATCTGCTGAGATCAGAAATAGGACACACTCTGTCATGGTACACAGGCCCTGGACCACCGTGTAGGAGGTTTTAGGAAAGTGAAGTAGAAACTGAGGGGACAGGAAGCAAGTAGGTTCACCTGAGCCGAGACTTCCATCAAACGGCTGGAAGGGATTTCTTAAACTTCTCACATAAAAGGAGCAGAACAAGTCTAACCCAAAGATGAAGGCTGAACAGCCCATAGCAATCACTCTTCCTCTCTCTCTCTCATCTACCAGCAAACACAATCAAGCATCCTTTCTTTTCTCTAGCAAAGGTGTAAGATCCAGTGACAGCAGGGCACAGTGGCATATGCCTGTAATCCCAGTGACTCGGGAGGCTGAGACAGAAGTTCAAAGCCAGCCTCAGCAACCTAGTGAGACCCTGTCTCAAAATAAAAAGGGTTGTGGATGTGGCACAGTGGTTAAGCACCCTGGGTTCAATCCCTAGTACCAAAACTAAGAAGGACCAGTTGCAAAGAAAAGCCAACCAATTCAGAAGCAGCAAAGAGACTAGAAGACAGACAAGATGCAACCTGCAGTCCCGACTCATTAAAACCAAGAGCCTAACGTACAGAAAATTCCCATCACCTCCTCCATAGTTTCTTAGAGACCACCGAGGAGCAAACATACATATGATTTTATTGCCAAATCCCTCTTGGTAATAAGCGCTGGAGAAGAGGAAGTATTTTCCATACCCCTACCTATTATGTGCAAAGGAACTGGTGAGCCGTTTTATAAACTTAATTATGCAAATTTGGAGGCTAAGAAGCATCTTCAGATTCAATCCCGCATCCTGTCTGGAGAAGAAGGCCAAAAATGTATTCAGGTGTTTAAGATAAAACTAAAGGAAAAAACTCTGTTGACTTACTGATGGAACATCATTATCCATTTCTGAGCTTATATTTTTTAAAAAATAAGACTTTAACAACAATCAAAAGTTTAAGGCCAGCCTGGGCAACTTCACAAGATCTTGTCTCAAAATCCAAAAATAAAAAGTGCTGGAGATGGAGCCCAATGGTAGAGCATTTATCGGGCATGTGTGAAGCCCTAGGTTCCATCCCCAGTACCACAAAGAAAAATAAATTTTTTTAAAGACTAGTAATATTTTTAACCTCAGTAAATGAAATTATGATTCTAAAGCCTACCCTGAGTTCAGCATTAGTTGGCAATTTCACTACATTGTTTCTCTTAATAAATATAATATTTACTTAGACTCCCATCTCTGAAAGCATTTTAATTACATTCATATTCCTTTATATTCACTTCTCTGCCGCTTGCAATTTGGAACAAATGTTCAAACCACCAGCCACTATGGCACCAACACAAAATGCCTATTGTGTTGATTTTCTAACAATCCATGAGGTAATTACAAATAGTTTACTCAGGTCCTTGGAATCTATATTCAGATGTTATCTACTTAGGCAATAATATTTCTATATGCACAACAAATAGCAAAAGCATTCCAAATCCAACTTTAATAAATTTAAAGTCACATATTATTTAATACCATATTCTCTTTCCAATACAAATTGGTAGTAGCTTCCTCTTAAGACTTTCCCTATGGTCTACAATTCTCTCCCACAAAATAGGCTTCCTTTAGGATACTGCACTCTCCTCTAGCCACTTTCTTCCACAAAATGTTGTGTAGTTGGATTTACCCACCTTCAAACAGCTAAGTACAGTCATACAAAGCTACAGTAGTCCTTAAACTCCACAGCTAAAAATCCTCCAATCCTTCCAATCCTACTTCAATTAGGGTCTGCATTTATAGTTTCACATGTGTGCACACGCATGTGCATGCACACACACTGTTGGAGAGCAAACCCAGACCTCATACAAGTACTCTGCTACTAAGTTACATCCTAGGTAGGGTGTGCTTTAAATGATGTGGCTCACCAACTCTCTGGCTTCAGTTCCACCATCTGTAATATGCATGGGAGGAGAAGGGTTGCTGAGAAAGGGTACACAATCTCTAGTTCTCAAATTATAAGATTCTATCGGTACAGGAGAAGAAAAAAAAGGTTATCAGAGCCTACATTAGAGTGGACACTTGGCTTCAAAAAAAAAAAAAAAAAAAAAAAGGTCATCAAGACACTAAAGCCAAATGAAAAAATAAGACGAGTAAGATAGATCCAAATCAAAGTCATAGTGAGTGACAGTTAGTAGCAAATGTAGTACAGTTTCGGAACAATTAAAATTATCCTATTATCTAGCAGAAAACAAAAACAACCAGCTCTTAAGGGCCAAAGAGAAAGGTCAGAGCAGTGTGAAGCCACTGCCACCTAAAGTTCCCACCAAGAGATCTCCTGAAGCTAGCCCGACATTTGAGTTGGAGTCTCCATTCTGTTTATTCTTACAATAAGGGAACCACAAGCTCCAGACTTTATGATAACACAATTGCCAGAAGTGAGGAATAACTGTAAAAGGTAATTTATCTATCAAAATAGGTACTTTTTAAAATTAGGTCTAGAAAGATTCAAAAGATTCCAGCTGCAAAGGCAAAGGAGACTGAGTGAGTAAAAGAACATATTCGTTGTTTCCAAGTACTCAAATCCAGGGCTCTCTTTAAATATGAGTAGACACTCGTATTTATAATCTTTTATAACATCTTTACTGCATAAAGAAAATAGAACAAACACTCACATATCCAACAGCCAACCCAAGAAACCCATCTCTAAATGCTCTGGAGCCCCAGAGTACCCTACATTTGCAAAAAATGAAAGATGATGCATTCCACCCCACTAAGTTTTTGGTTTGAAAAGTTGAGTTATTTATCAAAAAACAATGTTATGTATGTTAACATTTAATAAGTTTATTATCGTTAATTTAAATAAATTAATTAGCAAATGTACTGGATTTACCTTCAAATGTAATTAGCATCCTTCTCTCTCCATGGCCCCCATTAGAGACAAACCCTACCCTGAATTTGCATTAACCCGTGTTTCTGCTTTTCTTTATAGTGTTAGGTTACACGTCGTTATCAGCATGTGGTCACTACAAGTCCTAACTTGGAAATAATAAGAGCGTCCACTTCCTTCTCTATCAGGAAATGCAGGGCTCCTCCCTTGAGGACACAGAGTGAGAACACAGAAGAGTTACTTTGAAAGAGTGGTTCTCAAAATGTGGTTAGAAGATCCCTAGAGAACTTGTCAGAGGCGTACAAGTTCCTCCTTTTCCAACCACATACCCATATGAGGCTGAATCTTTTTCATGTACTTCAGCCAGAACAATATATCGCATCAGAGTGAACGAAAAGCAGAGCTGAGGACACAGCTGTCTTCCATTAAGGCAAGCAGTGAAGAGATTTGCAAAAAAATGAAAGATGATACATTCCATCCCACTAAGTTTTTTGGTTTGAAAAACCTAGTTATTTATTATAAAATGATGCTGTCTATGTTAACATTTAATAAGTTTATTATTGTTACTTTAAATGAATTAATTAGCAAATGTTTTTAAAACTTAGCAATAATAGAAGATGGTTAAAGTTGCAACACAAACCCCCTGGGAATGCCTAGGGGAAGTACTCTGTTTTGTTATAAAGTATACCAACTAACCAAAAGTGTCCCAAACTGACACTGGTATTGTAAATATTTTGGATGGTAGAGTTTTCAGTTTCCTGTGTTCTCTGTGAGGCATTCATTATTTGTTAGTCCACTGGCTGAGGGTACACACACAAGCAGCACCAACCGTAACCTGAGTTGTGTTACATAAGCCTTTTACAAAGGATCACATTTTTTACAAAGATTGGCTCACCATAAATATTCAACCGCATTGAGGATATAAGTTAAATATGATTCATTCCATCTGCAGCTGGCTCCAAAACTGTAAGATTCTCTTCATCATAAATTAGCCAATGGCCAGGATCCTATTTAGTATCTGTGACTAAAAGGGGGGTTGGGGGTTTTCCCCACGGAGTACTGGAAACCACTGAAGAATCTGCCTCTGAACCACCCATCTAGAATGCCTTAGTTCTACTGTCCTTGGGTGTGTAGAAGCAAAAGTCAGAGATTTTGGCTCCAATTCTGGGTCTGTGGGCCTTAAGCGGGTCATTTACTCTCCTGGGTCTTGGCTTCCTTCTCTGAAAAATGAAAGAGCTGGATGAGATGATTTCTTTAAAAGTCCTTTCCATGCTAACGCTCTATGAAACCCCAAGCAAGAAAAACCTGCAGGGGCACTCACTTTGCCTCCACAGCTTCTCATACAGGGATTGGCAAGGGGTCGATGCTCAACATGAGCTCCTGATCTTCAAATAGACAATGTGGTCCACAATACCATAGCTGAGGGGTAAGAAGGGAGAAGCAACAGGAAGAGGAAGCAGGGAGAGTCAACACAGGATATCCAGGATGTTTTCATCCAGACTCCAGCTGTGAGGGGTAGAATTTAGGAATACCAAGAGGAGAGGGAAGGACCTAATCCTTTAGGCTTAAATGAGGATCACATTTCAATGACCAAAAGATTGATGAAAAAGAACAGGACCAAAGCCAAAAGAAGTATCTGGGTCTCAAATGAACCTTACTTCTCTAGAGACCACAAAGATGCTTTCTTTAATCTACCAGGGGAAGTAAAAGTGCTATCAATTCACCAAAAGTTTCAGAGATAAAACTATAAGTATGTCCATCAAGCGTATTGAAATAGTACCATAATCACCACTTTAGACACTAGGACTTATTGTTTTCAATCTATAAAACAAGCTAACATTCATAAGGTGCTAGGTACATGCCAGGTACTGGTCTAAGTGCTTATACACATTAAAGTTTGTATTTTCCTAAGCCTGTAAAACAGATATTGCCACCCTCATTTTATAGATGTGGAAACTAAATCACAGAGGTACAAAGAACTTGCCTAAGGTCTCAGAGCAGGTTAAGTAACAAAGCCTGGATTTTAATCCAGACCAACACTGTGAAATGATACCAGCAATTCACCTCAAATTTTTTTCCATATAAATAAATTTTAGTTTTTGTTCTGCTTGTTTGGTGTGTGTCTCACAAAAAGCAATAGACAAAAGTGGAAGGGTATGTATGAGATAGTATGATGAAATGCATACTGAGTTGTTTGGAGAACCAAATGATTGATGAAGGAGAACTGGGCAGAGGGAGATAGTGATTCTCTAAGCATCAGTCACTGAGCTACTTCACTTGTGCATGCTCTGAGTGTCTGCTCCACGCATGAGGAAGTATCATGTCATGTACACACATGCTGGCAAGCTACATTCAGTCCCCTGGCACCACAGTGACAGGTGGGTCCACGGATACCTGACCAAGTGACAAATGCTAGAGAGCAATGCCAGGGCTCAGAGGGAGAGACTGGTCCATTTGTCAGTCTGGAAAGCAAAGCCAAAGTAGAACTGTGCTCTCCAGGAAACTAGGGCTTTGCTTTGCTTTCTTTCTTTCTTTCTTTCTTTTTTTTTTTTTCTCTCCTTTATTTTTTTAGGGTCCAAGTAGTAAAATCCTGCAAGAACTTCTCACATCCACTAACTCTCTCAGAGCATGCCAGCAGACGGGAGCCTGACTTAAAGCAGAACAGGCACAGCCACTGACTTCAAGGACCCATCAGCATCTTCACATACAATCAGCCTTTTATATCCATAGGTTTCACATCCTAGAACTTGACCAACTGTGGGTCAAAAATATTGGGGGGGAAAAATGTATTTATGGTGAAATGAAGCCCTTTTTTTCCTGTCATTCTCCAAACAATACAGTATAACAACTATTTACATAGCACATATATTGTATTAGGTATTATAAGTAATTAGACATGATTTAAAGTATATGAGGATGTGCATAGGTTGTATGCAAATACTAAAGCATTTTAAAAAAGGACTCAAGCATCTGCAGGTTTTGGTGTCTCCTCCATAGATACCAAGGGATGACTGTTCTTTTTATTTAAAAAAAAAAAAAAAAAAAAAAAAACATGTACTGAATCACATTTTGGCAACTCTGAGATCAGGAAAAAACGAGTCTAAATTCTGGTGATTGAGCAGTTGCTCAGTCAGGTAGCAGCTCTGAACTCTGGGCAAGTTATTGAATGTTTCTGAGCCTTTTCTCATCTGGAAGATGGCATGTTAATGACACCCACTCAGAAGACTGTTGGCTAAATGAGACAGTGCAACAAAGGATTAGACAGAGTGTGTACTGGAGTCAGTCCTGAGTATTATTACTTATTAATGTTATTGATAAGAAAATTTTGATCTATAAGCCAGGGAATAAACCAACTGAAAGGAATGTTAAAATGGAATCTCGATCCCAAAACAGCAAATTTCAACCATCTTACAGAACCTCTCACTACCCTAAGGGATTCCTTGCTTACCTTCTAGTTAGCTCAGTTTGTACTCAACTGCTAATTACAAGTTAGGTGTTAATTATCTCATAAAAGTGTCTTCAAATCACAGAGCACTAAATGCCTGCCCCCA
This sequence comes from Callospermophilus lateralis, assembly GCF_048772815.1. Lineage (NCBI taxonomy): Eukaryota > Metazoa > Chordata > Mammalia > Rodentia > Sciuridae > Callospermophilus > Callospermophilus lateralis. The sequence continues at coordinate 58,621,337 of NC_135312.1, read as the reverse complement.
TTTAGAAAGACTGGATTCTGGAGCCTCTCTCCTTTTTCATGTCCTGGGTTCTAAGCTCTTGCCTTTCTGTGGCCTCTCTGAGTTGTTTCTAATTTATTAGTGCAGGACATCTCCCAGACAAATGAATTCTTGTTTCTTAACAGTTGCTACCTTCTTGTCTCCTCTAAACAACTGGGCAAAGGATAAAACAATAGTTAAATATAACTACATGAGCGTAAGTGAAAAGTGAACTAGATTTCTAAACAACACAGCAGAAGAAAAAAACAAAGAGAAAAGATGACACACTTAAGGCTTTTTATAATAAGACTCCAAAAACAAAAGATGAGTGACTGACTAGGAAAAGATAGCTGCACACTTCATCAAGGAGGGATGTCAGCAAGGTAAAGAAGTAGGCCAATAGGAAAGGAAAAAAAAAAAAAAAGATAATGATGATGATGATGATAAAGGTAAGAATGCAAAACAGGTTATTCATAGAGAAATAATTATAAATGGCCAATAGCCATATCAAAAGATGACATATGTACTGGGCATGGTGGCACATGTCTGTAAGCTCAGGAGGCTGAGGCAGGAGGATTGCAAGTTCAAAGCTAGTCTCAGCAACTTAGTGAGACCTGAAGCAGCTTGGTATGAGCCTGTCTCTAAATAAAATACAAAAAGGGGTGGGGATATGGTTCAGTGGTAAATCATTCTGGGTTCAATCCCAGAATATTTAAAAAAAAAAAAAAAAAAAAAAAAGTCCAACCTCATTAAATCATGGTAGTTAGGGATCATAACCACCTAGAGCTTGTTATATCTTATGGGGCCATTGACCACCTTTACTTTAGAAAAATAAGTTACAACTCCTGCCGGACATGGTGGCATATACCTGTAATCCCAATGGCTAGGGAAGCTGAGGCAGGAGGATCACAAGTTCAAAGCAAGCCTCAGCAACTTGGCAAGGGCCTAAGCAACTTGGCAAAACCCTGTCTCTAAATAAAATATAAAAAAGGGCTGGGGATGTGACTCAGTGATTAAGCGCCCCTGGATTCAAACCCCTTTATCAAAAAGAAAAATAAATTACATCTCCTGTGTTTATGTATGTGGGGCTAAGGGGTTGCTGGAAATTGAACCCAGGGGTGCTTTACTACTGAGCTATATTCCCAGCCCTTTTTATTTTTTTATTTTGAGATAAGGTCTTGCTAAATTGCTAAGGTTGGCCTTGCATTTGGCCATTTTCTTGCCTTAGCCTCCCACATAGCTGGAGTCCAGGCACACACCACCAGACCTGACTACCTCTCCATGTTTTGAAAGGCCTATTTTTAAAAAGATCATGCAGTGCTGGGCAGAGCCCAGGCACTATGAAAACCACACATGGTCCTGGACTACCAGGTTCCATTTAAGATTTTTCAACTTTATAATAATGCAAAAGCAATACATATTCAGTAGAAACTGTACTTCAAATTTTGAATATTTATCTTTTCCCAGGCTAGTGATTTGCAGTCCATTACTCTCTTGGGATGCTGGGCAGGGGCAGCAAGCCACAGCTCTCAGTCAGATGCTCCACAGTGTACCATACTGCCAAGTTACAATGTCCAGTAGGTTAAGTGTATTAAATACATTTAGGGTGTTTTTAACTTACCAAAGGGTTTATCGGTACATAACCTCATTGTAAGGCAGGAAGCACCTGTAGTTGGCATTTTACACCTGGACTTTCATTGGCCTATTCTGGTCTTCTTTTAAAATAATCAGTATATTGCTAAAGAATACCCAGGTTTTGATCATTTCAAAATGTCCCCCCCCCTTTCCCAAGTGCATACTACCCTTTAAAAAAGTTATGTCTTTGCATATTCATAAGTATTGTGCTGTAACCACACAAGATTCAAAGGTTCTAATTAAGAAGTACTTAGCCACCCAGTGACTTGGGAGGCTTGAGGCAGGAGGATCACAAGTTCAAAGCCAGGCTCAGCAACTTAGTGAGGCTCTAAGCAACTCAGTAAGAGCCTACCTCTAAATAAAATATAAAAAAGGGCTGGAGATGCAGCTCAGTGGTTAAGTGCCCTTGAGTTCAATCCTTGGTACAAAAAAAACCCCCCAAAAAACAAAAAACAACAACAACAACAACAAAAAAAACCCACAAAGGACTGGGGATGTAAACCAATGGTAAAGCACTCTTGGGTTCAATCCCTAATATTAAGGGGCTGGGACTGTGGCTCAGTGGTAGAGCACTTGCCTCGAATGCATGGGGACCTGGGTTTGACCCTGAGCACAACATAAAAATAAATAAATAAAAATAAAGATATTGTGTCTATCTATGACTAAACAAATATTTTTTTTAAAAATCCCCAATATTAAAAAAAAGAAAAAAAATCAACATTCTTTTCCAGGACAATACATAAAATAATTTATATTTCAAAAATAATTGTTTTCTTTTACCAATATAAATCCAGGCAAGCCTGCACGAAACCCATATGCTGTCCTTAAATTTAGTATTCAAATCTCAGTATCTTAATTGATAGACTTGAAAAACTATCTCTGTAATTAATGTAAAAAATAAGAACTATGATGAGGGGAGGGGGAACAGGTACAGAGGAAAGGAGAAGTCTCCTGGGCAATCAAACTGACCAAATTATGTTATGTGCATGTACAAGTGTGTAACAATGGATCTCACTGTTGTTTATAATTATAATATAGCAATTAAAAAAAAACAGCACGGAATGGTGGGAGTCAGATGTAAAAACTACAGCTCAGCTACTTTTTAGCTAAATGCCATTGAGGCAAGTTAATTTTAAGCATCTTTATCTTCAATTGTAAAACAGGGATTTTTACATGTGTCATGGGTTTGCTGTAGTTTCAACTGAGATGATATAGTGCATTTGGCAGTCTCACCCACATTAGGCAATTCCATAGTAAACAATGTTTAAACTGTTCTTTTCTATCAATTATCAATTCAATGTCAATTCTGCTAGACATTTACGTATATTTATATAAGATACACATACAGATATATATCATACATAAACTTTTAAAATGTGAATACTCATTCAACTTATAGACCCTGCTAACTCTCTTTCAGAGGACAGAGACACCTATGAATAACCACCTCTCACACTATTATTTCTAAAACTTTCACCAAGCATGTTGGAAGTTCTCTGGAAGGTAATTAAGTAATGAAAATAAAAGCACTGAAAGAAACCCTTTAATTTTCACACAAAATTGCTTCAGGACTCATTGCTATACATATAATTTCAATTATTAGGAAACACAAGCCTCAGGGAAGACCTTAAATATGGCATCAAAGAGAATACCTATACCATTTGCCAAGACTGCCCTACCCACTCACTGCAATATGTTCTGACTAATAAGAGTAAATTATATTCCACTGTCAACTCCAAGTGGTATGGTTGGAGTAACCCAGGACAGAGAAAAATTAGACTTTTGAGGCTAGAAACAGGCGAAATGAAAACTGAAATCTTAAGCCCACTGCACGTGCTTGGCCAGTCCTCCACAGTCCCTTGCTCTCAGAGGCTCAACCACTATATACTGATTAACTGAGAATTCCTGGAGAAAATTTAGCACATAATAAAATTCTTTGTCCTGTCTTCTCCATCTAGGATGTTATATCATAGTAATTCTTACTGATTAAGTTCCTCTGCCTAGGAAGAGACCCAAGCCTGTATTGCACAATTACTTTTGGAGCTTTTATTGAGTAACTCCTTTGTGCCAGGCACTTGATACTGTGTTTAAAAGGCAAAAATAAATAATGCATGAAAATATTATAACACAATAAAGTGTCTGCTTATTATAGGAGCCTAAGATAAATGGGAATTCAGAAAACTAATCCTCCTAACTCTGTCTGGGTGAGAGAGACAGCAAAGAAGCCTAGAGACTCTCCCCCACCCCCCCACCCCCGCCAACTTCATTGTATTTATTTATTTATTTTTATGTGGTGCTGAAGGTCAAACCCAGTGGCTCACATGTGCTAGGCAAGTGCTCTACCACTAAGCCATAACCCCAGCCTGCTTGGAGAGTCCTGAAGGAAGAAGAAGTATAAGAAGGTGGGGAGACGCCCCAAGAAAGGCACCCAGGAGCTGTGCAAAGAAAGGTGTGAGAGAAGGGGACACAAACAGGGCCCTGCATGTAGCTTCTTTGGAAATATCAAAAGTAAGGCATGGATGGAGTCATGAAAGAGCATGAGTGTCACCTGGGGAACTGAGCCTTTATGCCTGCTGAAGTGCACAAGGTATGGAAATACATTTAGCATCAATAAATTAAGAGGGGAGCCAGGCACAGAGGCACACACCTATAATCCCAGTTATTTAGGAGGCTGAGGTGGGAGGATTAAGGGTTTCAAGGAAGCTGAACAACTTAGCAAGACCCTGTCACAATAAAATACAAAAAGGGTTGCAGACCTAACTCAGCGGTAGATTGCTTACCTAACATGTGTGAGACCCTTGGTTAAACCCCTAATATCACCAATAATAATAATAATAATAATAATAATTATTATTATTATTATTATTATTATTTGAGGGAAGGGAAAATGTTTCATACCAACAAAAGGGCTGTTTAGGTACAGTTTGAATAAAAGTATCATGAAATGTTTTTTAAGAACTAGAGTAAATAATCTGAATTTTTAATTAATAATCAGAAAGAGCCTAAAAACATCAGAAGTAAATTTCTAACTAACCCTCTGATTTAAAGTCTGGTTTAAGTGGAGCAAAATCCCATTTCCAAGCTGATATTTGTGAGGGTTCTTCGGTTGTGTTTATTCAGCTGTGGAACACTCTGATCTTTATGGAACCATGAAATTGGTAGGTTGGCTTACTCCTTATTGATTGGATTTTGGGTAGATTTCTCTTTTTGAATTTCTTTAGGAAAATAAGCATGCATACATTTATTAATTATTAATGACTCAATACCTAAAGTCAAAGATTCATTTTATTTGTTTAGGGGCCATAATTCAGAGGTGGCAACATTTTTAAATTTTCCATAACTTACAAAGTTAAGCTCAAATGTCTCTTATTTTATTATACTTATTTTTATAATTACCAAAATGCTAAAAATACCAATCCTTTTTACAAAAATTGATTCAATCAAGCAAATGTTCTATGGACTTGATTTGGAGAATCAAGCAAAAGAGTCTAAAGCTTATGATACTGCCTTCTGTGGGCATTCACTCCTCTGCAATTCAGAATTGAAAGGATACAGTTACAATAACAAGGCAATGTTTTCAAGAACCTGAGTCCTCAGCCCAACCTGTAATGCTAGTAACTGTGTATCAAACCGTGGTGCTCTTGACGGAGACTAAGCATGAGAAGCACTTCTTTTTCCAACTTGCTTCTGTTGGCCTGAAAAATTAGAAACAAATCCAGCATCTGACTTTGGCTGGGGAGTCTTTTCTTCAAGGCAAGGGAGGTGTTTCAAGCCAAACATAACATGGGAGAGGAAAACTATTCCACAAGTGCACTCAAAACCATTAACTTTCAATCCCACATCTCTCAATAAAAATGCTCCAGTGTAACAGTGTTTGAGCAGGATCAACAGAGGGCTGAGTGGTCAATGACCCCATACAACACCAAGGTTATCTTTATAAATAGGAAGATACCCCAATACCCAATACTCCTTATTTGCCCTGTTGCTTAAGCTACTATTTTGATTCATATGAAACTACCATTTTTGAAGTTGAGAAATGCCTAAACCAACTATTTCATGTTATTCAACCTACTAGTAGGAAATTCTGCAGATTTAAGAGCAATTTTGTCCCCTCTTCCATTTTTTTCTTCTGTTAACAGTCTGGGTTTTGTTGTTGTTTTGTTTTGTTGATATTTATTTTTTATTTGTAATTGGACACAATACTTTTTTCTTATTTATTTTTATATGGTGCTGAGGACTGAACCCAGGGCCTCGCACATGCTAGGCAAGCGCTCTACTGCTGAGCCACAACCCCAGCCCTTTGTGGTTGTTTTGTTTTTGTCTTCCCACAGCCCCTCAGGAACATTATGAAAGAGTAGTCTTTTGGAAAGAAAGTATCTAAACTCATAAAAAAACAATAACAGAATTTTTATCAATAAAAACGTCATAATAATTAGAAAGACAGGATAAATAAAAATCTTAGGAAGGTGTTTTATATATAGTCTACTTACTAAACACCTCTCTTTTTGGTTTTTGTAATACTCTCTAATTGTTTTCAATAGTTCCTGGAAGATACTTATTGCCCTGCCCACCCCCTTCAGGGAAATGAAATAGTGATTTTTCTGTAGGCAGAAGAAAACAGGAAAAGAAAGAAGAGTGCTGGGTTCCTGCTGGACAGGGAAGTGTTAATAATGAGAAATTTCTCAACTCCCAGGCCTCAGATTCCTTATCTTAAAGGAAAGCCCTGGATTAGGTGACCTCTAAAGTCCCTGCTGGCTCTAGCACCAACAATTTGTTGGAATTTGGTAACAGACCTTATTCTACCTATATCTACTTGCATTTTATATGATCATGTTGCCAAATTCATAAATAATTTACAGCCTGTAGGCACAGCCTAATGGACCTGTCATTGGACCTCAACCAAAACTTGACTAATAATCAAACCCCTTGACTATATATAGCACATGTTTTTGCAGAGGCACATTTGCTTGCCCACCACACATTCCATAACCCTTCCCTCATTCTCTCTGTGCAGGTCCCACTCACCAGCATGTAAACCTAGGTTCTACTTATCCCAATTTGATCTTCTATGGCCCTAACCTGTTTGGTGAGATCCTGTTAAGGCGACAATATAAAGGTTTCTATGCTGCCCCTGAACAATCTATAATATACTTTGAAATCAGAGCTCAAGTACTTGGTTTACTTCTATTTTAAAAACAAGCATATTTTTCTCGCACACACACACAAATGTTTAATTGTTCAAATTTTAAAGCATTCTAAAACGCATACCAAAAATTTTTAATGCTTTCTTCGTTGAACTACAAGAAAAATAAAAATGAATTTTTCCAATGGAAATCAGATTGCAAATTGGCAGACTTAGCTCACAAACATGTTTATATGACCCACACAGTATTTTTCAAATATTTGATTTAGTGTTGCCAAAATTTTCAGATGGGGAAATTTCACTTCAAATTCTAAACATCCATCTTTCCTAGAAAAATTGCAAACCATAGTACCAATAGGTCCTGATTGTTCTAGCCAGGGCCAAGAGGTGGTGAATGCTTGCAGTTATAGCAGTCTTGCTAAAGAATATGAGTGTTGTCCTTTTGGTACTTTTTATCCTTCAAATAAAGCAGCTAAATAGTATATCCATAAGAATGGGACTCTAACTAGAATAAGATACATTCCATGCATGTATAATTGTATCAAAAATTAGACTTTCAAAACAAAACAAGAAAAAGCAGCTAAATAATGAAGCTCACCTTGGTCAAAGATGATTTATGATTTTGACTGATTAACTATCGGTAATTTAATTCAAAACCAAATTAAAGTCCACCAAAATGTGAGGAGCAACTGATCATTAACTATTTTAAGAGAAAATACATGAGGTAAATTTCTATTACTAATGTTATGGCAACATCAAATTAAGCATATTTCTAACTTTATTGAAGTATAAGTGTTAAATGAGATCTAGATTATACAAATTTATTTTCTTTTTCAAGATGTATTATTACTGGATTTAAATTTGGTCTATTATAGAAGCATTTCAAAATATATAAACTTAATACATTAAAAAAATTGCTGCTAATACTGATCTTGTGCCCTCTTTGCTGAAAATAGTTGCTATATTTGTCTAATCAGGTCAGAGTCATTTTAAAAGCCTTAATAGTTTCTTGTCTCTATCCTGCTTGAAAAGGACAGCATGACTGATTTGATAAAACATCTTCCTAAATTTCATTCTTAGCCTTCCCATGGATTCAAATGTTCTTGTCAAGTGAAGATAAGAAGATTCATTTCTCCTGGTGTGGTGATACATGCCTGTAATCTTGGTGACTCAGAAGGTTAAGGCAGGAGGATCACAGATTTGAGGCCAGGGAAACCCTGTCTCAAAATAAAATAAAAAGGACTAAGGATGTAACTCAGTGATAGAGTGCTTGGGGTTCAATCCCCTTAGTGCCAAAAAAAGAAAAAGGTTAAAAAAAAAAAAGAAAAGAAAAGAAAAGAAACTCAATTCATGGAATTAATACTTGCAAAAATGGCATAGATCCTTGTGGGGGGGTGGGTTGCAGGTGGTACTGGGGATTGAAACCAGGACCACTCTACCACTGAGCTACACCCCCAGCCCTTATTATTTTTTGAGACAGCTTTGCACTAAGTTACCCAGACTGGCCTGGCCTCAAACTTATGATCTCCTGAGTCCCTGGGATTATGGGCACGCACCAAAAAATCCCCAACAAAAAAATGGCATAGATCTTGATTAATGTGGCAGCATTAATATATAAGATATGCTATGTTCCCAGCCTGGAATTATTGGGATGGAAAGTTTTACTATGGAAACTTTTTAAGAGGTGGAGCCTAGTAGAAGGTACTACATCATTTGGGCTTGAGCAGGTTATGGGACCTTAGTTTTCCTCTCTTTCACACCCCTGCTTCAAAGTGAACAGCTTTGCTCCACTCCGCACTCCCCACTATGATATACTGTCTCATCATAGGCCCCAAAACAACAGGGGCCAAACAATTATATATAGAACCTCCAAAACTGTGAGTTAAAATAAACTTTTTTCTTTTTATAAATTGATTTGTTGCAGTAACAGAGAGCTAACCAACACAGGGTGCTATCCAAATAGTCACTAACTCCACTAACAATGGAATGAAGTAAATTAGACTTAACTGCAACATAGATGATGAGATTAGACATAGATCTGCCCTGTCTTCCAGAAACAACAAAAGGCTAAGAGAACCCAAAAGGTAGAATCTGCTGGAGACATGACCATGTTAAAAACAAATAAACAAAAAAACCAGCATTTTATTGCAGCTGAAGGCTTGCAGTGGTCCAAACGTTGCTAAATTTTTCAACTTAGCACTTATTCTAAAGCATATTATCTTTTTCCATCAATAGGATGGCTTAGCCAAGACCTAGGAGCATTTCTGATGATATAAGATCCTTTTACCATCACATATTCATTCTCCTTCAATTCAGAGATCTCAAGTATAGGGCTCCAAATTTAGAATCTACGTATTCTGCACTCTATCATAAGGAAGAAAATCATTATTAGCTTCTAAATTCAATGACAAAAGCACAGTGATGATTCTTGCTTTATGTTGCGGGGAGAAATGCACTTTTAAATATCATTGGTGCAAGCATTATTTCCTTCAGTGTGTCCACATGACTAAAATGTCCTTGCTAAAATTGCTTTTTTTTTTTTTTTAATAAACAGAGACAAAAAATAAGCAGACATTTCCTATAATAACTTCTATCCATAGTAGGCATAAACTCTCAGCCCAAAAGACAAAATATCATAAATGACTCCTTTGTACTGTCAATGACAAAAATATTTCTCTCCAACTAAAGTGTCTGTAATACCACGAGTAGACCCAGACATAACATCTCTGTTCTCAAGAGGTCAGAAAAATCTACCTCTTTAAAAACTAAGTAGGAGGAACTTACTGCTCCAAGTTTTAACCCCGAAAATCAGCTGGCCTACCAAGTGTGCCTATCAGGAAGCACTCAATCACTCTAAAAAGGTCAAACCAAGCTGCTTCTCTCTGGCTAAAATATGATCCTCAACTTTTTTTCTATCTTTTAAAATTTCCATGATACTATAGCATTGCTGGTATTCAATAAAGCTTGATGATAAATATTGCATACGGATGATGTTTAAGTGTTTTAAATTATGCATAAGACCCAAGTTCAGTATAAGCACAGGTAAATGAGTAACTATTTCATCTGAGCCAAACTTGGCTTTTTATTATTATGATATGGTAATGAAATAGTTTAAGCATACAGACCATCACACGTCTATCTTTGCCACACCTATCTTTGTCAATCACAACTTTTCCTACTATACTTCCATTTTTTTTTTTTAATCATAGGTACATTTGATGATCCCTGAGTACCTCTTCCTAATGCTATTCGTTCTCCTCCTTCCTTCAGGTCATCATCTTGGCTTTTAAAAAGAGATCAGATTGTGTCTGGGATTTATTCCAAACAATATGAAAAGAAGAAAGGAGGTTAGAAGCAATGGGAAATCGACAACATAAGATTGACCAAGAATTGATAATTAGCCTGGGTGATGGGATGAAAGTCTTCATTATACCCTTCTCTCTTGTATATGTTAGGAATTTTCATTAATAAAAAAGTTTTTCTGAAGAAAGAGTGAGAGCCTGGCATGGGGGCAGATTCATGTAATCCCAGTAACTCAGACTGAGGCAAGAGGATTGCAAGTCTGAGGCCAGTTTCAGCAATTGAGTGAGGCCCTAAAACAAGTCAGTGAGACCCTGTCTCAAAATAAAAATCTTTTAAAAAAAGAGCTGGGAATGTGGCTCTGTAGTTAAGCAGCACTGGGTTAAAAAAAAAAAAGCAAAAACTTAGGCTATAAATTAAATACTTCTGGATTGTACTCTTAAAGCTATGCTATGCAATACAGTATAGTAGTCACTAGCCCCATATGATTGTTTAAATATGAATTAAAATTAAACAAAATAAAAATTTAATCCACAAGCTGCACCAGCCACATTTTAGGGGTTCAATAGTCATACATGGTCAATGTCTACCAGACTAGACAATGCAGTAGAAGAATACTTCCATCATCACAGAAAGTTCTATCTGGCAATGCTGTTCTGCACCCTAGATTGGTATCTCCATTCAGTAAGAAGAGGGTATAACAAGCAGTCAGAAGTCTTGGCCTTGAGATCATCATTGTTTATCTGGAGCAAGTCTTAAATTCTGATCTATGGAATAGGGGTTGAAAGTATCAAGAATAATATCTAATCGACCCAATCACAAAGCTGTCATGAAGATAAACTTTTACTCACTGAAATCTGTTCACAAGAAAAAAATATATGGAATTGCATAATTTCAATTAGAAAATCACTGCAGTGTGTACAATGAGTTTAGTGGCAAAACCAATATGCAAGTTAGCAATAACTTTCCAGAAGTAGATTTTAAAAAGAAAGAAAGAAAATGAAAAAAACCTGAAATGACTCCAGTTTTAGTTTGAGAAATGAAGAAATCACACATTTCATCTTCCAATTTAAGTTTTCTCCTCCCACTCCCTTCTTTTTGGAATAGAAAAATAACCTTCTACTTGCTTTTTTAGCAATTTTCTCATGGGCTGAGATTAAAAATTAAATGATGGAAAATTGACCAAGGTTAACAGCTGAAATGTACCATTTGAGCCCAACAGCCCAGGCACTTGAATGAATGCAAAATCTTGGAAGAGCTAACAATCAAGACTATAGTCCTGCTTTTCATCTTCAGATAAGGAAGAATCTCAAAGTATTCTTAAAGACCACTAAACCAAAATGAGATTACTTTGCAACCAGAATTTCCTTTATTGTGGATTAATCTAAAAGAAACTGATAAAACAAGTAATATCCCTAGCATCCTTTTGTTTCTAAACTTGGTATCAGAAAACAAACACAAGGCCCTGACAATCGTTTGCATCCAGATGTAAAGAAAAGTTTAATAAAGCAAGAGAGATATTTGCAGCTGAACCCAGGACAAAACAAGTAATTCTCAACCATTTTTCCCCATGTACCCATGTGGGGATAGTTCCATACACACAGTGATCCTCCATCAGAGGCACATGCTAGCAGAGATTGAGAGATGGTTGTGTCCTTATCTACAAGTCCCTTTATCCAACAGCCTGGAGTTGGACAATTTATCTTGAAAGGTATTTCAAGATGGGGATTTTAAAAAACAGTCATAATCTAAGCATTTGATTTCACCTTAAAGGTGCATCCATTCACCAATTTTTTGACAAAGGACCAAGGTGTTTTCATCATCAGGGGTTAGAGGAATTCCAACAAGAATGTCTTTCCAGTGCAAACCCATAGGCATCATCTATGATTTTAAATGTGTTGCTTTAAAATGAAGAATTTAAAAATCTTTTCATCAAAGCCATCTGAGCACAGACTCTTTTAGATCTTTGTATTTTTTTCTCCAATGTTTCATAGTTATCTTACCTATACTAAGTGCACAACAGTTATTTCAGCAAAATTCTCACCTTTACCAAATCTTTCTAAAGCATCTATATTTAACGGCAACTTGATATTTGCACTTATTTCATAGTTACAGAACATGAAATTAAATTATGCAATTATGATAATTTCTAAACAACTGGCATAAGCAGGTTTGAAAACAGACAACTGATGCAGTAAGCATGCAGTTCTGTTGGTGGGTACAGAAATGCTCATGTGCCTTAGAATAAAATGCTAGTCTACTAGTCAAAAGCACTTGGCATGCTGTGGGCAGTCAGAGTGTTTTGTAGAGGGAATGAAGAGTGCAAATTAATCTGGCAGAGTTTGAAAACATTCCCTTCAGATTCCGATACAACTTTCCAATTCCCTTTGGTGTGCCCTTTTTATCCCTGCTTTAAACTAAAAGAATAAATTTCTAATGGTAGCCTGGGAGGAAAGCAAGCCGGAGATTTCCTTTCAAGTACTCCTCAAATTACATTATAAAAGGGGAGAAGATGGGGAAGGAAAATAAAATGGGGACCCACTCTTTGTGAATGCTAAACAAGTTCTGGACACTTACTGTCTAAGAAAAAGGCAAGGACTGAACACGGGTTGCCTATTCACGGAAGGACAACATCATTCAAGTCTCAGGTTTTGATCACGTACTAAACTGAAAGCTTTCTAACAGCATGGGGAACAGGGCTAAAAACTCTGAAGGTCAAGAAACTGGGTGTGTGTTGCCCATCGGTAATCCCAGGTACTTGGGAGGCTAGGGCAGAAGGATGGCAAGTTCAAGGACAGCTGGGCAATCTAACAAGACACTGTCTCAAAAAATAAAAAGTCAGGGGAGAGGGAATATTTGGCAGAATAGAAGTTCAGAGGATTAGATAAGGGGAATGAAGGGAAGGGAGGAGGGATAGGAAAAGGAAAGACATTAGAATGATTCTGACATAACTCTCCTATGTACACATATAAATATACCACAGTGAATCCCCATATCATGAACAGCCACAAGACTGGGATCCTAATTAAAATAAGATATATTCCACGGCCTGGGGTTACGGCACAGTGGTAGAGTGCTTGCCTCACACGTGTGAAGCACTGGGTTTGATTCTCAGCACCACATGTAAATTAGTAAATAAATAAAGGTCCATCAATAACTAAAAAAAAATTAGAAAGATATATTCCATGCTTATATAAATATATCAAAATGAATTCTACTGTCATGTATAACTAAAAAGAACCAATAAACAAATAAATAAATAGGCTAAAGATATGACTCAGTGGTAAAGCACTTGCCTAGCATGTGCAAGGCGGTGGGTTTAATCCCTAGTACTCAGGGGTGACGGGAAGAAGATCCTCAAATATCAGACTTGATGAAGCACAATCATGAATGAGGCAAGATATGAAGTAGGAAAGACAAGTTTGAAAACTCACCTCTGAACTGAAGCTCTACTCTTATATTTCAAATCTCAGTGATAGGGAGATCCTTTTGCCAAAGACAGATTTTGGTTTTGGTTTGGTATGGTGGGAGAATGAGAAGAAAAATAAGTTTTGACATCTCCACTCCTACAAGGTGCTCCAAACATTGGCTGGGGCTCAATGTTTATTGACTTAATGAACAGGAAATAGTAAAGTCACTAAGGAATAACAACACAAATGCTTCAAGGAAAAGATCTGGCAATATTTGGCAGCTTCTGAGGTCCCCAATGTGCCTACCTAAATCTCCACTATATAAAGACAACAAGACTCCTACCATCTCCCAGCTTTGACTGGGATATAAAACCCAACTTAGAAGCAGCTCCTCATCCACACAGCACAGCTGTAAAGTCAGCTTTGGAGCTACAGCTAGTGGCAGCCAATTAGTTACTTGTGATTTAAATGGTTAAGTCATTGATCTTAATTTCCTGCTTTAAGCCCATAAAACACCTAGGAATTTTGGTTTCAGAATGGGGCAGATTTAACTATGCAAAACTAAAAAAACCTTTATGGAATGCTCATAGATAAAACTGCTTCAAATGTGGAGCATCCAACAATCCCTTGGGGAGAAGTGATCAAGATGTTGACTTAAGGATGGGGCAAGACTTTGAAAAATAATGTGATAGATAAACAATCAAATTGTTGCAACAGTACAAAGGAATAGTCTTAGACTGCCTGCCCACACAAAAAAAAATTCAAACCAAGCACCTCAAAGACTGACAGCACAGGTGATAAATTTGGGAAAATTTTGAGAATGAGTCATCCTGGTTTATGTCATTTCTGAGGATCTACATTCTCAGAAACTGCCTCTGGAGTAGGTGCCTACAAAGAAAAGAGATCACTAGGCTTGGTAGCATACACCTGTAGTCTCAGCTAACCTGTAATCCCAGCCACTTGGGAGGCTGAGGCAGAAGGATCACAAGTTTGAGGCCAGCCCCAGCAATCTAGGGAGACTCAGTCTCAAAAGGGTCTGGAGACATAGATTAGTAGCAAAGAGTCCCTTGGTTCAATTCCTAGTACCAAAAAAAAAAAAAAAAAGGAGGGTGAAACAGAAGACAAAAGAGAACAGATAATTTGAAAAATCATCCTAAAAACTTGGACACTTACATGAATCCAGATTCTTAAAATTTTTCAAGAATTATCTCATTTTTTCCAATCTATATATGTAGTATAGTCCCGAAAATTTTTCTGATTTGTTTTAAGACAGTTCTAAGCTTTGGTCCAAATCCACAGCTTATGTATCAAAACCACATTTCCCCCATTAACTCTGTATCTAATTCCTGGAATGTAAAAATGTAATTGAATTGAAATGGATAAATTAAACAAGTTACAAAGTATGCATCCTAGCCTCAAAGCCAGCACTTCCATCCAGACAGTGTTAAGAACTAGAAATGAAAATCACGGAAAAGTTTAGATGATGCCTCCAACATTTTTCTTTTCTGAGTCCAACTTGTACAAAGTTTGAAGTCTGCCCTCGAATACATAGAAGTGAAAACCTAGTAAAAGATCATTCTGTTTTGAGCATTTTTTGAAACACGCTGAGTAGCTTGTATGTTATAGAACATTCATACTCCCTTATTTGTATAAAGTAAAACAAGAGCCCAAGAGAGGTTTTCTTCTAGATTTCTCCAAAATGCAAGGACAGGGACAAGGGCTTGTACTCATGCAGTTATTTATGGAGAACCAACTCAGAAGAACAGAAAAGGGGACAAAAAGCCAAGGAGGAAATGCCATTCTAAGGGGATCTTGGAGGCTCAGGGCCTGCATGCTGGTTGAGGCTGAGACCCACACAAATTCTCAGAAACCACCTGCCCCATACCTCAAAATTGTCCAACTTAGTGACAGAAGTGAAGAAATATTTACCCACCAGCTTAGGTTCCTACCTTAGTGGGCGGGTGGCAGTTTGGGCTGAGCACAGTCTTCAGAATAAAGCAGTTATTATTTCAGCATTTATTTCCCCTGGATAACTGACTTTCATGGCAGGCCAATGTCCCAGGTATCAGTGTAAGCACTTCAGGTATACTAACCCATTTAATCTCTACCTCTTTTAAGAAGGTAGAAGGTACTGCTATTATTTTACAGATGAGATAAGTAATGTGCCTAAGGTCACAGAGCTTGGCCAATACCCTGGAACTCAAGCAGCCTGGATCCAGAGCCCTACATTCTTGACCAAAGGGCTATATACTACTGCCTCCAAGCAGAGAGAAAACAGAATAAGAGAAGGAAGGGAGTCATCTGAGGCATCTGCATTTAGGAACAGACAGGCTGGGAAAGGTCTGCTTTGGAAGCATCCCAAGGGAAATAATTCTGTCAAGCAGCTGGAAGTTCTAATGGCCTTGCAACCATTTCCCAGAGAGTACAGAGTACAGTCCCAAGCTGGAGCCACCAGGGAGTGGGAGCAGCACAGAAGGTCTTTCAGAAGGTCACCCCATCACTTACTGGTGATGATGCCACTAGAAGCTATCATCAGTGAACAATAGGAACAATCACTCTCAGACTTCAGTTCATTCTGGATGTTCATCTCTCTGTAACTGCTTCTTAGTCTCTGTTTCTGTTTCTCTCTCTCTCTCTCTCTCTCTCTCTCTCTCTCTCTCACACACACACACACACACACACACACACACACACTCACATACATACATATACACATCATTCTACAATGTCTACCTGGAACCAAAATAAGACAAAAAGAGCGAGAAAAATAATTACAGACAAAAAAAAAAAAAATTAAAACAGTGCTGAGGAGGTAGCTCAGTGGTAGAGTGCTTACCTAGCATGCTCAAGGCCTTGGGTTCAATCCAAGCAACAATCAATCAATCAATCAATCACCCTTGGCTTCACAGTAGGTTCCTTGACTAGGATGCCATAGTCTACAGAGGATCATTCAAAATGCTTCTCCCAAGAAGATGATTTGCTTCCTCATCCCACAGCTCTTCTCATGCTTGTCACTCCTTGCAGGGAGTTTACCCATGCCTGCTCTGTTGAATTCAGAAGTGACCACTTACTTAGCCAATGAAATTCATGTGGAAGTAACCCACTGAAGTCAGTTCAGGGTCCAGCCTGTCTCTATTTCCTCTGTCACCAGAGTAGCTATATGCAGACAAAGGATATTCTCTGAGACTAGGCCCTAGAGTCAGTGTAGCATGGAATAAACCTCAGAGGATGGAACAAAAAAGAACTTAAATGACAAACCTTTATTACTGTGTAAACCAGCAAGCCTCAAGGCCAACTTGTTACCTCAACATAATTTAGCCCAACTGACTGATACAGATGGTAGGTCTATATGCATGTTGAAAAGAGGAATTGTTTCCAAAGCCAAGCTTTCTCAACAGGCTGAACCAGATTAGATAAATGACAGGTTATTCTTGCCTTACTTTTCATGTCTATATTACTTTTCAGGTATTTTGAGTAGATACTGAGACAAGACTGTCTTGGCAGCAACTTGAATAAACTAAAAATATCAAAATGTTAATTAGGCTTCCTGTACACAAAGGTTTTAGTCAAACCCTCTCCACTTTTTTAAATTTCAAAAACTGATTTGAAGCCAGCATGGTGGCACATACAGCTCGGGAGGCTGAGGCAGAAGGATCACAAGTTCAAAACCAGCCTCAGTAACTTAGTGAGGCCCTAAGTAACTTAGCAAGACCCTGTCTCAAAATTAAAAAATAAAATGGGCTAGAGATATGGCTCAGTAGTTACCCCTAGGTTCAATTCCTCATACAAAAAAAAAAAAAAAAAAAGCCAGATCTGAGTGAATTTAATAGGCATCCTTAAAGAGAGTCACTAATTTCATGCTGGTATGAAATGAGTACACACTGCACCGTGAAATGAGATGAATGAAAAGGTTTCCTTAAGTCTTAAGGGAACTCTGGCTTTCAAAAAGTTTTCTCAGAGGGTCCAATGTTTTTCTGTTTGTTTTTTTTGCAGTGCTAGGGGTGGGGTCCAGGGCCTCATAAATGCTAGACAAGTACTCATCTTTTTTTCTTTTTTTTTTGGCACAGATGGGGGTGTGCAGCAGGATGAGGGGAGGATTTGAACCCACAGATCCCCAGTCCTTTTTTATGTTTTGAGACAGGGTCTCACTGAATTGCTTGGGACCCTTGCTAAACTGCTGAAGCTGGCTTTGAACTTGTGATCCTCTTGCCTCAGCCTGCTGAGCCACTGGGATTATGGGCATGAGCCACTGCACCCAACCAGGTAAGTGCTCTTTTAATGAGCTATATCCAGCCCCAGTTCCTTTTTGAACTGCCACTTGAAATTCAACGTGCTAACAAGGAGAGTCCTGCCATTCTCCCTCAGCTCCATGCTTCAGGCTGTTTTCTTTAGAGTCTGGAAAGAATTTCTGGTTCTATATCTTGAGGAAGGGATTGATACATTTAGACTAGACAGGAGATATACTGTCATTTGCTGTCACTAGACACCTCTTTCTTCTCTGTGTCCTTCCTCAGACTTTGTTTTCTCTGTGCTTTGGGGGCTCAGTTCAGGCAGGAAAGCCATCAATTTTCAATTCCCCTGATCCTTTCTCATTCCCCCTCTACAGCAGTGAATCCTAGAAAATAAGAACTCTGCAGATTTTTAATGTCTTCCATCAACCACTTCCAATAATCAGTTTTGTTTTGTTTTGTTTTCAGGAGTAGAGGGTGGGGGATAAATAGGATATAGAGAGTAATATACTGAATCCACATCTATAAAGAGTGCATGTGATCTAGTCTCTTGCACATGCCCAGCATCATGTCTATCTACCTTCTGTACCTGGCCTGGAATACTGACGTCCCAGCTATTTCTTTACCAGGTTCTCTCCCACTTCTAGAGCTTTTTGCACATGGTGTTCCCTTAGCTTGGAACACTTTTCCACAGCCACCTCTCTACCTGGCTTTCCTTGTTCATCCAATTGCTTGCTCATCCTTCAGGAAGATTTCATAAGAGCAGAAGGGATGTAACCTCAGAAACTGCACATGAAATGTTAGCAAGCAATATCTGAGTCTTCAGAAATCCAAAAATGATTTCGGGTGTATTTTTTCCAATTTCTAACCTATTTCCAATTTATAACCTTTATTATTTTGACTCTACTTCTATAAGAAAAAAAAAATGAAGAATATCATAAATTCTTCCCAAAGAAATGTTACTTATAAAAATAAGAAGGTAAATCTTCCTTTTGCATAATTAGAAAAGGTTTTAAAAAAAGGCTAGAACAAGAACAAAGTCCCACTTGTTGGGTGCCAGTTATTCTTCTGTTGTTGGTTTTTTTCTCCGTTACTGATATTGAGCAGTTCACAGAGTGACGTCCCAGACCTCTTCATTTTTTATTTTAAGAAAGGATCTCTTGGGCTAGGGATGTGGTTCAAGCGGTAGAGCACTCGCCTGGCATGCGCGGGGCGCTGGGTTCGATCCTCAGCACCACATAAAAATAAAATAAAGATGTCGTATCCATCGAAAACTAAAAAATAAATATTAAAAAAAAAAAAAAAGAAAGGGTCTCACTAAATTGCAGAAGCTAGTCTCGAACTTGTAATCCTCCCGCCTCAAACTCTGGAGTAGCTGTGATTACAGGCCTGTGCCATGTGGCCTGGCACCAAAGTTGGGTTTTTTTTGTTTGTTTGTTTGTTTTGGGGGGGGGGAGTATGACACTTTCCCCCCCTCTCCATCTCAGCCTGCACCCCCTCTCAACATACCACACTCCATCACACAGGGTCACAGTTCAGCAGATGGACAACATGTGTCTGCTAAACTTCCTGTATTATGTGACTTAAGCAATGTGCTCACACTTACTGGCACTGATCCAAAAAAAAAAAAAAAGGTGGCTATGGTGCCTTGGCTTTAGTCATATCAAGGAACAGATTCCTGATTTCTAACTCAGGCCAGGACTGAGACAATGAGACAATGCAATTTTTCTTTTAGATCACCAGCAAATTCTTTTTTAGAAGTCTGCCTGTATCACACCTTAGCCCAAGTATTGTTTTTCTGTTCAATAGCAGCTGCACTGATGGGTTGCCAGCAAGGCCTGAGTAGGTTGGGAGGTATTGTTCAGTTGGAAGGGAGTTTTCTGTCAATCTAGATTTTTAAAAAGAGGGGGAGGGGAAGCATCAATTATATTGTAAAGTAGTTTCCTTAGAAAAAAGAATAGAAGCTTTAGATAGGCTCACTCTTTGTTTAAATAATGGATCAGGCTTTGGAGATCCCAGCTGAGACAGGTCTAGCCAAGATTATGAAAGACAGATCTCAATAAAAAGATAAAATCCAAAAGTAGCCTCTACTCAACTAAGCTTTAGGTCCTATAAAGAGAAAAAAGAGGCACAGAAAACCGTGTAGACTACTCCAGACTCCAAATCCCATTATCACTATCAGTGTGACATCAGGTGGCCTTTTGGCAATCAATTAAAGAAGGCCATCCAAATCATGGAAATAGCAGAGTTCCACAATCATTCATTTGTTTGTCTGGACAGACACAGGGTGGCCCAGGTCCAACACCAAGCATCTATTTCCTCCACTATGAGAGTGTTCAAATGGTCAGACAGGCCCCATCCAGCACACAGCTTGGTTTCTAATGAGCAGTTCATACAAGATTTCTTTTCTTTCTTTCTCTCTTTTTTTTTTTTTTAAAGAGAGAGAGAGAGAATTTCTTAATATTTATTTTTCAGTTCTCAGCGGACACAACATCTTTGTTTGTATGTGGTGCTGAGGATGGAACCCGGGCCGCAGGCATGCCAGGCAAGCGCGCTACCACTTGATCCACATCCCCAGCCCAAGATGGGTTATTTTCATTGAAGTAAATGTTGATGTTGAAAATACACCAGCAGTCTAAAGGTTGTTATATCAGGATGAAAGGATGTGAATAGTTTTGTTCTTTTAACCAATTCCTTGGGTATGCATTTTTTTTTTAATTGTAGGGTAGACACATCATTTTAAAAAAGATAAATTGAAAGATAAAAAAATTAATCTAAAGCTGGGCATGGTGGCACTGCCAACTGCTCAGGAGGCTAAGGCAGGAGGATCGTGGGTTCAAAGCCAGCCTCAGCAAAATCAAGGAACTAAGCAACTCAGTGAGACCTTGTCTCTGAATAAAATACAAAAAAGGGATGGGGATATGGCTCAGTGGTGGAGTGCCCCCGAGTTCAGTCTCCAGTAACCCCCCCATCTACAAATTTTGAAATATTTTAAAAGGATTATTGCTCTTGAAATACTCTTTAATAATTACCTACAGCACCTCCACATGTATAATTTATATCACAGACTATATATAGAATTTTAATTCTTAAAAGCCCCTCCCCTTACAGTTCAGCCCCTTTATTGTATAGATAGCCCTTCCTTAAACATTTTTCTGCTCTATTAATCTTTCTCTGGCTAGCCCGCCATCTGGGGCCACATCCTCAAGTCATAGAAATGTCAATTTTGTAACAAAGAAAAATAACATTTTTTCCAGTACTTCCTCACACATAGTCTCACTCCCCCCCAACTTTGTTCAAGATAGACCCTATCTTTAGGTACTATCTCTAATGATCCTCAGACAGATGAAAGTCTTTACCTGAACTGTAACTGTTGACTCAGGAATATGTGCATAATTCCCTCTCTCCTTAGTTTATAAACACCACTGAAGTTTGTCACTTTAATATACAGGGACACTAAATATCAGAAAATAAAAGCTCCTGGTAAGAAGGAAATCTCTTTCTTCTCCACTGTTGTACCCCCAACACCTAAAACAGTATCTGATGCATAGTAGATGCTCAATAAATGATACTAGTGAGCAAATGGTAAACTTTGCTTTCCATTTCTTTGGCTCAATAGATAAAAGAGCAATTAAATCAAATTTCCTGAAGGATATTATAGAGAAATTTCTGCCACTGGAAAAGTTTAAGCATATCTCTGGTAAGAATCAAGTAAGAAATATTTCTGCATGGAAAAAACTGAACCAAATGAACTCTAAAGTTCAACTCTTAACATCTATAACTTGATGAATAGCAAACCTTAAGAGGGAGTGGTTCGGTTACATAAACTCTGATTCCCAGGTAAAGTAATTGCCATGTGCTGTTTAAAAATCAAGATAATTGCTGCCCTGGGATGCAGATGCAAAAATGCTAATTCATCCAAAATGTAGACACATCCCTAGGAGGGAAATGTCCTTGCTAATTATCAGTTACAATCTGGAAACAGCACACGTGTTTCAGGATTTTCTCAGGACCAAGCCCTAAAACCATCAGTGGTTAAACTTCTTAACCATCAGTGGTTAAGAAGTTGGGGATGGAGATTTCAAATGGAACAAACAATATCACATTAAATTGAAGCTTTTGTTTTTTGCAGTCAACAACAAATTCACTTAAGAAACATCTGAATTTAAACCTTGAGGTTTTAATGGTTGTAATCGAATATAGCTACTTCATAAAACAGAAAATACTACATTTGACATATAAACATTTCTCCCCATGAAAATGTATTTACCTTGATATCACACTAACACGTCTAAAACTGAAGACCAATTATTCCAATTGAATTTTTCTTTAATCTGGATGGGAGAGGCAGTTTGTAGGAAAAAGAGATAACTTGTGATTTTGCAAACAACTTTTTAAAAATCGTAATTAGTTCTAAAGGAGTAACTATGCAAATCCATTCCCATATAAATCAACTTTGAAGTGATCCTTTTCCCTCAAAAATGTTTCCTTTCTTTGATTCAAAACACAGAATAGATAAGGGGATTGGAAAGGCAGAGAATTCTAGCATTAAAGATGCAGTGCAGTTCGCTTGGAACTGGGTTTAGAGAATCTTCTGCATTCACTGAGTTGTTCTTAGACACAACTATAGAGACCCCACTTAAAAGAATAACTCAATGAAAAAAGTCAATCAGTTCAACAATTCCTTGGAAATGAAATCACACATTTTCTGTAATGTATTAAGAGACTTTTCAAACTTATAGTCAATTCCTGATTACTCATACAAGTCAGGGGAAAGAAAGTCTTCCATTTTTAAATTTTAAGTAATTTAATCTTAATTCCAGTGACAACAGGAAATGTGCAGAAAGCAGTAATTTCCTCTGTACACTATATCTTTTTAAAATCTCCTCTATTATCTGAATGAGAGTTCTTACACAAGAATCCATGGGGCTCCAGCTCACATATGGTGGGCAGACCTGGTGTTGGATATGATTAAGGCCACACAACTAAATCTTAAATCCACATATTGTTCCTATTTAACTGACATATATGAACTAACTAATTTATAGAAAAATGTGCAGCAAATTATTTCTTCTACTTCCCCCAGCCCTCAAGAATGCACCAGCAATAGGTGTTACTGAAAAAGACAGCCCCTACACAGAATATTTGCATTCCAAGATACTTGCCAAAGCAGATATTGTTATTTTAGTTCTCTGAATCTGTGCCCTGATAATAAGAGTGGGGGGGGGGGGGCGTTACCCAGATAAACCTATGGACTTCAATTTTCTCACTAGAAAAATACAGAGAAACTATGCAAACTCCCTCAGTGACAACTATGACCACTAATTAGCAAGGCCACAGTTTGTGTGCAAGAGGAAGCCAGAATTCTTAAGAATGTATCATTAAATAGTAGAGTTTAAAAGCCCTAAAAGACCCACAGTTGCGCTTTGGTGTGACCACTGCACATTCTCTGACCGTGAGAAAAAAACTCTGAAAAAAAAACCCTGGGCATTTTGATACACCTAGGTAGAACTCACAGAGGGGAAACTCCTTGAACTTCCTCCTGGGCCCGGGCTCTGGGTGCAAAAGGCAAGCGTTGCCTCGGGGAGGAGTAGTACAGGGGAAGAGCCTTGAGTTTGAAAGCATGGCCTTGCATTTCTAGGTTTTTGAGCTCCCAATATCTCTCTGAGATTTTGTCTATACCTATGAAATCTCTCAAGTCACCACCTGCAGCTGCACAGTTGTGAGACGGGAAAGAGGAGAAAAGAAAGTAGAGGTAGGGAGATCAGGAAGGACCTCGCCCGAGGCACTCTCAAAACCCAGGAGGCAAAAGTGGTCTTTGAAAAAATTAAAAGAGAAAGAAAGAGGACTCCGCCTTTTCCATCTGGCTCGGCTCCTTTCAATAAAAAGGAAAGGCCGCTACCGCCTCTCCCGCCGGCTTTCACTCGGGGGATGCAAAGCAGCCACTGATCGCATCCTCCAAGTCCCACACCCCTCCGGCTGGGTCCCGAGTTACAAAGCGAGTTACAAACCACCTCTGGCACTCTAAAAGGCGCAGCCCGGGTCTGGACCTCTGACCCACAAACTCGGGGCAGGAGCATCCCCTCTCCCTCCCTCCGGCCAGTGGGGCACTCGATTCTCCGCGCACCCGCCTTCCCTTCCTCTTCCAAGGGTCTCCTCTTCCCAGGGTCTCCACCTCCGGCCACCGCCCCCGGCCTTCCAGCCGCAGAGCCTTCAAGTACTTCCACCCACCCCAACAAGGGAGCCTTTTGAAAAGTTTGTGTGTACATCTAGGGCTTTGTCCACATCCTGGGCAGGGCCGGGTCACCAGGGTGGGTGCCTGAGGGTGTCCGGGATCTCACAATGCTTGGGAGAAGCCACCACGGAAATCCCACCCCTTTGACCCGCTTCTACCACCGTGTGACACAGCGCTTCGGTTCACAATTCCCATGCCCCGATCGCCCCTGGGCGCGGGGGAGCCGAGAGGAAACCCCCGGCGCCTTTCTCGACTGTCACGAGGGACTCGGTGTGCGCGGGGAGAGGGAGAGAGCTGAGAAACGCCGCGGCCAAAAGAACCCTTTTAAAGGGAACGCCGAGAGGGTCCTTTTTCTTCCATATCTCTGGAATAGGGGCGCGACGAGGAGATACACTGTTGCATCAGGTAGGAGCTGAGCCTCAGGGCTCCGCAACCTCCCCACAGCCCCAGACGCGCGCCCAAATTCATGCACACACCCACAGCCAGAGCCGCCACGGTCCACAGCCCCGGCCCGGCTCCCCGGTAGTCCCCACCCGCACCCGCCCCAAACCCGAGACCACCCTGCGCTGGAGGAGCAGCGCGCGAAGGAAACGAGGCCCCAGCACTCACAGACTGTCTCCCCACCGCCACGGCCATCGCGGCTGCGGCTGCGGCTCCGGCTCCGGCTGGGTGCTCTGGACCGACACTCAACGCTGCTGCTAGCGCCTGGGCTCCGGCTCGCCTCCCCCGCGCCTCCCTCGCGGCTGCGCTCTGCTTGCACTCGGCTCCCGCTCGCAGCCAGCGGCATCTGCTCCCCCCACGCCGCCGCCCCTCCCGCTTTATTAGAGCAACATGGCCACCCGCCTGGAAGGGACCATTTGCTTCCCCAGGAAGGGGTGTGATCCTGCCTGCCCCCGCCGAGGCGGTGGGAGGAAGGGTGATGGGCGGGCTCCGAGTCCGGGTCTACGGGCTTTGGCCGCAGGGCTGGCCTTGCCTGAATTTAGTGGTGCGCCAGTGCGCGACCCTCTCGCTTGTCACTAAGCCACCCCTAGCCTGTGTCCTGAATGCCACCCCCCCCCCGCTCCATTACGTGCTGGAATCCAAGTAAAAGCCTGGGCACAGAGGTCCCAGCCCCGGGTCCCGCCACGCGCTTTTAAGAAGCGGGCAGCGAGGGCGGCTGCAGAGAGGGGGAAGGGAGACTAGGGGAAGACAGGTCACAGGGACAGCATCTGGTGGAAAGTTAACCCTGGACGAGCACGCCCTACCTGGAGTAACAGGTTTGGAATGGGTTGTGGCAACCCAGGAGAACGGTGGGCGACCAAGTTGGGGTTGGGAGGGCCCCTACCGGGGAAAAATTTGAAGTCTTCCCTTTAAAAGGGAAAGACTAAAAGGACAACTGGGAGTTGTCACTATAGCGTGCCAGATAGGAGACCCCACTAGAGAGGAAGCAGCTATAGTAGTTGTTGCTGCAGACGACCCAACCAACGCCTGCAAGAAGAGAAAAACGCCCCCGCTGGAGAATTGAGGCATCTGTCGGCTGCTCCAGAGCACAGGGATCGAGGCCTCCCACGGGTGTAACTGGAGGCCGCACGTGGGGGCTCCGCTGACTTTATTAGGTCGGTGGAGACACACCCGACCACTTGGAGGCGTGCGCTCCGGGGCTGCAGCTCCAGGTCTCGGTGTAGGCACCAGGCGGGTGACCCGAGAGGATGCGACTCCCGGTGCGTGAGACTGAGAAACTCCCCCGCTGTGGGGAAGGATTTTTCCAGATGTTGGAACGGTACTGTGCGTCTGTGAGGCAGGCGGAATGGGGCGTTGGAGGGTCCTGGGGCTTGCAGGGTTGTGTGGCACCAGCACAGGCTGGGCAGTGAGATATGTCAAATGCAGCAGATTCTTGCAGTCCAGAGAAGGAGACCCACAAGATAACTGAAGACAGCTACTGGACAGGGGCGGGAACCAGTTGGATTAAAGCATTGGGGAAGTGTGGTGAGGTTTGATCATCCCAGGGGATTGTGCCCTCAGGGAAAACCAGGCCTATTGAATTAGGTAATAGGCAACCCGCCTGTTTGGACCGGGGCGCCTCTGTGTCTGACCTGAGACTTGAAAGCACCTAACTTTCTGGGGACCTTGAGTTTGCTCCTCCATCAGCGTTCAAATGGTTTCCACAGCTTTTGGGTAAAGAGGAGTGGTCTTCCTGCACCGGTTCAGCTTTGATGGAGCAGACACTTTAGTTTCTCTGATAGGCGAGGAGCGACAGAATTCCACTGGCAGGACAGCCGTGGAACAGCCAGAGAAGAGAGAACAGTGGTGAAAGAAAAGTGAAGGGCACTGACATGGAACCTGATATCTGGACCCATGCTCAAAAGAATTCCAACCTTTGATCAATGTCTATGCCAGAGACTTCAAATCTTTTGAAGATAGGTACCACTATTTTATGCCAAACAAACATTAGGCTCTCAATAAGTGTTTAATTAAGATTACATGTGGATGGCTGCAATGCAGAGGGAGGGGGAAAATACTTTAGTCTGCAGCTCTGATATATGGACATTTTGTTCTTTCTCTCATAGAAAGACTCAGACCCCATGCACTGCCAGTGGACAAGGAGGCTCAGGTGTGCCCTGTGAAAGAGAACTCCACATAGTACCAATGAATGTAATAAGGGCAATTACAAAGAAATTCTCCACTTTGTATTATACTATCCAGACCAGACCACAGATTTTCTTTACTTTATTTTGCATTTAGTTTGTGAATACTTACTTGTAAACTGATTAACTGATTAGATTATAAGAACCTGAACTCCCTACCTTGGTGGGTAGATAAGTTCATTCTAATTAAAAAAGCTAAAAGTCACATATTCTAACATCTCAATTGATATTTAAGGAAACCCATTTAGGACAAAATCACTGATAGTTCATCCAGCATTGAATCCTTTCACTGACTAGGAACAATGCCTTATTACTTCTCTCCTCCGTTTTTCTTTGCGTGGGGGGGGGGGAGGCAGGATACAGCTGTAAGCATAAACATATTTAATAAAAGTACATTATGGGGGGTGCTGGGGTTGTGGCTCTGTAGTGGAGCGCTTACCTCGCACATGTGAGGTGCTGGACTTGATCCTCAGCACCATATAAAAATAAATAAACAAAATAAAGATATTGTGTCCATCTATAACTAAAAATATTTTTTTAAATACAATGTCAATCCCCATCACTGCAAATAATAATAATAACACTTTCAACCTATGGACACAATTTCAATATGTCAGCTCTCATTTTGAAATTATTTTAATATTATTCTACAGCCAGACTACCTAGATTCAAAATCCTGACTTTACTGCTTCATAGCTGAGTGACCTTGGGTAAGATCATTAATCTTTTAGTGCATCAGTGTTCTCATATTTAAAATCTGTTTAAAAATAGTTTTCCCCTATTAGAGTTGCTAGAGATTAGTTTATCTTTTCAACTATATGCCTAGCAACTATGCTAAAGACTAAGAATTTTTAAAATGAAGATGCCTCTCTCTTAAGCAGCACACAGTGTTCCAGGAGATAGATGTTTAAATAACTCAGATAAATATGCCAAATCCTAATAAAGATATATGAATAATGAGTAGGAATGTAGTTCAGTTGGTAGGACGCTTGCCTAGTTTTTGCAAGACTCTGGATTTGCTCCCCAGCATTATTTTTAAATATATATATATATATATATATATATATATATATATATATGTGTGTGTGTGTGTGTGTGTGTGTGTGTGTAATGGAATTTTAAAGTACAGTAAAGGAGCTACTAACTCAACTCTGCTTGTCAGAATAGAAAAGACTTAACCAGGAGAGAAAGCAAAGAGGAAATTCTAGGCATGGAAATAGAATGAGCAAAGATTCTGGGTGAGGACGCTGTAGGAAGGGTAAAACTTCTGGCATTGCTAGAGTCTAGGAACCTTGGAGGAACAAGAGTAATAGCATGAACGTGGCACTTCAAATACACTAGTAACTCTTAGCTTTGTAACATCAGTCTAGTTGGCCTTGCTTCATCCCCCACCCCCGTTTTTTCCATTGTAAATTAGGGTAGTGAGTTCTGATGGAGGATGTCACCATTCTCTGTCCTGCTCTCTGCCTCTAGGAGCCTGAACTCAAAGGGCTTTCATTCCTTTTACCTTCCAGTTGAGTTCAGGCAATGGGGAGCAACAGCAGAACAAGAGAGGAAGGTTTGAGTATTTATTCCTGCAGGCTCTCTTACCATGGCACCTCTGCAGGCTGGCTCCACTTGTTAACTAAAGGTCACTTACTTCCCCACAATGACCTGGAGTAGCCCCTCTCTGGTTTCATTACATTTTACCACCTTTGCAAATAGTCTTTTTGTTGAACTCTGTCCAAATTTTCCAGTAGGAATATGCCATCCCATTTCTCCAGGGACCTTACCAGATATAGTCCTTCATTAACTTCACAGAGTTTGCTGAGAAAACATGGTGATGGAATTATTTAAATGATGTATAACTTATTGTCCAAACTTAAAAACTTTTGAGATTGAAAATGGGATTTGGTGTTATTAGTAACTACACTAGGACAGTAGACAAAAACAGGTCTCATGGTCACCCCTGCTTTTGACATGTGGTAGAATTTCTCAAGGCAAGAATGCTACTTTGTCTTTTGACTTCTAGCACATGGCCAATATTCAGTACATGTTGAAATTCAACAAATATTCACATATTCAATAAAGGTTGAGTTGCATTTGAATGGAGATGACTGGGAACTAAGGCTATGGACAACCTTTATTGCCATGATAAGGATTTTGTACTTGGGCTTGGCATGGTGGCCCACGCCTAAAATCCAGTGGCTTGGGAGGCAAGGCAGAAGGATCACAGTTCAGAAGGTTAGCTGTTACCATTACCAGAACAATCACCTTCCATCTTTCGTGCCTGCTGTTCTTTCTTCCAGCTCCTGCAACATCACTTTGACTTTCCTTTGGAGAAATTTCTGATTTTTAATTTGAACGAATGAGACATGGGTACAAAATGAATGGCACCGATTCTTTTAGGTGACTATTATCTCTGGCTCTCAGATCCAGAGATATACCATTTTTTTGGCCATTTGTTCCATTTAGAAGGTTGTACTGTATTTGTATGCTTTTTCCCCCCTCTTCAATTAAATCAAGAACTTAAACAGTTAAAAAAAAAAAAAGAAAGAAAAAGAAAAAGAAGAAGGATCACAGTCCAAAGCTAGCCTCAGCAATTTAATGAAGACCTAAGAAACTTAGTGAGACCCTGTCTCTAAATAAAATATTTTTTAAAGGACTGGGAATGTGGCACAGTAGTTAAGTACCCCTGGGTTCAATCCCCAGTACCAAAAAAAGAAAAAAAATAGTAATTGATCCCATGAACAGTGAAAATACAGAGTCTTTAAGCATACAAATAACATCAAATTTTCATTTTATGAAATATATATAGTGCATATTTGACATTAGTAATGTAGGATTGATTTCCCTTTTTACTAGAGCCCCAATTTCTTTGGAGAGATTTTTCAATAATTTTTCCATAATGTTTTTTCCCATAATTTTTTCTTCTTTTTTTGTGGTTCCTTTTGTTGGGGGCGGGGGTTACTAGGGATTGAACCCAGGCACTTAAACACTGAGCCACATCCCTAGCCATTTTTTAATTCTTTAATTCTGAGACAGGCTCTTACTAAGTTGCTTAGGGCTTCACTAAGTTTCTGAGGCTGACCTTGAAATTGTGATGCTCCTGAATCAGTCTCCCAAACCACTGAGATTATAGGTTATGCCACTACACCTGGCTCCACAGTGTACTTTTTATGATTATTTTTTTAAGTTATCTAAGGGTTGTTTCTGTGGTTTACAATAAAAAACCATGTAGCTCAATGATAGAGTGTTTTCCTATCATACATCAGGCTCTGGGTTCAATCCCCAGTACTGCAAAAATAAAAAATAAAAACCCTATCTAATACAAGATTACTGTGACTACAGTGAAAATGATGAACTGGAAAGGGATATAGTAAGAAACAGGGAACAAGTTAGAAGGTATAGCCATTTTCAATTTGGTTGAGTATAATTAACTATATTTCTTCTGCTAAATAATATGTAAAAATATTTTTAAAAACATCTAAATTGTTGGAGAAGAAAAACTGAAACTATCTCTATTTGAAGATAATGTGAATTTATATCTGGAACACTAAAAATAGCTGGGCATGGCAGTACATGCCTGAAATCCCAGAGGCTCAGCTTGGGAGACTAAGGCAGGAGGATGCAAGTTCAAGGCCAGCTTGGGCAACTTAAGGAGACCTCTGTCTCAAATTTTGAAAATAAAAAGGGCTGGGATTGTGACTCAGTGGTAGAATACTTGCCTAGCACTTGTGAGGCACTGGGTTCGATTCTCAGCACTGCATATAAATAAATGAATACAATAAAGGTCCATCAACCTCTAAAAAAAAAAAGATTTTTAAAGTTACATTGTAAAAAAAAAAAAAAAAATTCATTGTTGGGCTAGGGTTGTGGCTCAGCTGTAGAGTGTTCGTCTAGCATGTGTGAAGCCCTGGGTTAAATCTTCAGCACCACAGAAAAATAAATAAATAAAAAGGTATTGGGTCCAACTACAATTAAAAAATAAATATTAAAAAAAATTCATTGTAGAAATTTGCTAAACATTGTTAAATTTGCCAATAATTCTCACACTCCACTCCTACCACTTTTTATTCTTTGAAAATTCAGCCAATAGTTGCCCTCTTAAGTCCTTTGACTGACTTTGACATTTATTATTTTTCTCTTCCCAAAGCTGACTAATAATATTGATTCTACAGTCACTTACGCAGTCTTTCATGGATAATTAATTTAGGCCTAGAAAGTTTAACTCATTTAAAACAATTGGTTGCTTGTTTACCATCTTGGACTTCAGCAGTCTTTCAGTCACATTTGACTGTTTTTCATGAAAACATCCTTCTCTTGACAGAGGAAAATGAAAGGTGAGGAATTTTCACTTTTCCTTGTCATCTGATAGCATCACATCACCAGCACCAGGCCTTTCCTCCTCTCTTGTTCACCTAGTTCATTTCTGTGGCAAGTAATATTGGAAAACCAAAAAGCATATTTTACAAACTTCTTTTTAAGGGCAAAAAGTATCTAAGCCTCTCAGGAAGTATCAGTTCTTGTAGGGTCGGGCAACTCTTTTATTCATGCTCTTTTAAAATCAGGTCTCAAACAGGAATGTCCTGTGCACAGCACACTCCCTGGAGTATGAAGACTTGGCCTGCTGGCCACCTCTTTGGCAGTCAGCCCTGGAGCTGGGTCCGCTGCCCTTAGCTCTGGCTTCGCTCATTCTCAATTCCTTTCTCACCGTGGCCAGTCGTTGTGGGGCCATTAGGATTCCTTTTTATGAGCCTAGAAAATTTATGTAGTTGAAGTCCCTCCAAATATTAGCTATTGCCACAAAATTAGAAGAGAAGACCACATGCCCATATATTTTAACAGCAGTATCATCTACCTTCTCACCTGTTGTCTCATCCTACTCGTTATTCGCCAGGCTGCTGTCATCATTTCTACCAGCTGAATAACTCCAGTGCAGGGGGTTATCCTGCATCTCCTCTTTTTTATTGTAGACTTGTTCCTTTTGAGTGAGGCAGAACTAACTTATGTCAATCATAAGTTCCTTGCTACCTCATCAACCAGTATCTGCTGGATTGTGTTCAAGTTTCATTTTGTTTTGCCACTGTCTCTCTTTCCAACCTCAGATTTTAAAGGTCATCAGCACTATATTTCAGGTTTCTTCTGATTGTTTTATGTAGTCCTTCCTAGATCAGCAGAAGTGAATATTACTTGGTTGGTACAGTGAATTTTGGTGGATTGTACTGCGTGCCTTGCCATTATACCCTTTAGGAAGACAACAGAATCAGCGATTGCAAGGCTGCCTCCTTACTCATCTTCAGTGAAAACCATGGGCTTGGGAGTCAAGACACTTGGGTTCATTTCCTGCACTATTGAATATTATGAGCTATGCAAAATCTAAATTGACATATCTGCTTGGGTATAGATTAAGTTACTATATTAGAGATACTTCCCTTAAATAGACACACCCCAAAATTCACTGGCTGGCCCCAAAAAGATGGAAGTTTATTTTTCTCTCATGAAACAGTCCAGGGTTTGGTGAGCAGTCCAGGGTTTGGTGAGCTGTCCAGTCTGGTTGTTACCTTGTCTACTCTGATCAAAGCTGGTTCACCAGCACCATGTTCGCATTATAGCCCATGGGAAGGGTGAAGAAGAGGAAGTAGAAAGAAAGCAGTTTCCTTTAAAGGACATGGACATATCATATCATGTGCTCACATACTAATGGCAGAATCTCCATCATGTGAAGGTACTTAGCTGCAGGGAAGACTAGGATACATAATCTCTTATGTGGCATCAATATGCCCTACTAAAACTTGGAGAGTCCTACTTGTATAAGGGAGAAATAAAAGATGGTTAATGGGGGTTGGAATCAATGGATTCAGATGTATATATTTACATGGTTAAAAAATAATATAAAATGGTATTGAATGAAGTCGCTTACCTTATTTACCATCTGTCCGGTCCCCACAACTTTTCTCAAAAGAGATAAATACTTTAGTGTCTTGTATAATGGTCCAGAGTTTTCTTAAGCAACTTCAAGCAAAGATAAATAGAGATTCTTGTTTCCTATCCTGTGTTTTATGTAAAAAGAAAAATATACTATGTATATCCTCTGTACCTTTTTTTTACAACATATTTTATAGATCTTTTATATCAATACATTTTCTTCATTCTTTTATACAACTGCCTAGTATTTCTAAGGAAATATCAATAAATCCATTAAAGACCTATTGATAAGTTCAAGGTTGTGTATAATCTTATACTTGCAATAATAACCTTGTCCCTATCATTTTAAACATGAGGAAAACCTATCTACAAAATATATTTACAGAGTTCAGATTAATCAGTCATATGATATTGAGCCAATGTTTTTATCTCTTTGTTTTTTTTTTTTCTTTTGCAGTGTGGGAATTAAAATTAGTGCTGTGTACATGCTAATTAAGTGTTCTACCAATGAGCTACAGCACCAGCCCTCCATTTTCTTTACTAAGGAAATGAAGTTCATATTTCCATCATAAAGAAGGTCATTGTAATAGGGAAATAATCATATAAAATTTTTGCACAACATTAAAAATGTAAAATAATTAGGAATAAATTTCTCAAAATGTGTGCAAGATCTGTACTCTAATACCTACCAAACTCTGCTGAGAGAAATTAAAGTTAATGTTAAAATTAAGTTAATGGAGAAATATAGCATATTCATGAATTGGAAACCCAATATTGTTAAGATGGCCTATAGATTCAGTATAATTTCAGTTGAAGTCCTACCAAGATCTTTTGTAGAAATTGACAACTTGATTCCGAAACTTGTGTAAAAACACAAAAGACCTAGGATAGCCAAAATAATTTGGGGAAAAAAAAAAAAAGAACAAGGTTGGAGAACTTACGCTACCTGATTTCAAAACTTTGCAGAATCAGCCAAAGTACAATCATATAGTATAATGGAAGAATAAAGACTCTAGTTATAGACACACATGATAAATTGATGTTTCTTTGTTTAGCACTAGGGATTGAACCCTAGAACTTAGGCAAAGTAAGTATGTGCTCTACCACTGAGTTACATCCCCAGGTCCCTGGTCAATTGATTTTTTGAAAAGAGTACCAAGGTAGCCCCACTGAAAAGGATAGTCTTTCCAACAAATCATGCTATAACTCTAGGACATTCATACAGAAGAAAGAACCTCAACCCTTATTTCACCTATTCACAAAAATTGAATCCGTGTGGATCAGAAGTAATGTAAACAGTTAAACTTCTATAAGAAAACAGGAAAATTTTTCATGACTTTGGGTTCAGCAAGGATTTCTTAGAACACCAAAAGCACCAAATGACTGGACTTCAAATCAAATCTTTGTTCCTCAAAAGACCATTAAGAAACTAAAGAGGGCTGAGGATGTAGCCCAGTGGTAGAGTGCTTGCCTAGCATGTGCAAGGCCCTGGGTTCAATTCCCATACTTCAAAAAGGGAAGGATGGAAGACATGGAAGGGAAAGATGAAAAAGGTAAGTCAGACTGGGAAAATGTATCTGCACTAGTTGGAAAATAATTTTTTAGTGGGAAAAATATGTGAACATATACATCATGAAAAAAAGATATGTATATTTAGCCAAATGTACATGAAATGAAGCCCATTAGTCTTCAATAAAATGCAAATTAAGCCACAATTATAACACCTACCTGAATGGTAAAAATTAAAAGACTAGCAGTACCAATTGTTAGGGAAGATGTGGAATAGTAGAACTCTTTTGCATTATCTGTGAGAATGTAAAATGTACAAGCACTTTGGAAAACAGGTCGGTAGTTTCTTTTATGTAAGAAAAATAAAGATGTTTCTACAAAAGGCACATCCATAAAATTATCACAATTTGTTTTATTTCTCTATTATTCATAACAGCCAAAAAAGTGGAAGTATTACAAGAATATCTCAACAGGTTAATTGACAAATAAATTATAGCATATCTACACAATCAGATACTAACTACTCAGTGATGCAGTAAGCTATGGATACAAAAAATGGATAGATTCCCAAAACATCTTGCTGAGTGAAAGAAGCTGGATAGAAACATAGATACAGGATGGTTCTGTGCATACGAAATTCTGAACACCCTACTCCATAGTTACAGAAAGCAAACTAGCATGGCCTTGGGTCTTGGGTAGGAAGATTGTTGTGAGCTCTCAGAGGGACTTATGGAATGATGACTATGCTCTGTATCATGATTGTGGTAGTGATTCTATGAATGAATTGATTTGTCAAACTCACTTGTCTGTTCACTTAAAATGAGTATGTACCCTTGTATACAAATTATGTATCAATAAATTTATTTTAAAATCAGTTTTATACATTTATTCCCCCCTGCCCCCCGACACACACTCCAATACTGGGGATTGAACCCAGGGGCACTCTATCACTGAGCTACATCCCCTTGCTTTTTATTTTTTATTTTGAGACAGGGTCTTGCTAAGTCCCCCAGGCTGGCCTCAAACTTGCAATGCTCTTGCGTCAGCCTCCTGAGTATCCGGGGTTATAGGCAAGTGTCACTATGCCTAGCTTGTCTTTGTTATGTCAAAAACTCTGAGAGTAGATCTTTTTCTTCAAAATTATCAGATACCATCAGACTTGCTTAGATTTTTCGAATGTTTATTCTGTGTTAGACACAAATGCAAGATACTTTTACACTCATATCATATTTATTTGTTACAACAATCATCTGATATCTCCCCTGTTTTACATTGAGGATACTGAAGCACAGAGACATTAAGAAAATTGCCCAATGTTGCTGGGCCCGTACATGCCTGTAACCCCAGTGACTCCACAGACTGAGGCAAAAGGATTGCAAGTTCGAGGCCAGCCTGGGCAAGTTAGCAAGACCTTGTCTCAAAATAAAAAAATAAAAAAGGCTGGGGATGTAGCTCAGTGGTAGAACATCCATTTAGTTTTGTGATGCTAAGTGACAGAACCAGGATTCAAGCCCAGGTTTGCTATACTCCATCATCCACATACCTTTTCATCATTCTATGTTGCTGCCTTAGCACTCCCATCTTAATATAGCTCTTTGGAGTCTCACTCATTCAAGTCTGAAAAGAATTAAAACCTAACTGTGCATGGTGGTGCACACCTGTAATCCCAGTGATTTAGGAGGCTAAAGCGGGAGGATCTCAAGTTCGAGGCCAGCTTCAGTAACATGGTGAGGACTTAAGCAACTTAAGGAGACCCTATCTCAAAATTTAAAAAAGGGCTGGGGATGTGTCTCAGTGAAAAAGTGCCCCTGTGTTTAATTGTCAATACCAAAAAAAGAAAACCAAAACACTAAGAAACATAAGGTTTAGCATTTGAAGGAGAATCTTTAGTTCTGAAGAGAAAGCTGATCGAGGAAATCTAACTTGGTTCTTAATGAATAAATGTTTAGCACAGCTATTATTATTGTTGTTATATTATTTTACCTTCCCCTTGAGATTCTCTTTCATCCTGCTGCCATCACCATATTGGCAGTGAGGGTCGGCTGATCCACTCTAATGCTCTTGTTCCATTCCAGACCAAAAGCTGTCCCTATATCCCCCTTTGCCCAACTAACATTACTGAAACTAAAAGAAGAAAAAGAAAGGAAAGACCAAAAATAACAACCATAAAAAAAAAAGACTTTAATGCTAGTGGAGCACTAAAAACAGATAAGTAAAATGTATATCTTTGGAAGGACACACAGGAAACGGAATTGTGTGCACTGTGAAAGGCACACAGGCAGGTGTAGATCTAAACAGACACCGTGTGACTCCTCCATCTGCCTTTTGCCCAAATGTATTCAGAAAATTGACCTTTTGCTCCAGGGATGGTTCTGATGAGTATAAGTATGATTCCATCCCCTTCATAGTGACCTGTTAAAGAACAGGCGCTCTGGTTTGGATAAAAGGCATCCCCCCAAAGCTCCTGGGTTAATGAAGGGATATTTAGAAGTGAAATGATTGGGCTGTGAGAGCCGTTATTCATTTTCCCTGTGGTCCCTTCCCCACCTCCCTGCTTCCCGCTGTCAGGTCCTCAGTAGCTTCCCTCTACCACACCCTTCTGTCATGATGTGCGGGCTCACCTCGGGCCCAGAGCAAGGAAGTTGGCGTCTATGGACTGAGAACTCTGAAACAGTGAGCCCCAAATAAACTTTTCCTCCTTTAAGTTGTTCTGGTAAAGTATTTTGGTCACAGCAGTGGAAATTTGACTAACAATGGGTATGTAATTCAGTTCTGTAAAATGAGAAGAGAGGTTTGCTAAAAGCTTCTAGGATTCTTCTTTTTTTTTTTTTTTTTTTAAAGAGAGAGTGAGAGAGCAGAGAGAGAGAGAGAATTTTTTAATATTAATTTTTTTTAGTTATCGGCAGACACAACATCTTTGTTTGTATGTGGTGCTGAGAATCGAACCCGGGCCGCACGCATGCCAGGCGAGCACGCTACCACTTGAGCCACATCCCCAGCCCCTAGGATTCTTTTTTATTCTTAAGAGAAATTCACAGGAAATCACCTTTTCTGCTGTGGGACACAAAGAAGAAAGCATGAAGCCCAACTGTTTCCATGAAAAAAGAAAATAA
Source organism: Callospermophilus lateralis (assembly GCF_048772815.1). Lineage (NCBI taxonomy): Eukaryota > Metazoa > Chordata > Mammalia > Rodentia > Sciuridae > Callospermophilus > Callospermophilus lateralis. The sequence goes on along the minus strand of NC_135312.1, from coordinate 58,584,235 downwards.
ACAGAACAGCACTAAGAAGCAGAGTTAAAAAAAAAAAAATTGGATCTAGGTTTCAATATTATTGTTAAAACTCTAAACTATTAACTTGGAACCTATCTCCCTTCTCTTTGATAAGTGAATGAATACATTTTCCTATCAGTTTTAGTTAGGTGTCAAGTTTCTGTTATTTATAGCTAAAATTTCTGGAACTACAAAAAGAAAAACGAAAACAACTACAATTGCAGATTTTAAGAAGTTTACTTTATTCCAGGCACAGGGAAAATAGAGAGCATTCAAAAGAAATTCCTTTTCACCTTAAGGGTTTTTTTCTTTTTTTTTTTTTTTCTCACAATGTATTTTTTTGATAGACCTGCTTCTTCCCATCCATGATCTCAGCCATCCCAACCTCCACAAGGAAGATGTGGATTTACCCTTATAGAATTTACTTCAGTTGAACTGTATGAAACTGACTTTTTTTGGTAGGTCAAAGTGGTCAAATATTGGCAATTTCATAATATAAATCACTAGCCAATGTTCACATAGAAGAAATTATACATGTGTTGCTCCCAGGAACATCAGTCCTCCCTGCCAATGCCCTGCCCATTGGTGAACTTTTCCTCAAATGCTGGCTGGTTTCATCATTTCTGCCCCTAGGCCACAGAGAATTGATAAAGACAAGAGCCCCAAAGGTCAGATCACTATATATCACCATACATTCATTCTGTCCTGGGTTTTGGGTTTTGCATTGCCTTTCAATCACTCTAGCAGCTATTCCATGCTTCCTACTATTCCATGCTTCCTACTACAAAAAATAATAATTAATTAAAAATAACTAAATAGCTGGGTGTGGTGGCACACACCCATAATCCCTGCAGCTGGGGAGGCTGAGACAGGAGGATCACCAGTTCAAAGCCAGCCTCAGTAAAAGCAAGGTGCTAAGCAACTCAGTGAGATTCTGCCTCTAAATAACATACAAAATAGGGCTAAGGATGTGGCTCAGTGGTTGAGTACCCCTGAGTTCAATCCCCAGTACCCCAAAATCTATCCATCCATTCATGCATCCACCAATCAGTCTTACCACGGGGAACACCATTATGCCATTCATGTACAAATTGATGACTCTGTCTATAACCCTCAGCATCCCTCTTCCTTCCCAATGACACTGCCCCTAGACCTTGCCTTCTCAATCATCTGATGTTGGAGGAGAAGACAAAACAAGCAAAGGACAATAACATATCAGGATAGAGTATTAGTCAGCCATTGCTGCATAATAAGTTACCCTAAAATGTAGTGGCTTAATATAAAAAAATAACTATCCCATAGTTTCTGGGGGTCAGGAAATCAGAACCAGCTTACCCAGGAGGTTCTGGCTCAGAGTCTCTTATGATGTGGTAGTCATGACATCATCTGGGGCTGCAGTCATTTGAAGACTTGGCAGAGACTGAAGATCTACTTCCAGGGTGGCTAATTCCATGCCTGGCACATTGGCGCTGGTTGTTACTGGGAGGATCCAGTTGTGAGCCATGTTGATTTCACCATGAGGCTAAGCAAGTGTCCTTATGGCATGGCAGGTGACTCTCCCAAAACAAGTGATCCAAGACAGCCAAGAGCAAGGTAGAAACCTCAGGGTCTTTAATGGCCTAACCTTAGAAAATTACACCAAACCATTTCTACGATATCACACTAGCTCTATGCAGTCCAGAGGGTGACTACATAGAGGTGTGAATACTGAGAGGCAAGAATCACTAAGATAATCTTGGAGACTGATCATCACAGATGGGTATTTTCTCCATGGTACAGATGAGAGGTTCATAGGGTCTATGAGATGTGTCAAAATCAGACCATCAACAGGAAAGTGGTAGAGGCTGATAAGAAGCCAGTGTAGTCGACTCTTAAGCCTAAGCACTTGGTACTCTGTCAAGGGTGTGGTGTGGTGGTATACTATTAGGAATGACTTTGAATTGTTAGGTCACTGTTATTCTTTAAATTTTTTTGACTAGCTATATTTTATAGATTTTCATTTTTCTCACAAGGTTGCTAGAGTTTGCATGTAAAATAACCACCAAAGTTCCATGTATTGAAGGCTTGGTCCCTTTCTATTGAGAGGTGGTGGCAACTTTAAAAGGTGAGGCCTCATGGACATCTTCTGATCATTGGGGGTGTGCCCTCAGAGGTGACTACGGAAGCCCAGCCCCTTTCTTTTCCTCTGTCTTTTGCTTTCCAGCCATAAGGTGAACAGCTTTGCCCCACTAGTCTCCCTGCCATGAGCTGCTTTCTCACCACAGGCTCAGAGGCAAGGAGGCCAATCAACGGAAGACTGAAACTCCACGGCTATAAATCAAAATAAAACTTCTATTTATAGGTCAATTATCTCATATATTTGTTACAGTAACAGAAGTGTGACAAACATCTAGGCTGTGCATGTGTTAGACATTCAGTAAATAAGTATTCCATCTAATAAATCAACTTAGAAAAACGGAAGAGCCAACATAACACGTTTCTGCATGTTCAAAAATATGAGGCATGTTCTATGGTGTTCTAGTTCCAGTGGGAGCAAATTATATTAATAATAATAATTAAGGGAGCTGGAAGAATGATATGATCTGAATATGAATCAAACTGTTCCTAGCAGAAGGGGTTAGGGAAAAAAAACAGGCCATCAATTCTTCTTAGGATTAATCCCAAACTGGATCACTTTCTTTCTTTTTCTCTGATTTTTCTTCTCATCATCCTTTCTAATCAGATGAAATCCCCAAGTCAGAAAGCAGTTGAATTCAATTCTTTCTGTGATCTTATGCAATAATAGGGTTTAATGGTATCCAAATTTAAATTTTATATATATATTTTTGTGTACAAATTTATTTACATCTTAGAATCTTTTTTCTTTTTTTCTTTTGGTACTGGTGATTGAACCCACAGATATTTTACCACTGATCCACATCTCAAGCCCTTTTAAGTTTCTATTTTGAGACAGAGTCTTGCTAAGTTGCTTAGGGCCTCGCTAAATTGCTGAGGCTGGCCTTGACTCATGAACCCCCTGTGATCCACCTGTCTTATCCTTCCAAGTCACTAGGATTATAGGCATGCATTACTGCACCCTGCAAATCTTAGAATAATATAAGCTTTCAGAGAAAAACCCACAGTCAGCTTCCTATATAGTGAACACCTTAAATTAGTATGGTACATTTGTTTGAACTGATGAACCAAGAGCTGTGGGTATAGCTCAGTGGCAAAGCACCTGCACAGCACAAGGTTCTGGGTTCAATACACAAATTGATGAACCAGTATTAATGTGTTATTATTAACTAAAATTTATACTTTATTCGGTCTCCTTGGTTTTTAAACTAGTGGATTTTCTTTGTTTGTTTTGTTTTATTTTGTTTTTGCATTCCAAGATCCCATACAGGATAGTCCCTAATATTCTTAGACTTTTCTTGACTGTGACAGTTTTTCAGATCTTCCTTGCTTTTGATAACCTTGACAGTTGAAGAGGACTGATTGTTTTGTATTATGTCCCTCAATTTGGATTTGTCTGATATTTTCCTCATGTTTAGACTGAAGTTGTGGATTGTAGGTTCATGGTAGGAAAAGCATAGGGGTTATGTGCCATTTTCATCAAATCACGTCAAGGGCACACACCATCAACATGACTCATCACTGTTGATGTTAACTTTCATCCTTATTTGCCATGTTTCTTCACTATATCATCTAATTTCATACTATTCTCCTTGGAAGGAAGTCACTATGTGCAGCTCACACTAAATGGATGGGGAATTATGTTCCTGGAGAATAGAGTATCTATAAAAAATAATTCGATATTTTTCTGTATCATGATAGATTTGTCATTCTTCCCCTTTATTTAAGTATTCATATTGTAGTATATCACTACAGATTCATAGATATTTATTTTATTCTTTGGGTTATAATCCAATATTACATTATTTATTTTGTTGCTCAAATTTGTTTCAGCTTTGGCCACTGGGAGCTCTTTCATTTGGCTTCTGTGTCCCTTTGACAAACCCCCATCACTGTGGGTTGGTTGCAAACTTGCAATCCTCCTGCCTCAGCCTCCTGAGTCATAGGCATATCCTGTATATGACCCTCTCTGGCATTTCTCTTTGGTTCCTTGAATTGGAAAATGATATTAGAACAAAATCTGGGCACTAGGTATACTCATTGCTACTGGGGGGTGGTTGCTTCTTGGCCCTCTTAGCTGTCAAAGCAAGGAAATGTGTGTGTATAATAACTGTGGTTAAGTACCCCTGGGTTCAATCCCCAGTACTGTGAAAAAAAGATTAGGAAGATCTGGGCATATACGCCTGTAATCACAACTACTTAGGAGGCAAAGACAGAAGGATTTTAAGTTCCAAGACCCTATCTCAAAACAAAAAAACATGGGTTGGGGATGTAACTCAGTGGTAATGTGCTTGCTTAACATGTGTGAGGCCCTAGGTTCCATCCCCAGCACCACAAAAATAAATGAATAAATAAATTAACTTCAATAAACAATAGAAAGGGCTGGTGATGTAGCTCAGTGGTACAGTGTCCCTGGGTTCAATTTCCATTACAGGGAGTAAGGGGAAGGAGAAAAGGAAGATTTCTCTCGCTGGTAGATGAGTTCACCTGGCGGCATTAATTTCAGGATAGTTCTGGGCTCTATGAATTCCTGTTGCACAAGAAAATGTAAAGGACAAGATAGGCCCAGAGGTGGCAGGTAACAAGCTATGGTAACTGTCCCCTGCTAAATGCAGTGGGATGAGGAGCTATGGAGCAGAGCATCAATAATGTCTGCTAATTAACTCTACTTTAGTTAAATAACCTAGAATTCAGAAATGTGACATGTCCAAGGTTATACTGCAAGTAATCAGGAAAACTGAGTAGCCATTGTGTGTGACCATAATCCCAGGCTCATTACTCCTACTAAAACCTGTCAATGTTACAGACACACCCTGAAGATTATGGAATTAATCACAGGAGTTTGGAGCTGGGAAGAATATTAGAGATTCTTGAGCTGATCCCTAGGATAGGAAACTGAAATCCAAAAATGCCACCCTAAATTGTAAGATTCAGATCACAGAGCTGATTGGTTTCAGAGCAAAACCTAGAACCGACAATCCAGACTTCCGTACTTACTGTTCTTTTCATTACATTGCAAGGCCCTTCGAGTAAATACCTATAACCACTTAAATAAATAAATAAATAAAAGACACATATTAATTTTTATTATCAATTTAACACACATTGCATTGGAAAGTTAGTTACAGAAGGTCCTTATTCCTTCTATAGTATCATAAGCTCTGTACCTGATGGCATCTTAAGGATTATTACATGGATATTATTTTTCTTCTTGCGGCCTAATGCCTTCTCCTATGAAGTCATTTCCTAAATACAAGCATTATAGCTGAAATTAAATTAGCAATTAAAAATAAATGAACTACTTGTTATAGTCTCTAAGAAACACTTTGGATGAACTAAAGTGTTATTCAATTAGCAAACTAAAAATTATCTGCTTAATTTTATTCATGTTCACAATTTCCTAAAGGGGTTATGAATGGGCTCATGTAGTTTTAAAATATTAGAAAGGTAATATAAGACATTTACTCTAGTGTGAAAGGAAGTGTATAAAGACCCATCATAAGACTATAATTGCTATCTTTTAAAATGAGGGGAAAAAATCATTATACCTTTCCAATTGTGATTTGATGAACTAATTCAGTGAAGTACAGTTAAATAGTCTCATTTGAAATAACACTAAAACTACTGCTTGAATCTAAGGGAGAAACAAATCTTTTATTAAAATTTTAATTTGCAAATTAATGCTGCATGCAGGGATTTTTATTTAGTAAGAGCAAGTCACAATATGATAATGATATTATTCCTCAAAACAAAGACTCTGTATCCATACACATTGACCAACCCTATTCTTCATTATTTTTTATGTGTTTCTTTAAAATCCATCATTTTTACATTCATTTTGCAAATATTTAATTTATATTATGCCATATGAATTGCTTTGAAGTTTTGTCCTTGTCTATATCTAAAAGTATGTTTCTTCTTTTGCCTACTCACTGCACTGAGAATCCAAAAGTAATATTCTTGCTGGCTGCAGTGGTGCGTACCTGCAATCCCAGTGGCTCCTGAGGCTGAGGCAGGAGGAACTCGAGTTCAAAGCTGGCCTCAGCAAAAGCGAGGTGTTAAGCAACTCAGTGAGACTCTGCCTCTAAAGAAAATACAAAATAGGGCTAGAGATATGGCTCAGTGGTTGAGTGCCTCTGAGTTCAATCCCAGTATCTTACCACCCCTTAAAAAAAGTGATATTCTTTATTACCATCTTATTGGAGTGATATAATTTTTTCATAATGGACTATTTCTTGCCCCTTTAAAATATCAATTTCTGTCAGTGTATTTATCAATTTTTTAAAAATGTCGTTCTTCATATGGAGGGGACTATTGGGTGTGTCGAAAGACAAAATTATAACAGCTTATCTTAACTGGCTTTATTTGTCATTCTAGAATACAACATTCTACAAAATGCACCAAGTGTTCCAAGAAGGTGAGTAGAGGAGTTTGGTTCCATAGACAGAAAACTGTTGAGGAAGCAGAAACAGCAAAAGGTGGACTGGTCATTTTTTTGTTGTTGTTATTGGTGCATTATATTTGCACATAATGTGGGATTTGTTGTTACATATGTTGTCTACATGCATACAATATAACAATGTAATTTGATCAATGTCATTCCCCCCACTACTCCATTTCCACTTTGCCATCCCGCCACCCTGCCACCCTGTTCCTTTCTTCTATTCTACTGATCTCCCTTTGCTTTTCATGCAATCACCCCCCACATTTCTTTTCCTTTTTCCTCAATAACTTGTACATATAAGAGAAAACATAACCCTTGACCTTCTGAGTTTTGCTTATTTCACTTAACATAATGGTCTCAAGTTCCATCCATTTTCCTGCAAATGATATAATTTTTTTCATGACTGAATAAAACTCCATTGTGTATATAAATAGAGCACATTTTCTTTATCCATTCATCTATTGATGGGTACGTGGGCTGTTTATATAACTTGGCCATTGTAAATTGTGCTGCATATACATGGGTATGCATATATCACTACTGTATGATGACTTTAATTTTTTTTTAAGAGAGAGTGAGGGGGGAGAGAGAGAGAGAGAGAGAGAGAGAGAGAGAGAGAGAGAGAGAGAGAGAGAGAGAGAATTTTAATATTTATTTTTTAGTTTTCGGCGGATACAACATCTTTGTTTGTATGTGGTGCTGAGGATCAAACCCCGGCCGCACGCATGCCAGGCGAGCGCGCTACCGCTTGAGCCACATCCCCAGCCCAATGACTTTAATTTTTAATACCAAGGAGTGGTTAGGGTCACATGATGGTTCCATGCTTAATCTTTTGAGAAACATCCACATTGATTTCCATAGTGGTTATACTAATTTATAACCCCACCAACAGTGTGAAAGTGTTTCTTTTTCCTCCACATCTTCTCCAGCATTTATTATTGTTGGTATTCTTGATGACTGCCATTTTGACTAGTGTGAGATGAAATCTCACTATAGTTTTGACTTGTGTTTCGCTAATTGCTAATGATGTTAAATACTTTTCCATGGATTTTTTGGCCATTTGCATTTCTTCTTTTGAGAAATATCTGTTTAATTCATTTGACCATTTATTAATTGGGCTATTTGTGTGTGTGTCTATTAAGTTTTATGAGTTCTTTATATATTCTAAATATTAATCTTCTGTCAAAAAAGTAGCTTGCAAAGATTTTCTCCCACTCTGTAGATTCTCTCTTCACATTCTTGCTTCCTTTGAGGCGCAGAAGCTTTTTAATTTGATACCATCCCATTTATTAACTCTTGACATCTTCCTAAGCTTTAAGGGTTCTATTGAGAAAGTCATTGCCTGTGCCTGCCTATATGCTGGAGTATTGACCCTATGTTTTCTTCTAGGAATTGCATAGTTTCTGGTCTAATTCCTAGGTCTTCAATCTATTTTTTTTTTATATATTTATTTTTTAGTTCTCGGCGGACATAACATCTTTGTTTGTATGTGGTGCTGAGGATTGAACCCGGGCTGCACGCATGCCAGGCGAGCGCGCTGCCGCTTGAGCCACATCCCCAGCCCTTCAATCTATTTTTGAGTTGGTTTTTGTGCAGAGTGAGATATGAGGGTCTAGTCTCATTCTTCTACATATGGATAACCCGTTTTCCTAGCATCATTTGTTTAAAAAGTCATTTTTTCTCCAATGTTTTTTGGCACCATTGTCAAGGATCGGATGACTGTATCTGTGTGGGTTTGCCTCTTTGTCTTTTATTTTATACTATTGGTCTATGTGTCTGTTTTTATGCCAGTTCCACATAGTTTTAATTACCTGTGTAGTATAATTTTTAGTCAGGTGTTGTGATACCTCCTGCATTCCTTTTTTGGCTTAAAATTGCTTTGATTAATCTGGGTCTTTTACTTTTCCAAATGAATTTTAGGAGTGTGCGTGTGTTTTGTTTTGTTCTTTTCCTAGTTCTGTGCAGAATGTCATTGGTATTTTGAAGGGGATTGCATTGAATCTATATATTGCTTTTGGTGGTATGGTCATGCTTATCCATGAACATAGGAGGTCTTTCCATCTTTTTATGTCTTTTTCCATTTCTTTCTTCAATGTTCTATGGTTTTCATTGTACAGGTCTTTCACCTCCAGGGTTAGGTTTATTCCTAGCTATTTTATTTTTTGAAGCCACGGTAAATGGGACTGTTTTCCTGATATTTTTTCCTCAGCAAATTAATTATTGATATTTAGGGAAGCTATTGATTTTTGTATGCTACTTTGCTGAATTTATTTATTAGCTCTAGCAGTCTTTTGGTGGGGCTTTTTGAATCTTCAAGTAGAGGATCATGATAACCTGCAAACAGTGGTATTTTGACATTTTTCTTTCCTATTTTATCCCTTTTATTTCTTTATCTTGCCTAATTTCTCTGGCTAGAATTTCTAGTAATATATTAAATAGGAGTGGTGAGAGCAGACATCCTTGTCTTGTCCCAGATATTAAAGGAAATGCTTTCAGTTTTTCCCCCATTTGCTATGAGATTTGCTCTGGGTTTTTCATATATAACCTTTATGATGTTAAGGTAGGTTCCTTCTATCCCTTGTATCTTCCATGTTTTTATCATGAATGGGTACTGAATTTTGTCAAGGGCTTTCTCTATATCTATTGAGATGACAAAGTGATTTTTTGTTCTTGATTTTATTTACGTGATGAATTACATGTGTTGATTTGGGTATATTAAACCATCCTTGTATCTCTGGTATAAAACAAACTTGGCCATGATGTATAATCTTCTTAATATGCTGTTGAATACAATTAGATAAAATTTTATTAAGGATTTTTGCATGTGAGTTTATTAGGGATATTGGTCTGTAGTTTTCTTTCCTTAGTGTTGGACTGGTCATTTTAAAGGCACTTTCCTTGTAAGTAGGAACAGAGACAGAACAATAGAAAAAATAACTAACCAGTTAGCATCAGATCACTTCAGATTTCTTTCATAAGAATTAAAGAAAAGGGAGCTTTATTATCATGCCAACTAACACTAGTCTGTTAGGTAAATTTGGTTATTATCTCTGTCTCTCCTGATGTCTCAGGTTAGATTGGTGATATAAATATTATTATGAGTGACTTGATTTTTAATTTGAGTCCAGTCTTTCAGAGCCTTCACTCAGGAACCTCATCCAAAATGGTTACCCCCTACATTTTTTAATTTAATGGGTAAAAAATGGAGAGTCCAAAGAGGAACAGAAAAGGCAGAGCAAAGTACAGAAATAACTGGCTCTTCTAAAAGAATCAATATAATTTAAAGAAATCTATTGAAGAAAAATATATTTTGTTACCACTATTCATACTTATTGGGATAGCAACAATTATTTTGTTTCAAGATCCACAGAAACATTTCCCTGATGGAAACACATAATAATCCTGTGGTTAACAAAGAGAATTGAGACAGATTTATTCCTAAATAATTTTGGATCAACAGGACTCCTTTTCTTTGAGAAGGTCTATGAGAGGAGAAAGTGGATTTGGGTGATGGTGTGTTGTTTGTTTTGCCTTTTTGAAAAGTATGCCTAGTAAACATTTGTATGGTCAAGAATGACTCTAGGGCTGGGGTTGTGGCTCAGTGGTAGAGTGCTCGCCTAGCCTGTGTGAGGCCCTGGGTTTCATCTTCAGCACCACATAAAAATAAATTTAAAAATTAAAGGTATTGTGTCCAACTACAAATAAAATATAAATAAATAAATAAACAATCACTCTAGACTCCTTTTCTCCCCTATTGGGGACAATAGGACATTCTACCACTGAGCTATATCCCTAGCCCTTTATAATTTTTCCCTTTGAGTCAGGTTCTCACTAAATTGTGGAGGCTGACCTTGAACTTGTGATCCATCTGCCTCAGTCTCTTAAGTAGCTGGGATTACAGGCATATGCCTCTGGGCCTGGCTAAGAACAACTCAACTCTAAAAATAATACTTTCATCTTACTTGAAGAAGTATCTCAAAGTAGCAAAGTGCTTCTTTCTTATATTTAAGGTCTAATGCTTTCATCCTAAGTACTTTTCTGTGGTGTTCTCAAACTTTTTAGATAATGTCCACTTAGCAAATGCTACCTTCTAGTACATTCCAACACTTCTCTAACTATTGGGACTCCAACAGTTCCATTCAATTCTGACACCACCCATAGTTTGTACACACCCACAGTTAGGACCTAAATTTCACAAGACTTCCCCCACCTCAGATGCTAAATGCAAGGTGTCACCCAGGCTTCTTACTATCCAAGGTGGCTACAAATTCAAAAGTTTCCAAAACTCCCCTCCAAATTTGATAACTTGTTACAATGATTCACAGAACTCAGGAAAGTGCTGTACTTGCAAGTGCCATTTTATGTAAAGGATACAATTAGAAATAGTCACATGGGGCCAAGTTCAGTAGTGCACATCTGTGATCTCAGAGATTCAAGAGGCTGAGGCAGGAGGATCTCAAGTTTGAGGCCAACCTCAGCAACTCAGCAAGGACCTAAGCAATTAAGTGAGACCCTATCTGAAAATTAAATTAAAAGTGTTGGGAATATAGCTCAGTGTAAAGTGCCTCTAGGTTTAATCCCTGCTACCAAAAAAAAAAAAAGAAGAAGAAGAAGCAGTCATATGGAAAAGATGTATTAGGATGAGGTCTGAGAGGAGAGGTGGCAGCTTCCGTCCCTATGGAGTCCGGGTGTGCCATGCCTGCCCTTTATATTGTATGTTCACCAATCAGGAATTCCACTAAAGCTTCTTAAGAGTTTTTAATCAAGTTTCTTTATATAGGCAGGATTGATTAAGTCATTTAACATGTTACAGTGAGATAGGACAGAAGAAATAAGAGACAGGTAATAGGAGACAAAAGGAAGGACAAGGAGACTAGACCTTTAGTTGGAAAGCTTTGTGCTAAAGTTCTTCATACCTTTCCTCCCAAGCCAGTGCTCTCTCACAGGCCTGCCACTCCCAATTACCTGGGAAATCCACAAATCTTCATTCATAATTTTAAAGGTACTAGAAATTCACCCACTTATGAAAACTGACCTGTGCACTGTTACTTTGCCCGCATAGTTCTAGAATAGATTACTCAGAGAAATACGAAACCTTTAACATAGTGTACATTTCCCAACATTATCTGTTGATCAGATAATGGAGAAGATGTCAACCTAGGGAATCTGAAAATTGCCAGACCAACATGAAGCGTCTTAGGATCACCAGACTGATGTCATCCTTACCTACATTCTCATGGCCATCCTTCACCCACTTCCCTTTCAAAGAAGAGCCTGAGAGCCAGGTGTGGTGGTGCACACTTGTAATCCCAACAGCTTGGGAGGCTGAGGCAGAAGGATCGCAAGATCAAAGCCAGCCTCAGCAACTTAAAGAGACCCTAAGCAGCTCAGCGAGACCCTGTCTCAAAATAAAATACAAAAGCGGGGGGGCTGGGAATGTGGCTCAATGGTTAAGTGCCCCTAAATTCAATCCCTGGTACCGGAAAAAAAAAAAAATTAAAAGAAGAGCCTAAGAATCCAAGTATCTCTCCCTCTTGAGATGGCCGGCATTGTCCCTTGAATGTACATTCCTTGCTTTCCTAAATAAATCTCTGTGCCTCACTATCTGATACGTCTTGAAATTATTTTTCCTACAAGGACTCTGCCATCCTAAACGGAAGACTTCCCTCTCTGAGACCTCGTCAGACCACCTCTGGTGGCAACTGGACTCAGTCTCTGGCTTCCTCTCCCCTCCCAAGAGAAGGAAGTGTGGGGTTGAGACCTCCAGTCCTCTGTACCTGTACTTGGTCTTCCTGGCTGACCAGTCCCTCCTTTGAAACTATCTAAAGGCTTAGCGTGAATCTCTTCATTAGCATAAATTCAGGTTTGATAAAAAGGGGCTCCTTGTGAATGACAAAAGACATTCCTATACTAGAAACTTGCAAAGGTTTGAGGAAGAACCAGGGATACAAATCAAATATATATCATCATTCTGACTTCTCTTGGGGGTGGAGAAAACACCCCAGTGATAACAGTGAAGACCCTCTGTAGATGCAGGATCAGTGATGAATGGAGTGAATAAACAGGCTGATACATATCTGCTTTACCATTAAATTTGTTTGTCAAATCATGTACAAAATGGCATATCTCCACACAGTGGTGCATGCCACTATTCCAGCAACTCGGGAGGCCAAGTCAAGAGGACTGTAAGTTCAAGGCCAGTTTGGCCACTTAGCAAGACTCTGTCTCAAGATAAATTTAAAAAGGGCCAGGGGTGTAGATCAGGGGTAAATCACTTGTCTAGCATGCATGAGGCCCTGGGCTTAATCACCTGTACTGGGGGAGGAGGGAGAAGATGTAATACTTTTCTCATTTCTAAAATTGTAATTATAATCCATGAAGACTTTGTGTGTGGGTGTGTGTTCCCTGTTTAGTTTCCAGTAAAAACATGGGAATTTATTAAGATTAAGTAAGAGCAGATCAGGAAATATGAAGCTTCAGACTATGGAAGAGAATATCCATATACATTGTCAAGCTCTCCTCATTTCTCCCTCTCCTCAGCCAACAGTAATTTTCTTTCATTCTTTCTTTTTTATTGTTGTTGTTGTTGCAATACTGGGGTTGAGCCCAGGGGCACTCTACCACTGGGCGACATTCCCAGCCTTTATTTATTTTTAAAACAGGGTCTTGCTAAGTTGTGAGGTTGGCTTTGACTAGGATCCTCCTGCTTCAGTGTCCCCAGTTGCTGGGATTACAGGTGTGTGCCATAAGCCTGGGGATAATTTACTTTTAGTCTCTATAAAATTTACCTATTCTGCACATTTCATATAAATTGAATCATATAATATGGTCATTTGTGATTGGCTTCCGTCACCTACCATGTTTTCTTTAAGTTTCATCCACACAGTAGCATCATGTGTTAGTAGTTCATACCACATTTTGTTTTCTCAAATCACCTGTCAATGGATTAATGACTCTTTCCACTTTTTTGGCTGTAATGAATAATGCTGTTGTGAACATTCATAAACGGGGTTTTGTGTGAACATATGTGTATCAGTCAGCTTTTTGTCACTGTGATCAAAATATCAGACAAGAACAACTCAGAAGAGGAAAGATTTATTTTGGCTCATGGTTTCAGAGGCTGCAGTTCATAGTCAGCCAGCTCCACTGATCCATTGCTCTGGACCTGAGAGGAGGCAGAACATCATGGCAGACGGGCATGACAGAGGGCTCACCCCGTGGAAGTAGACCAAAAGAGGAAGGGGCCAGAGATAAGATAAACCCCTCCAGGGCACACACCAGTGACCTACCTCCTCCAGTCAGTTCCCACTTCCTGGCAGTCCATTCAGCCTTCAGTGGTGATCCTCTGGTGAGGTCAAAGCCTCTATGATCTAATCACTTCCCCAAAGTCCCCCTTTGAGCTCATGAGATTTTGGAGGACATTTCAGATCCAAACCATAACAATATGTTTTCATTTTTCTCAGAGATATAATACTATAGTTAGTTTGGATTTAGAATGACCCCCAAAGGCCCCGGTGTTAAAGGCTTGGTTCCCTGGTTGGCACTATTGGGAGATGGTGGATGCATAACCTTTAAGAGATGGTGCCTAATGGGAAGTTTTAGGCCATTGGAGCTGTGCCCTCAAAGGGGATAGTGGGAATCCAGCCCTCCCATCTCTCCTTGCTTTGTAGTCACCATGAGGTGAGCAGCTTGTTCCATCACATGTTCCCCACTATGATGTGTGACCTTGCCACAGGCCCAAAGGCAACAGGGGCAACTGACCATGGACTAAAACCTCTGAAACTGTAAGCCTCCATCAACCTTTTCTCCTCCTAAGTTGACTATCTCAGGTATTTGTCACAGTGATGAGCAGCTGATTAACACATATTCCTAGGAGTAGATAACCTCATACAAACACTTTGAAGTAGGATAGATGTATTGTGACTCATGATTTCAGAGATTTCAATCCATGGTCAGCCATTGCTTGGGTCCTGAGAGAGGAAGAACACCGTGGCGGAAGGGTGTGGTAGAAGAAAGTTAATCCCCAGTTAGTCGACTTTTTTTCTTTTTTACTTTTTTGGTTCTGGGGATTGAACTAGGGGGCACTCGACAACTGAGACACACCCCCAGTGCTATTTTTTGTATTTAGAGACAGGATCTCACTGAGTTGCTTAGCACCTCACTTTTGCTGAGGCTGGCTTTGAACTCCTGATTCCTGCCTCAGCCTCCCGAGCCACTGGGATTACAGGCGTGCTCACTGCACCCAGCTGGTCCACTTTTCATTGCTGTGACTAATAGGCCTGACAAGAACAACTTAGAAGAGGAAACATTTATTTTAGGATCTTGGTTTCAGAGGTTCAGTCTATGGTCATCTGATTCCTCCTCTCTGGGCCCAAGGGAGGTAGACTATCACCCTGGAAGGGTGTGGTAGAGGAAAGCTGCTCAGCTCTGAGAAACCAGAAACAGAGAAAGACAGCTCCGGGAGCCCAGGAGCCCAGGAGCCCAGGAAGAGATATATCATCCTCAAAGACATGACCCCAGGGACCTACTTCCTCTATCCACACCCATCCACCCAGTACAGTGGTACTTTCAAATTATTAATCCACCAAATGGGTTATCCCACTGATTAGATCACATTCTCATAATCTGATCATTTTAGCTCTGAACATTCCTGCATTATCTCACATGAAATTTATGGGGACAGTCCTTATCCAAACCATAACACATAATATCTCTATGCTTAATATTTTGAAGAGTTGTCATGGTATTTTCCAAAAGAGTAGACAACTTTACATTTCTTACATTTCCACCAGTAGTATATCAAAAGCCTAGATCTCACATATCCACTCATAAAGGAACTAAACCATACCCCCTGGGTCTGTTTTTAAAAACCTGGGAAAAGATTTTATTTGGCCTGGCATGGGTCAGATGCTGACCTGCTTTCTCATCTCTGTAGCTAGAAAAGAAGAGCCACCCAACAAGAAGGTATCCAACACTTGGCTAAGTCAAGGAGTGTTTCCCTGAAAGGGATACACTAGGCATACAGTAATAGGCATACAATAAGTGGTACTACCCTTTATTTTAGTTTTCTTAAATATAAGGGTAGTACCACCCCTTAAGAGTAATAGTAAGTGTACAGGAACATTTGGGTTGATACAGTGACTAGGAGGGTGCTAATCAGCATTTAGGTAGTATCTGGGGCCTAGAGAGTAAATGTCCTAAAACATTCAAGATGATCCTATTCACTAAAGATTTTTCCTGCCCAAAGGAAAAAGAACTAGTTGAGGCCTAGTTCTGTGACAATAAAGTCCCTCTTTTTGGGAGGAGCAGCAGTACTAGGGATTGAACCTAGGAGCACTCTGTCACTGAGCTATATATCCCCAGACTTTTTAAAAATTTTATTTTGAGATAGGATCTCAGTAAGTAGCTCAAGCCGGCCTAGAATTGGCTATCCTCCTGCCTCAGCCTTCTAAGTAGCTGGGATCATCAGCACATGCCTCCACATCCAGCAAAGTCCCCTTTTTTAGTTGAGAATATGCTTACCCAAAATAAAGATTTTATTTCCCAGTCATCCTGTGCAGCTTGAGGTGTCTGTGGGATTGCCCTCTGGCCAGTGAAAGGTGAGCAGCAGTGTTGTGTGCAGCTTCTAACACGTGTTCTTCCAGAGAGGAGTTCTGTCCTGTTCTTTGCCTTTCTTCTCTTTGGCTAACTGGGGTGCAGACTTGATGGCTGCTGCTGCTACAGTCCTCTCAACTATGGAATGGAAATCTCACTTTGAGAAATAGTGGAGCAAGATGGGAGGAATCCGAGTAAATGATGATTTCAACTCTGGGCTGTGCCTGATTTTGTTTATTATGCAGATAAATTTGTTTGGAATGGGGGTACTGGGAGTTGAAGCCAGGGCACTTTACCACTGAGCTATACATCCCTAGCACTTTTTTTTTTTTTTTTTTTTTGAGACAGAGTCCTACTAAGTTGCTGAACTTGTAATCCTCTTACCTCAGCCTCCCAGAGTCACTGGGATCCTGTCACCATGGCTGGCAGAAATAAACTTGTATTTTAATGTCACTGTTATCTTGGTTCTGTCACTCTTTTAAGTTGAGTCAGAATCTAACAAATATATGTACCATGTGCCACCACCTCCTCAAGGCCTTGCTTGTATTTTTATTTACTACTTTTACTTTCCATCTGACTCCAATATGATGCAAATACACATTATACAGATACCATGTACTGAGTCTTTCCTATATGCCAGGGACCATCTTGTGAATGCATTTTATATGCATTAATCCAGTGATTCCCTACATCAAACCATGAGATAAGTACTCTTACTTATGTGCCTCTGTGTGTGTGTGTTTGTGTGTGTGTGTGTGTGTGTGTGTGTGTGTGTGTTGCTAGGGATAAAACTCAGGGCCCTATGCATGTTAGGCAAATGCTCTACGACTGAACTGTACCTACAGCCCTCCCACTTAATTTTGAGATGGGAAAACTGAGACTTAGAGCTCATGAAGTAGCTCAGTAGTAGAGCACATGCCTAGCATGTGGGAGGCCCTGGGTTCAATCTCCAGTACCACGCATACACACACAAAATCCTGAGGCTCAGAAAAATTAAACAGTTTGCCCAACTTCACACATATTGTACATGGGAGACACTCTGATTCCAGAACCCCTCTCTGTAATCATTGTGCCAAGATACCAACAAATTAATGAAACTCAGAACAAATTGATAATGATAAATCTAAACTTCAGTCATTTATAATTAATAAGCAAGAAGAAAGAATCATAATGTCAACTCAATATTATAGTGAGGATGCATGATAAGAAATTAGCCTTTTGAAATTTGGGGGAAATCCAAATATCTGCATATGTGCATTTGCCAAGGATTTCTCTGACTGCCAGACTTTTTTCAAGAGTGCTAAATTAGAATCCCTAGCATTCTTTAGATATGTGCCAATTATAGTACATAAATATCCAATTTTAATAACACATTTAGTACATTACAACTAAGTAGCTCATAACTACATGTAAAACGGAAAGTCTGGAATTGGATCTACTTCACATGTAATCAGTGAAGATAGGCATTCGTCAAATTAATTTACCATCTGTCAGGAGAACCCAGAGACCCCACCTTCAGACTTGTTCTTGTAAAATGCTATATGTGAAATGAAGGCTATTGCTTTAAAGTCATAGCTGTCTGCTTCCTCTATTTATATATGACATGAAAAACACATCATATTGGTCTGGGGTTTAGGACATTGAATACTCTGAGATGATTATATTCAGTGAACACTGATTGGACACACACTACTTGCTACTGCATGGTGTTAAGAACAAGGGAGTGATAGAAGGACCCATGTCCTCCAGAAACTCGTAATCCAATGGGGGAGACACAAGATTCCAAGGGAGTTGTGCCACAATAGAGGTATATTCTAAAAGAAGGAGGAGGAAAGAATGATTATTGGAGCCTCTAAAAATGTTGGGGAAGATCTGAACAATCAGCAGGACTGTGCCATATGGAGAAGAAAGAAAAAGAGTAACAAATACAGAAAGCTGTAGAAAATAGCTACATATAATAGGCTCATGGAGTAAGTGACAAACCAGGGCAACTTATTTATTTGAAATGATATGCATGCAGTTCTGTGCTAATGTTATGTATATTATAAAAAGCAAACTTAAATAGAAACCATGTAAGGAAATAAGGAAAAATAAACATAAGGATATTGCTATTCATGATGACCTCTTACACGACCATCAGTTAAAATCAAAAGCTCCAGTATACATTTAAGGAGGAGCTCATCATTAAAGTGGAGAATACAAATTTCTATTTGTCATAATTTTAAGTTTGTGGGCCAATTCTTGGCAGAGGTGGTTAGATGGTCATTGTTTCAAGCCTAATATAACTGAAGACCCCTACTAAATCCCTTGCACTTGCAGTATTTTTCCCTAGGGCTTGAAGTTCATTATTTCTTTTTGAGAATTATTTTATTTGAGGACTGGGATGTAGCTAAGTGGCAAAGTGTTTGTCTTGCATTCACAAAGCCCTGGGTTCTATCCTCAGTTCCAAAAAAAAATTATTTTATTTGAAACCTTCTTGGTGAAGATTAATTTAGTTAAAATTAGATAATGTAATTCTTTTTTTTTTTTTTTTTTTTGGTGCTAGGGATCTAATCCAAGGGTGCTTAACCACTGAGTAACAACATCCCCATCTGTTTTTAATTTTTTAAAAATTCATTTTGAAACAGGGTTTTGATAAGTTGTTTAGGGCCTTGCTAAATTTCTGAGACTGGCTTTGAACTAGTGATCCTCATGCCTCAGCCTACTGAGTTGCAGGGATTACAGGCTGAGAAATGGTGCCCAGCTAGGTAATATAATCTTTAAATCTGCTCAACAGACATACAAATAACAATGCAATTACAGTATATACTGAAGGTAAATGTTCCACAGAGCATTTTCCGGTAGAAGACTTTTATTGACTAAGGAGAAGATACGTTTGAAAGATGGAGGTCCAGGCTATCATTTCTCAGTGCTAAAATTATGTTGGCCCCTGAGATCTAAAAATCCAAATGTCTTTTTTTGTTGTTGTTGTTGTTAGCATTTAATAAACCTCCAGTGCTCTTGGTGGCTTTAAGCCACCAGAACACAGGCACCCCCACCACCCTTAATCCTCTCCTCAGCTCTTCTCCTGAAGAATTTTACCTTCACGATGACAGGCTGCTTTGGGAGCTTTCCCTTTCCCAAAACTTTGTAGTAACCTGATGGGAACACATCAATTATGGGAGCAGCTCCCGTTTTGTTTTTGGCAGCATTTACTTGTGTCTGTTCACTGACCAATGTCCACAATTTATCAAGGTTGACAGTTGGGCAGAAACTCTCGTTCCTCTTTAAGTGGTAATGCCTCATACCAACTTTCCCAAAGGTGATATTTGTCGAAGTTAATCCTGTGGTGATGCATGCCACCAGCATTACCCCGGCCTCCTGGGTGCTTCCGGTGCTTGCCGACGCGGCCATGGCCATGGCTCATGTGTCCCCGAAGTTTCTGGGTCTTCCTCAGTCTGGAAGGTGGAGAAAACATGAGGATTCAGTAAAATAAGGGTAGTAATAGGAACTCTCTCACAGGGTTGTAGCAAGAGGTGAGTTCATACACAGGAAGCCCATAAAACAGTATTGAGTATGTGATAACCACTGATTTACATGTACTGGGGCAGAGGATGTGGGTCAAGGATGATTTCCTTGGTTCAGTGACAGCTGAATAGAATCCTGAAGGAAATTTTAAGTTAGCTTGAATAAAGGGAGAAGGTGAGAGGTTGGAGAAAGACCTTCCTGAGCTTCGGCCCGTTCCCTTATTTAGTCAGTTAAATGATGCCCCCCCACCCCGCAAAAAAAGCTATGTCAATGTCCAAAATTCCTGGTACCCATCAATGTTTCCTTATTTGTGATGAGGTAAAGGTTTACAGATATGACTAGACCATCCTGGGTTATCTGACTGGGCCATAAATCCAATGATAAGTGTCCTCCTAAGAGGTAGAAGAAGTTGGACACACAGAAGAGAAAGTTTGAAAAAGCGTAGCGGGAGCTGAGATTGAAGTGCCTTGGCTACAAATTAAGGACGCTAAAGAATGCAGAAGCTATGGGCTGGGGATGTGGCTCAAGCGATAGCGCGCTTGCCTGGCATGCGCAGGGCGCTGGGTTCGATCCTCAGCACCACATAAAAATAAAGATGATGTGTCCACCAAAAACTAAAAAAAATCTATTAAAAAATTCTCTCTCTCTAGAGAAATGAGTCCCAGTAGATGGGGTAGAGAGAGGTGAGGGGAGGGGAGAGAGGAAGGGGATAGGAAGGGCAGCAGAATACAACAGACACTAGTATGGCAGTATGTATAAACGTGGAAGTATAACCATGTGATCCTGCAATCTGTACACATGGGAATAATAAGAATTCATACCCCATTTGAATCAAATGTATGATATATGATATGTCAAGATCAATGTAATGTTTTGAGCATCTAATAAATTTCTGATGTTAAAAAAAATTCTCTCTCTCTCTCTTTTTTTTTTTAAATGCAGAAGCTAGAAGAGAAAAAGAAGGGTTCCCTCCTAGAGTGTCCCCAGGGGGAAAGGCTTTCACCTTCTGTCCTGTGATAGAATTAATCCCTGTTACTTTAAGGCACACAGGCTGTGGAAATGCATTACAGCAGCACAGGATACTAATACACCTTGTTACTCCAAGTCAATCTCCACAACCAATTCTTTGCTAATGGACAACAGGACATGGTCCTGGTCTCAGGGGGCCCATGATCTGGATGAGGAATGGCACAGATTCCCCACTTGCCTTGGGTTTTAGTCGGCTTTGCATCAGTGTAACCAATATACTTGTTAAGAGCCACTTAGAGAAGGAAACGTTTGTTCTAGCTCCTGATTTCACAGGTTCAGTTCATGGTCAGCTGATTGCATAGATCTGGGCCTGAGGTGAGGCAGAATATCATGGCCCAGCTGAGGAAAGCTGCTCAGCTCATGGCAGGGTCAGGAAGCAGAGAAAGAAAGTGGAGAAAGGGCCTCAGGAAGAATGCTCCCTAAGACTGGCCTCCTCCAGCCATGCCCCATCTGTCCACAGTTACCACCGAGGCAGTCCACTCAAACTAAATGGACTGATCAGGTTACAAATTTCATCATCTAATCACTTCACCTTTGAATATCCCTGCCTTAATAAGAGCTTTGGGAGGACACCTGAAATCCAAGCCATAATACCATCTCTTTTTAATGCCTAATAAACAACCCAAATTTAACCTTTCCTGAATGGAAGTACCTGGAGGTAAGAAGCCCATTTTTCCAAGGTGGCCAGGAAAGGCCTCTGGGAGGAGGACACCAATGGACATGGGCACAGAGTGATGAGCAGAGCTGAGGCACTGACCAAGCAGGGGCACGTCAAAGCAAGGTGCTCTTTTTTGTTTTGTGTTAAGTAGGAAAACATTTAGTACGTGTAGGAAGAGAAGAAGATGCAGATACAAGGGAGATATGTAACAGAAGGTGTCAGGACCCAGAGGAGGCAGAAGGGAAATGGGCTGAGGTGAGAAGGGAGAACACAGATCAGGGGCCTTGAAGGCAAATAGTAAGAACTACTCAGGGAATAACTGATGTGACCACTGGACTAGAACTGTCAGGGTTGAATCCTGGCTCCCCACTGACTGGTTATCCAATAGTAGGGAATTCCATTTTCTGGATATTGGTTTCCTCAACTATAAAATGAAGATAATAACAACCCCACCTCATAGGATATTGTTAGGAGAATTAATTTTATTAATATGGTTAAAGCCCTTGATTCAATGCCTGGTCATAGAGTGTGCAATAAATGTCATTATTATTAATATAACTAGAATTAAATGAAGTTTAGAATCAGAATTTGAGCACTGGAAGGAACAGCAGAATCATCTAGTCTAATTCCCTGATTGTACAAATGGAGAAATTGAGGCCCAGAGGTTTTATTATTTATTTCTTAATTTATTTTGCATTCCTGGGGATTGAACCCAGGGCCTGACACATACGAGGCAAGCATTTTACTACTGAGCTGCAACCCCATCTCTTTTCAAAACTTTATTTCGACGTAGGATCTCACTGAGTTGCCCAGGCTGGCCTTGAACTTGCAATGCTCCTGCCTCAGTCTCCCAAGTAGCTGGAATTACAGGCATGTGCCAATATACTCAGCTCCAGAAAGATTTCAAATTTAAAGAGATAGGGAAAGAGCTAACATGAGACTAATTACTTAAAAGTCAGTGTTCTGTTAGGTGTGCTACACAAATAGATTTGGGAATCATAAGAATACAAGTGGTGGTGGGCTCAGGGCTTAGCTCAGTGGTAGAGCACTTGCCTAGCATGTGTGAAGCCCTGGGTTTTATCCTCAGCGCTCCCCCCAATCCACCCCCCACCCACACCAAAACAGAATATAGGTGATAATTGAATCTGGGGAAATAGACAAAATTATTTAGGTAGAATCTAGGGAATGAGTAGAGAGAATGTAGAAAGAAGAAATGGAAAAAAAAAAAAAAAAAAAAAGAGCTACCAAGGGAGACTCAGAGCTAAGCCAGGGAGGTAGGAGAAGAACCGGAAAAGAGTTATGGCGTAGAAGACAAGACAAGGATTTTGAAGGGTGAAAATGATCAACTGAGTCAAATACTAGAGAGGTGAGGAAAGATGATTCTAATGCAAAATGCTAACCTGAATTCTACTCAAATACAAGTGCAATTTCTACAAGACATTTGCTATGCTGAATGTTTATCACCTCCTTCCAAAATTCATATGTTGCAAACTCATCCCTAAAGTGATGGTATTAGGAGGTGTGGCCTTTGAAAGGGGTGATTAGGTCATGAGGGTGGAGCCCTCATGAAAGGGCTTAGTGCACTTATAAGAGGCTGAAGAGACCAGAGTTTCCACTTCCACCAAATGAAGACACAACTAGAATGCGCCATCTATGTACCAGACAGCAGACCCTCATCAGACACTGAATCTGCTGGGGCTTTGGTTTTAGAATTCACAGTCTCCAGAATTGTAAAAAATAACCTCTCTCATTAAAAAGCTGCCCCATTTATGGTATTTTTTAATAGCAGCCTGAATAGATTAAGACAACACTAAATTCTGAAACTTGGTTTTCCCATGTGTAAACAGAATATACATAGAAAACACACTGCCATGTTAAAGAAAAAAAAATTTAAGCCATACCTTCTAGATTTGGCAATGGAACGAGGTTTTCCACAGGGAGAGAAGTACACAAACTGTATTTCAGACCCTGAAATTAACCTTATTCCTAGAGTCTTTCATGTTAATAATGTCTTCTGTAACCACAAACAGTACTGGCCTTAGAGAGACATAACATGAATTTTATAATTCTGCTTATTATAAGGGTCATAGAATGGTTAAGAAAGATAGTGCTAAAGGTTGGACTACTAGCATTGGGGCAAGACATGGGACTTTTTTCTTCTCTTTCTAGATTCCTTCCATGGATAAATTCATCTAATTCCATAGCTTTAAAACACCATCTCAATGCTTGAGAGTTACAAAGTTCTATCTCTAATTTGACCTTACCTATAAGCTCCAGTCTTATATGTCTAATTGCTTACTGTCTTAGTCTATTTTTGTGCTGCTATAACAAAATGCATGGGGATAGATACTTTATTTAAAAAATAGGTTTATTTGGCTTAGGATTCTTGTGGCTCTAAGGCCCAAGCAGCAGGTCCTTGGCATCCTGTCAAGTGTCCCTGGATATATACCAACATATTGGAGAAGCAGAAAGGAAAACAGCCGTGTTCAGAAAGGGCATGAAGTTTAACACAAACATTTATTTTAATAACTATCCTAAAGGCTTGATGTTATGTGGAGATATCTGTGGAAACAATTTCCCCCCTCAACCCACTATTGGATTTAAATTCTAGAAAATACCAAAAATAGACAAAAATGACAAAAATGTTCCTCAGCTCGTTTCTGACATGACACTAGCCATTTCCTCTATGGGAATTCTCGTCCCATCCTGCTCCCTTCTCCTCCATTCATCTCACTGTGGCCCCTGTCTGTTACCGTCATCTTTGAGAAGCCTTCCTGTTCGTCCTTGCTAGAGTCACTCTATCACCTCAGCTGGCTTTTGTACCTGAGCACTTATTGATAGTGACATTTTCTTATTTATTTTTATGTATATTTGCTGTCTATTTTCCATTGGAATCTAAGTTTTCTGAGAGCAAACATTTTTATCTGTCTGGTTTGCTACTGGGTTCCCAGACTCTCAATAATGTGTACACCCAGTAGGCTCTGAATAAATAAATAAAGGTTCAGGAAAAGGAGAAGGAAAATAAATGCAGGGAGCCCTATGCCATGAAGCTATCTAATATGTAAGTTAGACTGCTCAACTACAGCTCTTAGCCCAAGGGAAAATGCTCTTCCTTTGCTTGGCCAGAATGCCTAGACAGTGCCCTCAGCTTAGGTTTTCTCTCCAGACTTCCCACATTTCACTTTACCTGGGGATTGGTTTTACCTGGGGATCAACCCACCTATCTTGATAATTAACACTTCATCTACCTTCTTGGGTGGAGAAACCATCCACAGAAGGGGTTTGGACATTATAAAAGCTGGGGGCCAATGAGTTTGACTAGCCTGGACAAAAAAAAAAAAAAAAGTGAAAATAAAGAACATATTTTGCAAGAAATATAGCAAGGAGAGCTATTTTTCACAAGGTAATTGACTTAATCCACTCAGGGTGCTTTAATATCATAGACTCAGCGGCTTAGACAACAATTTATTTTTCACAGTTCTAGAGGCTGGGAATTCCAAGATGAAGACGTTGGCAGATTTAGTGTCTGGCAAAGGCTCACTTCCAGGTTCCAGATGGCTGTCTTCTCGCCGTGTCCTCACATGGCAGAAAGGAAATTCTCTGGGTTCTCTTTTATAAGGGCATTAGTCCCATTAAGGAGGACTTCACCTCACGACCTAATCATTGTGTTAGTCAGCTTTCTGTCACTGTGACAAAATATCTGAGAAGAATGGCTTAAAGAAGAATGATTTATTTTTGGCTCATGGTTTCAGAGGTTTTAGGTCACAGTTTCATTGCTTGTGAACCTGTGATGAGGCTGAAATGTCTTTGTGTGGAAAAGAAAAGCTGCTTACCTAATGGGTAAGCAGGAAGCAGGAGGTGAGGGAGGGGTCTTAACATCCCTTTCAAGGGCATGCTAATGAATTAGTAAACTCCCTTCCATTAGGCCCAACCTTTTACAAGTTCCACCACCTTCCAATAGTACCACATGCTAGTGACCAAGTCTTCAACTATGGCCTCTGAGGGACATTAAAGATCCAAACCATAACCACCACCAAAAGACTTCACCTCCTGATATCATCACTTTGGGGGTTAGGATTTCAACATAGCAATTTTAGGAGGAACACGAACAGGCTATAACAGTAATGATAATCTGTTGCACACAGTGCCCATACTTACCATGAAGATCCAGTCGAGAGGAGTGGTCTGGGGGCCTGGGGTTGTAGCTCAGTGGTAGAACACTCGCCTAGCATGTGTGAGGCACTGGGTTCGATCCTCAGCACCACATAAAAATAAATAAATAAAATAAAGATATTAAACAAAAAGAAGGTAAGTGGTCTGGGGTGTGACACATGTGCCTAAGTGGCTGCAGTATTACATGATTTGCTGAGTTTATCGTGGATGAGAGCAAGAACTCCTGGCAGAATGCCATCTGTATCACTCAGGCCACAATACTAAGAACTTACATAGAGGACTCCAGACATCCTCTCCATCATCAACGACTTCAGTATCCCTACCAAGACTCATCATTCAACACCCCTCTCTGTTCCACAATTCTGTCATCTCCAGTGTCTACCATGTTTCATTCACATTGTCACACTCTGAACCTTATCATCACCCCTAACTCTTCTACTCCTGAAGCATTAAGCCCCATGACTTAAGGATATTTGATGTTCTGCTCACAATATCCCAACCTTCTAGTTTTCATATTCACTTATTCCCATTGCACTTGCTTTTCATCTCCACCAAGACACCCTCAAACCTTGACTTCCGATATCTTAGGCCCCTTCTGAGACTTCCTTCACTAGTCATCCATACCCTTGCCTTCCTCCACATATATTTTCAAGACCCCACCTGCCAACCCTCATCCCTAGTACAGTCCAGTGCCTGCCTTCCCATTTCTAACTACCTACCCCCAGAATACTGTGCCCTAATGGAGAAAATTGCATAGTGATTTAGTCTGGTGGCACTATGAACTTCTAAGGTAAATGGGCTCCCTTGCCCAAACGGCAATCCTATATGCCTCTCCCCAAACCCACAAATGACAGACAAACCTTATTGAGGCTTCTTTATCTCTCCTGAGTACTCATACTCAGCAAATAGCTGCCTCTTCTCTATCAGAGAGGAAATGGAGGTTTTTATGTATAAAATCTTTCCGATTTCTTCCCTCCATGTGTAAATGCAAAGATGTGCATCCACAGCTGTGAGGAGACTCGTGGTTGTCACCAGGATCTATTCTTCCTTCTTTCTGGACATGCAGCTCCAACATGTTTCTCAATCTCCCTTGTAATTCAGTGTTCTCATGTGACTACATTTTTTACCAATAGAATTTGAGCATTCATGTTATATACCACTCCTATGCCTGGCCAATGTAAATGTCCCACAGGCATATCCACAGGATCTCTTTTTCTGGCAAACTGTTCAATGATATGGAAATCAGGTGTTGAAGATAATGGAACTGCCATCAGCCTTAGTGTTTAAATAACTGCATGGAAAAACTGACTACCTGACTGTAAAAACTGCCTTTACTATGACGTGAGATACAAAGTTTGTGTTTGCATCAATACAAGGTAGGTTTTATTGGTTATAGTAGTTTAACCTGCCATAATTAATTCAATATCTACTTTTCTTCTCTCGGTTCTTAGTGAAGGAAAGTGACTCTCTCCTGTTCTGCCCCAGGGAATCCCTCTCCATGAACTCTGGACTCCAGCCCCATCTCCAACCCTTATTTCATCACTTATTTACTCTGTCCCCTAGGCCTTCACCTTATCCTTTCCTGGCTCTTTCCCCTTAGCACACAGACACGATGGCAACTGTTTTAAAAGGAAAAAAATCTCATATGATTTGATACTCTCCTCGTCTAGATTTGTCTTTTCTCCTTCCATTGATGGTTCAGTACCCCACTCTACTCCTCCTAGCCCTCGCCCCTCTGCGATCTGGGCTCTTCCCCACCACTGTTCTGAAACTGTTCCAGATCAGCCCAGTGACCTGACAGGCTCTGGTCCTATTTCACTTCTTATCTCCCCTGGCAGCATCTCCAGAAAGCTGTTCCTCTTTCTGCTCCTGTGCTTCTGTGATATGGTGCTTCTCTCTCCCTCTAGCTGCACCTTCCAAGTCTCCTTGACAGGTCTCAGTTCCTCTTTCTCTTTGGCAAATGTGGATTCAGCGTCTACCTTCCCTGCCCACTGTGTGTATGTATATATACATATGTGTGTGTGTGTGTACATATACATAGATATTTACATATATAAATACATATATACAGACATATAAATATGAAAATATATACACATATATACATGTATTGTTATAAGTAATTTTATCCTCACCTGTGGTTTAAATAATCATTTATACATGATAAAGTCATACATCCTTTGGTGCCCAAAAATTACATTGCCAACTGACTTTTAGATGTTTTTATTTTTATGACCTCAAACCTAATATACCCCTAACTGAAATTATCATCCTGTTTCCAAGAACTACTCCTCCTACATTTTCTATCCAGGTAGATAGATGCTAATAGGCATCCACTCAGCTACTCAGCCTGGGTGCATGGGAATAAGCCAAGCAGGATCATCATCCTATAGGTAGGATCCTCTGACTCCAAATGCTATTGAATTCACCTAGTAAATATCTCTCAAATACATCTATTCACTTCCCTCTCTCGGCCACTGCTGAACTCAACCCTGTTTATCCCTTTTCTGGGTCATCTAAGTAACTTCTAGATTATTCTCCCTGCTGGCAACTTCACCTCCCTCCCCTCCCTCCTCCAGCCTAAAGATCTGATGTTCTTCCTTTTTTTGTTCTTGTTCATTCATGTCATTTTTGCTTGAATGTCAGGGTTTTGTTGTTGTTGTTGTTGTTTTGTCTTTTTTGATACTAGGAGTTGAGCCCAGGGGTGCTCTATTACTAAGCTCTCTCTCCAACCCTTTTAATTTTATTTTGAGAAAGGGTCTAAGTTACCGAGGCTGGACTTAAACCTGCAAATTTCTTGCCTCCACCTCCCAAGTACCTGGAATTACAAGTGTGTGCTTGGTTCTTGACTGCCTTTTCAAATGAAAAAATAATATATTCTCATTGTAAAATATTCAAATAGTTTATAAGACTATTTTTAAAAAGTTAAAGTCGCGCCTTAGGCAGTCCTCAAATCTAATCCCCAAATACACATTTCTTTTTCTAAAACAGTCTTGGCAGCATGATGGCACATGCCTCAAATCATAGTAACTCAGGAGGCTGAGACAGGATTGCACATTTGCGGCCAGCCTGGGCAATTTAGGGAGATCCTGTATCAAAATTAAGAAAATAAATAAATAAATAAAAAGGACTGGGGATGTAGCTCAGTGGTAGAGTACCCCTGTGTTCAATCCCCATTATTATAAAAAGTAAAAATAATAAAAATAGAATCTTATTAAACATGCTGTAATTTTATTTTAAGAAGTACTTTTTTCATTTGAATATCTCTAAAATCAAAATGTGTCAAGCAATCAATACTGTCTTGGATTTGGTTAAATACAGCAATGCTCTGCAATGTGTTCTTTTTACTCATTAATATTGTTCATGATTTCAAACCAACATTTACCTCCAGGAGGCCATTCTAAAAAACAAATCTGGTCAGCTTGCTACCCTCTGGAAAATTCTTCAAAGGCTCTGTTTTCCTTCCCCTAAAACTTTCATTCTGACTGCCGCCTTACTTTTACAGTTTCCTGAACATCATACA
Organism: Callospermophilus lateralis; assembly: GCF_048772815.1. NCBI lineage: Eukaryota > Metazoa > Chordata > Mammalia > Rodentia > Sciuridae > Callospermophilus > Callospermophilus lateralis. The sequence continues at coordinate 58,555,192 of NC_135312.1, read as the reverse complement.
TTCTCTTTCTTAAGGCTAAGCAGGCCAAGCAGGTCTCTTTTCAGTTAGTTCCCCCAAACAGCTAAGCTAAGCCAAGTCAGATCTCTTTGCCTTTGCACCAATGTGTCTTCTACTATAAAGGTTTTTCTCATCTTTACTCAAAGATGCCTCTTATTGAAAAATTGTCCTGATCTGCCAAGCTGAGCCTCAGTTCTTCCTTTAACACTTCCCTTCAACTTCCAAACATGGTGTATGCCTTTGTTAAATCACTTGCCAAGAGAAAGTATTAGTGGTCAGGTTCATGACATTTATCTTGTCTGTTGCTCCCAATGTAAAAGAGAGTTCTCAAGCTCACTTTCTTCTTTATAGCCATTTCCAGCAGTGTGGGCACAAAATAGTTGTTCCATAAATATTTTTGGAAATAATGAACTAGATATGAGGGAAGCAGGAAAAAACTTCCTGCTATAAGGTACAGAACATTCTTAATTAGAATCCCCTTATCCTGGAACAAGAGAGATAAAGAGGAGGAGAGGTCTGGATTTGGTTAAATACAGCAATGCTCTGCAATAACCACCAGGGTGCCCAGAAATCTGAAGCAATTGGACAATTTAATTTCTGTTCCCTATTTTCTACTTCTGCAGACCTTCTATCCACAAGTAATTCCACCCTGATTTCAACAATCACATCTTTGATGACCCCCCATTTCCTCTAATTTTTTTTTAAGTGCTTCAAATCCAAGCCTCATTCTCTCTATGACTTTGCAGCAAGTCTTTTATTTTGATGTTTTGAAGAGTACCTATGAAGAAGCTGGGTGCTATGGCATGTGCCTGTAATCCCAGAGAGTTCAAAGCCAGCTTCAGCAAAATCTAGGTGTTAAGCAACTCAATGAGACCCTGTCTAAAATACAAAATAGGGCTGGGGATGTGGCTCAGTGGTTGAGTGCCCCTGAGTTCAATCCTGGGTACAAAAAAAAAAAAAAAAAGGAAAGAAAGAAAGAAAAGAAAACCTGGCCACTCTAAAATACCTACCTGTGTTTTCCATTTGGATTCCCTCCTGCCCTACATGTGGTTATACCTCTGTTAATTCCACCAAGACTCAACACTAGGAAATAAATACAAAAGAAAGCTGAAGTTTAATACAAACATTTATTTTAATAACTATCCTAAAGGCTTGATGTTATGTGGAGATATCTGTGGAAACAATTTCCCCCCTCAACCCACTATTGGATTTAAATTCTAGAAAATACCAAAAATAGACAAAAATGAGAGTTGGGATGTAGCTCAGTAGTAGAATACTTTTCTAGCATGTTGTCAGACTCTGGTTCAATCCCTAGTACTTCAATAAATAAATAAATATTTCCATTTCTTCTTTCTGACCTAGATAATTTAAAGCCAGAGATTCCAAATCATTCATGGAAAAGTACCAGGGGTAGTGTTGGAGAGTTTAAATAAAGCTCAGCTAATGTGGCCTATATGGCAGTTACTAAGATTGGTCCATGCTAAAATATCTTGACTATTGTAGGGCCAGCATACTTTCAATACTTTATCTTGGCAAAAACAACTGGGGCTCATGCAAAACAGAAGGAAAAGGAAGAAAAGTGGAAAAACCAGAGGAGTACAAGAGAGAAGAGTGTCAAATGACAGGAGAGGAGAATTTATAATGAGAAATGCAGCAGTTATGAGAGGATTCTAAGAAATAGACATGTGCTGTGGCAGCTGGGGCTGAAAGGTAAATAAGACTGTCTTGTATTGAAAAGAAATAGGAAGGCTGACCTAAAGAACGAGAGGGCTTGGAGTGAAATTAGGTAAATATGTTGATTAAACATTGAAAAGCTCAGTGGGCTTGTGAACAGGGCTGATAAAGAACAGGGAGAGGCACACAGTATCTCAAAGACTAAACAGATCAACACGTGGACAGAGAAAAGGTAACAGCTGTTGGGGGTGGGGGAGAGTGCTGTAATTCTACCATCTTGAAGAGGATAATGACAAAAGTCCGCTGTCCTTTACAAATGGTCTTGAATTGGTTCAGTTCATAGTCCTTCAATGGAGAATTAGAGTCAAGCCTTCATTCTATCTAACATTAGGAACAGTGGGGTCAAATCAGCCTAGTCTGCTGTATTTTCAGCATTTTGAGCATGGAGGGAAACTTACATTACAAAAGCAAAGACTTCACCAGTTAAACCAACCTAAACACAATGTGTATCTCTTCTGTTCACACATTTTAGACTAAATATAAACAAAATAATCCTAAGGAACTGGCTGAGACACAATTCCTATTGATTTGGGCTCCCAAGACAATAAATAATTCAACAGTTTTGTGTGTGTGTGTGTGTGTGTGTGTGTGTGTGTGTTTTCCTTGCATCTTAAGGTGAGAAAATTATGTAGGAAAAAGAAAGGCAGATACTAATATTAGCCTGTAATTTTCAGTCATTTCTTTTTCAGTACAGACACTGGTTGGTGTATTTGGACACCATAAAGCCTTAGCCCAAGGAGCAGCCACATCTGAATCTCCATATCAAGAAAGATTTGGTTTGGACGCAACGTAAGTTCCCTGGATTTCAGTACTGCACCCCCCCACCCCGGGGAATCTGAAATTATTCCCTGACATTGGTAATACGGAAAGGCACCTTCTGGAGAAATCGCAGACTGCCTGTTAATTTGACAACTCCCCGCCCCCATCGACTTGGGTCATAACTTGGACTGCGCATGGAGAGGGCAGGAACAGACCTTGTATTGCTTTTGTTTCCTGCCAGGCGAGGACTCACAGGAGCGGCCGGTCGCCTACCTGCTTTCCACTTCCCGGGCCAGGAGTGACCGCGCGTCCTGCCGAGAGGTTCGCTGCCCGCCGAGGTTCACTCCCGACCTCACCTACCGGTGCTCTCCGCGCCTCGGACCAGCCTGACTCATCCGGGATGGGTGGGGGAGACCTCAGAGGGCGGAGGGACAGGAGGAGGCGGGCCGGGCCCTTCCCCCAGAGCCAGGGAGGAGGCGTCTCCAGGGCAGGTGAAACCGACTCCGACCTATCCCGGGAACTTTCGGTGCGGGGACTCGCAGCTAGAGGCCCGCGCCGCGCTGGGGCCGCGGAGGAGCCGCCCTCTCCCATCCGGGCTGCGCGCCGGGGCTCAGCCTGGGGGCTGCCCCCTGAGGACCCTCGGCCCTCCTGGCGCGCTCGTTGGCTGCGGGCAGCGCCGGCCTCAGCGGCTGATGGAGGCGAGTGGTGCCGCCCAGGGCGCAGGTGACACTCTCGCGGCCAGGGTTTCTGCTGGAAGGGAAGACCACTGGGAGGGCAAGACGCAGACTCCTCGTGGGCAAGGGGCAAGGCAGCGATGGCCCTAGAGCTGAGCCAGGAGGCACTTCTGGACTTTCTGTGCCAGGCTGGGGGCCGAGTGACCAACGCCGCCCTGCTGAGCCACTTCAAGAGCTTTCTCCGAGACCCCGACGCGTCCCCCAGCCAGCATCAGCAACGCCGCGAGCTCTTCAAAGGCTTCGTCAACTCGGTCGCCGCAGTGCGCCAGGACCCCGACGGCACCAAGTACGTCGTGCTCAAGAGGAGGTATAGGGACCTTTTGGGGGAGGAGGGGCTGCAGCGACCCCGCGAGCCGCCTGCTGCCGCTGCCCCTGCAAGGGGAACTGCGCCCAGCTCCCCGCCGAGCGCACGCCACGGGGAGCCTCAGCCACCGCAGTCTCGGCGGCGGCGGCGGCGCGACCAGGAGCCAGAGGAGGAGCCAGCAGGTACCGCAGCCCTAGCCGAGGTCGCAGGTTGCAATGGACTCCCGGCCAGCAGAACCCGGGAAGCGACCAGGGAAGACGGCGGCCAGAGGCTCAGCGCCGGCCGAAGGGCTCCGGTGCCGGTGGCTACGGCGGCAGCTGCAGCCAGGTGCGCGGCGGCGGAGACGCAGGGCCGCTGCTGCTGGGAATGTCTCCAGAACAGCCTGGGGGAGCTCCCGGAAGTGCCGCCACTCGGAGCACTCCCGGACCCTGCTGCCACTGCCAAGGAGAAGCCCGCGCGAGCTCAGCCTGCTCAGGATGACTGCGGGGCTCCAAGGCAGCTGCCAGAAGGCGCGCGGGCTGAGCCCACGCGGGTACCTGCAACGCCCCGCTCGCCTTCCGCCATCACCGAAGCTGCTGAGTGCAGGGTATCTCCTGCAGTTCTCCTGCCCCGCCCCACCCCTCCAGGAGACCGACCAGAGCTGTTGACCTCAGGTTCCCTGCACCATTCCACTCTGCAACTGCAGCAGCAGCGCACTCGAGAATGGGTAGCCAGACACCCTCAGATGCCCCAGACCCGGGACCAGGGTCCCATTCGGGCCTGGTCAGTGCTGCCGGACAACTTTCTCAGGATACCCTTGGAGCCAAACTTAGAGACTAAATCACCGCTGTCAGAGCTCCCTCATTTCTCTCATCCTCTCTTTCCTGTGGTTCCTGAAGAGTCCTCAGGTTCGTGGCCAGGGAATCCTCCACAGGCTGTCTTCCGTAGCATTCGTTGTCAGTTATCCCTCCAAGATCTGGATGACTTTGTGGACCAGGAGAGCCATGGCAGTGAGGAGAGCAGCAGTGGGCCCAAAGAGTCCCCTGGGGGTTCTGAAGAGGGGTTACAAGTTGCCTTGGGAACTCCAGTTTGGGGAAAGCTCAGGAATCCAGCTGGGGGCCTATCTGTACCTCCAAAGAAAGGCAGCCCTCAGAGTCCTCAGGGCCTCAGGAACAGAGGGAACGGTCATACCTCTCAGCAAGTTCCAACAGGGGCTAAAGGCCCCCCACACCACTGCCAGGAGCCTTTGCCTTGGCCAGCTCCCAAGTTAAGGAGGTCTCTCAGAAGGAGCTTTAGGGCAGGGAAGGCCAAACTGTCTTCCTCTGATGAAGAGTACCTTGATGAGGACTTGCTGAAAAGGAGTCGTCGCCCACCACGCCCCAGGAAACCTTCCAAGGCAGGAACAATGCCCAGCCCAAGGGTGGATGCAGCTTTGACCCTGAAACTGGCAGACACTAGGGTCTCCAGTGGGAATGGGCCTGCCGCCTGGGTACCCCACAGAACTTCTGAGCACAAGTCATCACTGGTACCTCTAGATGCCAGGGAGCATGAATGGATTGTGAAGCTTGCCAGTGGCTCTTGGATTCAGGTGTTGACACTATTTTGGGAGGACCCTCAGTTGGCTTTGCACAAAGACTTCTTGACTGGATACACTGCCTTGCACTGGATAGCCAAACATGGCAACCTTCAGGCCCTTCAGGACTTGGTCTCAGGAGCACGGAAGACAGGGATTGTGCTTGATGTAAATGTGAAGTCTAGCTGTGGGTATACCCCACTGCACCTTGCAGCCATTCATGGTCACCAGGGAGTCATCAAACTGCTAGTGCAAAAGTTGTCTTCTCGGGTGAATGTCCGGGACAGCAGTGGAAAGAAACCATGGCAATATCTGACCAGTAGTACCTCTGGGGAAATATGGCAGCTGCTGGGAGCTCCTCGGGGCAAGCCCATTTTCTCTGTATATCCCTTAGTCCAAAGCTCTTCCCCCACTAGGAAGGCCAAGAGCCGGGAAGTATCTAGAAATGTCACCCGAAAGACTTCCTTAGCTGCACTACTCAAAAGTCACCACAACAAATGGAAACTGGCCAACCAGTATGAGAAATTCCCTACACCACGGGTAGAAGAGTGTAGTGACTGAGGTGGGCCCCTCTCTCCAACATGCAGCAACCACACTCTCATCTTTGAGTACTCAGAGAATTCAGGGAGAATAGAAAAGCAGCTGAGGGGTTGGTAAAGAGAGAGGTCAAGTGGAATGGCCTCCCTGGGTTTCATGTCAGCACAGTGCACCTTAGGAGCCATCTCCGCTTTGTGAAGGCTCATGTTCTTGGGCCAGTGAAGCCTAGCCAAGTGGCAAAGCCAGCACTCACAACTCAGGAGGTATTCTACCATTTCCTTTGCCAGTGGAAGTTTTAGGCACAGTAAGCTACATTGTTTTCTGAAGCAGCAATCCTAGGCCTTGGCTAGAAAGGTAACAGATGTCCAACAAAATAAGAAGCAATTCAAAGAATGCCAAAACTCAGGGGGGAAAAACCCCTCTCTGGCTAGTAGCTCTCTGGCATCTATTAATTTGGAGAATAAATCTTGGCAGAACATGGAAAGCACCAGGTTTGAAATCAGATGGCTTTCTTTTTTCTTGATATGTTTTCTTGGCATTCAAATCAGTGTAATAAAATTATTACTGGTGAGTACAATTTGATTTAAGAGACTCCTCAGCCTTGAGCCTGAATCTTCTCAGTTGAACCTGTGATAGCTAATGCACAGAGCAATGAGTGCTTTCCCTCTTTTGGGTTTCTTCACTGATGAGAGAAGTAGGTGGGTAAGGTCCAACTTCAACCTTGATTCTACTCCGTATAGAGAAATGAATGTCAGTTAGGCCCTGCTTTTTGTATCAACCCAAAGGGAACTTTCCAAATGTATAAAGCATGTGGCTCATTTGCATAGTGACTGAAACCATCTTTCAGGGAAACTCCCTGTGCCACAGAATTATTATTAGTAGTTTCAATAGGTTTGAATGGCCAATATTGGTATTGATAGAAGAGGGGAATGATTTCACTCTGGGGAAGTCATAAGGGTTAAGAGAAAAATTCCTCCCCAGCAGAAGTTCCCTAAGCTGCTAAATATAATTTTATTTGCACTAAACTTCATGCCAATTAGGATTAAATATTAGCTTTGAAGTACTGTATAACTAACTGGAAATGTTCCTTTTAATTGTGTATAAGGGACTGATCGTTGTGGATATTTGCAATGAGAGAATGGCTAGTCTATGAACTGCAGCACAACATTGAGATTTTTGAATGTAAATTCAAAGAGGGCTGAAAAATTAAATGTTCAAGTGGAAATTCTTAATTTTTTATGATGCTGTGTTTTTAAAATATTTTTGTTTCTTTGGTTATTTCCCCCATTAAAAGGTCAGCAAACCTTTATAATTCATTATACTATACTTATGGCTAATGTTCTTTATAAAATTGTGTCTCAGTGAGTGTCAAATATTTTTATTTCTTTGTATTTTTACTTTATACTTTGAAGTAAGTCAACCTCTTTCCCTTACCCCCTTTTCTCTCCCTCTTTCTGCAGTACTGGGGATCCAACCCAGGGCCTCACACATGCTGGACAAGAGCTCTACCACTGAACTACACCCCTAAACCCTATCCTTTTTTTGGGGGGAAAAGGCATAACAATTAAATCTAGGGGCTTCTTTCCAAAAAAAAATGACTATTTAAAGGATGAAAATTTGGCAAATCAAATCTAGATAAAAAGAGAAAAATGACACATAGTGAGGACATGGTCTAGAGGGAAGAAAATTTAAAAGAATTCAAGATAGACATGTATAAAAATACTCTAGTAAATGTCAACTTCTTTTAAAAGTCAAGGAATGTTTTTGCCATATTATTGTCACTATATGAATTTAGGGAACAACAAATATTTTTGCATAATAGTGTGGGATTTGTAAAGGTGAGCAGGACATGACTTTTTGACTCTTGAAACTTAATATTTAACAATATTTGTTTATTTTAATGCTTTACAAATTTGAGTATCATCTTTGTGCAGGGGCCAGGCTAATCTTCTCTGTATCATTCCAATTTTAGTATATGTGCTGCCAAAGCAAGCAAAAATTTAACAATATTTATTCTTGATTGCTTTGTACCTTGTCTTGCTCCCGAGGTGTCTTTTAAAGCTGCACTGTATCAGATAAAAGCTTGTAAAATTAGGCAAGATGAAAAAAGGTGGTACCAGGAATGAGGACAAACAACTGCAGCATAAACCAAAAGTTGTGAAGTGTCCTAAGCATGGAATTAGACACTCTGGAAGATATCAGAGGAGGGGAAGAGAAGGGGGAAGAGGAGGGGAAAGGGAGGGGCAAGGAAGGAAAGGGGAGGGAGAAGGAGAGAGAGGGAGGAGAGAGAGAAAGAAAGGGACCCTTTTAGGGTGGGGAAATCAGGGAGGGCTTCACAGAGGCCAGGACTCTTTGAATAGTGAATGATACTGGCCTTCCCAGGAAACCAGCTTTGTTAGTTCTACCACATTCTTACTTCTGCGGAGTGTGTAGTTTATATAGCACTAGTGTTGGCTGATTGCTCACTAGTTAGAACACAATCCTAGGTCTCAAGCTGGTTCTCATCAGGATTCCTCATGTTCCACTGTCTTTTGTCCACATGTCACACCTGATCTGGTCAACTCTCTTATAGAGTCAACCAGCTGTGTGTTGGGGGCAGGGGGCGGGGTGGGGTGGGGGGAAACGGATCTGATCCAGTTGCTCCTGTTGTAATGTCCAGGCTAGGAGGGCTGCCAGGACCAGCACACTCTTCCCTTCTCCTGCCAGCTTCTGCCTTCCAGCCAGGAGCTGGACACTGAAACCACACACCAGACCCACTAGGGTGCTCATGCCCTACCTTCTGTCATGGGGCTGGATTTCTTCAGCTTAGAAATCCCTTTGGCTCTTGGTCTGGTAAGTTTATTCTTTTTTAATTTTTTCTTTGTTTGTACCAGGGATTGAATCCAAGGGCTCTTGATTACTGAGCTACACTCCCAGCCCTTTTTAAATTTTTATTTTGAGACAGGGTCTTGCTAAATTGCTTAGGGCTTTACTAAATTGCTAAGGCTGGCCTTGAACTTGTGAGCCTCCTGCCTTGGCCTCCAGAGATCACAGGCGTGCACCATGGTGCCAGATACAATATATTTTCAATTTATCTAAATATACCAGATTTTTTTTTCTTTTTAAAGAGACAGGTTTTCAGTATGTTGCCCAGGCTGGTCTTCAACTCCTGGACTCAAGTGATCCTCCTCACCCTCCCAAGTAGCTAGAATTACTGTCTTGCCTAGCTAAATATACTGACTATTTATTGAGCATCTAGTATGTGATAAGAACATAATTTCAGCCTTCAAGAGCTCACTGGTGGCCAGGGAAGGAGGCTTTGAGAGTGGAGTCACTGAACAACAATCTCAGCACCATGTGTTGAGCATAGGTCTGTGCATCGAGACTTGAAGAAACAGAATGGGCTGTTTAGGGAGCATTTTCTATATATCAGGCTATATTTTTGTGCTAGAAATACAGCATTTAGTACGATGTATACTTTTTCCTGCTCTGATGGTGCTTTCCTGGATAAGGGAAGCTGGGAGGTAAAAAGAAAGTTAGGAGAGCATTGAAGGGCTATGTGAAGAGGATTCTTCTGGAGAAATATCCCAGGAAAGGGAAGGAATGTGAACAAAGACACAGGATGTCCCTGGAAAGTTCTTAGCTACTTAATAGGACAGCAGTCAGGCTATGTAGTTAAGAGGAGAAAGTGGAAACATCATTATCTGACACCAGGTTGAAAAAAAGGAGCAAGTGCTCTACTACTGAGCTATATCCCCAGCCCAATAAATGGCAATTTAATATGAAAGACAAATGTTAGAAATTCTCAATAATCTTAGATAACTGTTGTTTTTGTAGGTATAGTTGTAGTAAATTTTAATGTTATAAACATATTGTGAATATTATATATATACTATATAATATATAAACATATATTATGGTTTTATTTTCTACTAGTAAAATTGCTGATGGTTCCAAATGGTGTGCCACACATAGTATGCCATGGCTTCCAGATGCTTTGATCCCCCTATACATTTTTAAAAAACAGTTGTTGAGATACAATTCACATGTCATGCAATTCACCTATTTAAAATGCAGAGTTCATTGGTTTTAGTAAATGCAGAGTTATGCAAATATCACCATGATAAATCCAAAAATCTGAGAACCACTGACCAGGCAACGGGGGAAACCATTGAAAGTTTAATGCAAGGGCATGACATCTAGGTAAGGGTGGGAAAAAAAAAAAGATTCCTCTTGCTGTCATAAGGGAGATTAACTAAAAGCAGAGATCAGTTAAATTATCATAATATCTTAGTTTCATCTTAAAAATATTAGAAATGTTGACTTACCAAGCTGGATAATGTGATATCTACAATTAGTAAAGAAAATTTTAGTTTAGAGGGGCTGATTTAATTGATAAGAAGAATTAGATAAGGTCCAAAAGGGTCTCTTCATTTTCTCTTATGTCCAAAATGCCCTGGTTCCATAATTAAATCACTTCTTTACTCTGATGATCATCTAGGGTTTGGTGAATTCAATCTCTGTAAAGGCTGTTTAGCACAACACTGTTGCTGTGTGTGCTTGGTTTGCCAACATCAAAACAAATTTAAAATGTTTAATAAAAGGTAGGATAGTGCAAAGTATTGACGCTTAGTGATGACGTTAGGCTTCCTGTGTTCCTGATAGAGTTTCGATAAGTACTTCAACTTCTGTTTCCTCACTTGGGAGGTGGGAATAAATTTCATAGCAATATAAGATTTTTTTTTTTGAGAGAGAATCAAATGAATTACCATGAAGTCCTTAGAAAATGCCTGGCACCAGAGGAAATCCTCAATAAATGTTTCCTATTATTCATTTAACATACACAGCTCACATCAATTTCTATCTATGCAGAATTCTACTAGTTGGTTTAAAAGAGTAAGAACAAAATTTACTGATCAAACTAAGCACTTCTCCTATGTCTCTACATTAAAAAGAAGTCTTGAAAAAAGACTTCAACTATCTCTTGTAACAATCATTAGCTGTGATGATATGTCATTAAATGGAATTATGTCTAATTGAAATCACATAAAGTAACATTAGTCAAATTAGCAACTCTGTTGTGGCCTGGAACCCAAACAGGCCAAACTCCGAAGGAGTGAGGTGTGTGTGTGTGTGTGTGTGTGTGTGTGTGTGTGTGTGTGTGTTGTATAGCGCCGCCATCGCTCATGAAATCTGAAAAAATCTAAAATTCAGTCATGCAATACACTATCCAACTTCCACTAAGTTAGTAAAGATGCAGTCTCAAACATCATTGACCTATTGAACAATTCCTCCTCCATGATGTGAAAATAGTACTTCTTGATCCCTAGCTACCAGGCTTGACTCCTCTTTTTTACTTTTAAGACATGGGTTTAAGAAATAAACGCCTAAATTATATATAAATTATGTCTCAAATTGTTTTAGATGGTAAGACAACTAAGGAGAAAGATAATTTTTAAATGTCTATTGGGGGCAAAGCCAGAACTGTTTTGGAAGTGCCTAATTCTTTCATATAGTCTATTTTTTCCCCTTTTCCTTCCTGTACCATCACTTTGTAAAACCATAGTTTTAGTTAATCTTATAAGACTTGAAGCTCATCTAGATCAGAGCATTGGAGTTTCCAACTAAAATGGACTTTCAAAAGTGAGCAAAATGTTATTCACTCTGCTATAACAAAAGCTTTATCTGAATTAATGGTCACACAGACTTGTCTCTGCAGAGAGCCAGGCCTTTATAGCAGTTGTGTGCTGCTCTCTGAGGAGTTCTTAGTTTTCCATCTAGTTTGACCCTAACAGCTTCTATGCCAAAGGTAAAGTCTCTGTGAATCTCAGTTTTGTGAAGAAAGGAGAGGAGGGAGGAGAAAAATATACCAATAACATTGAGCCAAACCTCAGCTTTTCAGGACAGACAGTGCTACAATGTACAATGTTACTGACGGGAAGCAGCAAATGGGGAAGGGGGACACAAAAGATGGACTGTGCTTTATCCTGAGGCCATAATTCTCACAATAGTGATTTTAACTGTTTCTGAGGGGCACCTAAATTAAGTAATACTTTATAGTAACATATAATTTTACTATGCATTGTAGAAAGATCATAAGATGTTGCCCTGAATGAACTAACTAGATACTTCTCCAAGGAAGAAATTCAAACTGCCAATAAATGTATGAAAACATGTTCAATATCTTTAGCAATTAGGGAACTGCAAATCAACAGTGCACTGATATTTTATCTCACCCTGGTTAGAATGGGTAAATGCTAGCACAACCACTGTGGAAATCAGTATGGAGAGTCCTCAAAAAACTAGAAATGAAACAAGCATATGACCCAGCTATACCACTCCTTGGTATTTATCCCAAAGAGTTAAGTCATACGTGCATACTACAGTCATACATGCATGTCCTTGTTTGTAGCAGCACAATTCACAATAGCCAAACAACAGATGAATGAATAAAGAAATTGTGGCATATATACACAATGGAGTTTTATCAGCCATTAAGAAGAATGAAGGTATGTCATTGCAGGAAAATGGATGGAACTTGAGAGTATTATGATCAGTGAAATAAGCCAGACCAGAAAGTCAAGTGTGGTATTTTTTTTTCTCATATATGAAAGCTAGAGAGAAAAAGGGGAAAAACTAAGTAGGAGATGGGTAGCACATTAAAATAGAAGGAAGGCCAGCAGAGTAGAGGAAGGGAGCTAGGGAGAGGTAAGAAGGGAGGAAAAAGAATGAAATTGACCAAATTATGTCATACACATGAATGAATCTGTCACAATAAATCCCACTATTATGTATAATTATAATGCATCAATAAAAAACTAAATATACACACACAAAGATATTACCCTGGATTTCTTAAGAAGCTTACTGATACCTGTCATAAAATCCTAGGAAAGGTGAGACCTAGAACCACTTTTCAAATTTGGAGTATATGTGTTTCTTTCAGGAGCACTATATCCAATGCAGATGACTTTTCACAAGTATTTTATCTTCTGATCTTTATTGTGATCATACCAGTCAATTGCAAGATTCAATCATGAAATGTCAAAGGGGTTGACAGAAACTGAAGACCACTTTGCTACTTGTCAGAATTTTTGAATTATTTGAAGTCTCAATTATCAATGTTATCAATAGTGTACATCACTGGACGCCCTCATGGGCATAGATAAGGGGAAACTGAATTGATTGTATCTATACTCTTACACCTTAAGATTTATTGTATTTATTTAAGATGACTCTCAGACTTCTTGAAAAGGAATGCATCTATCTGCACAACACGATGACTCCATGACCACAAAAATCTCTAGTCCTGGGAACAGCCAGTGATTCTTTGAGGAGGGGAAAGGATTAATTCTTTAGACACAGGGCAAAGTCAGACATCCCTACCTGGGTGTCACCTTATACTTCTTGTGGTCTCTAGGGTCCAGATGTTCTCCTATCTCCTCAAAGCCACCTGGGAAAGCAGAGGCAGAGCAGGTGGAGCTGTGTCACCTGGTGCTTGCAACATTCTGGACACAGGTGTGGCTCTTTGTCTGCCTTGGTTAATATTTTTGTTGTTGTTATTGTGGAACACTTCTGACTCAAATAAAGTTCCCGAAGTCTTTGTATGATCAGATTTAAAACTCCATGTAAAAGGGGTTGTAGCTCAGTGGTAGAGTGCTTGTCCAGCATGTGCATGGCTCTGGGTTTAAGCCCCCAAACCACACACACAAAAACAACAGCAACAGCAACAACAAAAACCCTTTATGTATCTTCATTCCTTTTCTGAATTGAAAAAGAAAAATTCTTATCCCTTTCAGATATAAAGGGAGCACTTAGTACTAGCTTATGATAGAAAATGGACAATTTGAAGTTATACACTATTGGTACTCTTTAAAGAAAATGCAAAATTGATATGGGAGAAGGGAGTGTGGTGTAGGGAGGCACTATAGTAAGTTCTGCCATTATCAGTAGGTTTCAGAAATGGATTGTTCTGATTTATAAATTAATAGGAATTTCTCACATATTCTTTACATGATTTAGTTTAAGAACATTTTAAAACTACAATTAAATATAATCAGTGCTTTAAACAGAAAGTACTTTGTTTCAAAAAATAGTACGAGATCTTTAAGCACTTTAAAATGATCAATTTGCATTGCATTTTAGATAAATAGACTGTAAGTCAGTTGATAAAAGGTTGTATTTTGTAGATTTAGCAGTGATCAACCCTCTGAGTAGCTGGACCTTCAGACATGTGCCACCACGCTCAGTTTTACATCTATTTTTATGTTTTTTAAAATTTTTTAATTATACAAATGATACATGTTTATTGGGAGAAAAAATTTCAACAGATAAGAAAAAAAAAAAAAAAGAAAAGAACAAACCAATAACTGCCCCTAATTTCCCTACCAGGTAATCAACGATGATATTTTGTTTTACATCCATATATCTCAGTTCTCGTTGACTGTTGGCAGAGACCCTCATTCCCTCTTCATAGGGATGCCGAGTGTTCTCATCATTGAGAGTCTTGGCCGCTGCCTTGTCTCAGACTAAGTGAGCCAAGAAAGAGAGCAAAGGCGGAAGCCACGAAGTCTTTCATGACTAGTCACTGAAATCAGTCACTTCTACCATATTCCATTCACATCCAGCATGCCACACTCAAGGGGATGGGAAGAAGCTCCAGCTCTTGAATGGAGGAATATCAAGATTTGTGAACACATTTCAAAATTATCACATGTGCTATTGGGTAGAAACAAGAGTGAAGAAAGACCAGCCCTGCTTTATCTTTCTTTGTTTGGGTTTGGCTAATGTTTTCTTAGTGAGTCATGAGGTGAAGGAACAGTTGTAGAAGACATTCCTGACTCTATCACTGCGGGCTTGTCTTCTCAGTCTAATGTCAATGACTTATGGAGTCATTATTTTTAAAAAGTGAGAGTTTGTTTACCATATTCCTTTAAATAATCCTTCATCTGTCTGAGAACAAGATTTCCTGACATCTGGCAGGGAGAAGAACCAGAGGATGATTGCATCCTTGGGGCCAGGTGATTAAGGGAGGAAAGGCAGAATAGGGGTTCAGGTAGACTGGGAGAGAAAGGAGATCAAGAAACTCTACTTCTTGGAATTTATCCTACAGAGATATACATAAGTGTAAAATTGCATAAAATAGAAGAAGGCTTTTCATTACAGCACTGTAACATTTTAAAAATGAAAATGAGTCAGATGCTGTGGTGCATGCCTGTAATCTCAGCAACTCAGAAGGCTGAGGCAGGAGGATCCCGAGTTTGAGGCCAGCCTGGGAAAGTTCAAGACCATCCTGAGCAACTTAGTGAGATCCTGTCTCAAAATTCAAAAAAGAAGAGAACTGCGAGGGAGGGATGGAACTGAGTAGTAAAGCACCCCTGAGTTTGATCCCCAGCCCTGTTAAAAAAAAAAAAAAAAAGAGAGAGAGAGAGAGAGAGAAGGAGAAAGAAGGAAATGAAGGCTGGAGATACAGCTTTGTTGTAGAGCAATTGCCTGGCATATATGAAGCCCTGGGTTTGATCCCCAGCACTGTTTAAAAAAAAGGAAAAAAAAAGGAAATGGCATAAATGTCAACCTGTAAGAAACCAATACAACACAATACTTCAGCCATCAAAAATAATGAGAAAATTCCAAATCCTGATATGGAGTAGTTTCTCACAGAAATGGTATGTAGGGCTAGGGGTGTAGGTCAGTGGATGTGAACAGATGACTGCCTAGCATGCAGGTGGGCAGCCCTGGGTCTGATCCCAAGCACTGGGGAAAAAACAAACAAAAAAAACCAGATACACACACACAAACACAAATATATGCAACATCTTGCATAATGTGTGCTACTACTTACATAAAAATGAGGGGAAATATTAAGTAACAGAGATGTACTTAATTGTCTATGAAACAAAACAAAACCTCTGAAAGGATAGATCGTAAACTATTAACATTGATTCTCTGCAAGGGAAGTAACAGATTGGCTGCCATCCAGGATAGAGAAGTGACTTCTCACCATATGAATTTTGAACCATGTGAATCTTCTACCTATTTTTTTTAAATTTAAATTTAAAATAAACATTTCCTATAATAATAGGTAGATCTTTAGTATGCAGATGAGAAAATGCTTCTAATTTTCATGTCTCAGATTATCATACTAATTTTTAATGGATTAAAAATTCTGTTCAGCCAATGAGCAGAGCTGGAACAATTTGAGCAACAAAATAATATTGAATTATAACCCAAAACATAAAATAAATATAAATTTGCTATATTTTACTGTAAACAACTGGCTATAAACCACTGGCAGAGAAAATTTAAGATGGGAGAAATGAGGTAAATCTCTCTTGAAGAATTCCAAAGCAATTATGTAGATTTCCCCACCTTTAAGGGGCCACACAATTCTTCACCCACTGTAACACATAGTGACTTCCTTCCTAAGAGTGCTGTATGGAAGGGGTGGGGGAGAGTGAGCTTACAGGAGAGAAATTTGGTGAACACTTCCTCAGGCAGGTGATTATAGTCACTATCAACAGTGGTGAGTCATGGTGATAATATGTGACCTTGATATGATGCAATGAGAATGTCTCAATACTACTGTGTTCTTGGTCTAATCATGAGAAAAACATTTGACAAATCTAGTAAAGAAACATCTTATAATATATCTGCCTGGTATATCTCAACGCGGTCAAAGTCATCAGAATAAGGAAACTCTTGAGAAACTACCATAGCCAAGAGGAACCCAAGGAGATGTGAGAACTATGTCTAATATATCCTGGATTGGGTCTTGACAGAAAAAAAGGACATGCCTATTAAAAAAACTAAGGAAATCTGAGTCATTAATAATAATGTTTCCATATCAGTTCATTGACTGTAGCAAATATATTTATGAAAGATTATAAAGTAGGAGAAACCCTGTGTGTCTGTGTGTGTGTGTGTGTGTGTCTGTGTGTGTGTGTATCTCTGTGTGTGTGTGTGTGTGTGTGTCTGTGTGTATGTGTATGGGAGGGGGGTATCTGAAACCTGTGTCCTACCTGATCAGTTTTTCTGTAAATCTAAAACATAATTTAAAAGTCTACTAATGAACAAAAGAGATAGGACAAAATGATAAATTGTTAATGTTTGAGGAATAGGAGTAAAAGAGTCCCTTGTGCAGTTCTTGAAACTTCAAAATTATTTCAAATCAGAAAGTTTTTAAGAAGTAACAGATTATCCCCTTCTTGAATATTCTAATCTAAATATCCATCAATACTTAAACATTCCATGAAATAAGGGGATATTGTTCGATAGGGAACCCTGAATGGCCTATTATTACTAGGCAGAAGCCAAGCTCTTGGCAACCAGAGAGGGAACAGGGCTGACCAAGAATAGCCGTGGGCTGGCTGTTCCTCTACCTAGGAAATAAAGGTGCAAGTGCCCTCTAAGAGGTATAACCTGGCGGCCTCTGCAGTTTAAAGAGGTTCTACTTCCCTCTGTTGGTGCTGTTCCAAGGGCTCCACCTTTTCTCTAGTCAGTTGCTCATGGCCTCTTGCCCTAACCACTACCCCTCCCTGCCATTTTCCTAGAAATGCCCTCTGGGGCAGGGAAGAGGTAGATACCCCCAGGGGCACAAACCCCTCAGGCAGGAGTTATTATGAAGTGTGACAGCAGCACAGTAGTAGAGTCTCTCTCTCTCTCTCTCTCTCTCTCTCTCTCTCTATATATATATATATATATATATGGGTTTTTTTTGTTTGTTTGTTTGTTTTCTCTTGTGGTACTCAGGATCAAGCCAGGGGTGCTCAACCACTGAGCTACAATCCTAGCCCATTTAATTTTATTTTGAGACAGGTTTCATGAAATTGTTGAGGCTGGCCTAGAACTTGAGATCCTGCCTCAGTCTCCCTGGTACATGGATTACAGCTATGCCTGACTATAATCCCCAAGTTTTAAAAATGAAAAAATTACACTGAAGTGCTGATGAAATGTTATTATTGCTTATCCGAAGTCCATGTCCAAAGTGACTGAATAAGTAGTAAATGTTCTTAGAATTAGGAAAGACAGCTTAAACTAGGCTTTTAGTCTGTCTTTATATTGACAGTCCTACCAAAGGGGCCGCCACTTTAGAAATTGTAAATATGAGTGCTCATTTCTTGTATTATTGTCCCAAGGTGACTAGACACAAAACATTCATTCAAATGTAAAGTGTAGGCATTTTCTCTATTTTTTTCCATATTCTATTTTTTCCCTCAGCACAATCAAACTAATGTGAGGTACTCCATAAAACTCCCAAGTTGAGCAGTTGGGTTGTGGGTTAGTGAATTTGCAGATCTTATTTATCTTCCATAGCAGAGTTCATTACAGTGGCCACTTCTGAGTCAGAGACAGAGAGACCTTGGAAGATGATGGAAAGCATGCATTCTCTCCTGCAGCCCACTGTTCAGCTACAGCCGACTTTGCTTCTTAGATAAAAAGAGCAGATGCCTGAGCTCCATTCCAGATTCAGTGACTACGGCTCTCTAGGGCTCGGATGGAGGACACTCACTGAATCCAGAGGCTCTGGTGATTACTCTGCTCACTCAAGTGTGAGGATGGCCTTCTGCCCTGCATTCCCTAGGCATTGTATGATGGAGAAATGGAAAATTTTAGATAAGAATTCTTTTAGCTTGAATTTTAGAGATAATTTTTCAATTGATTTGAGGTAAAGCATTTTCTGAATTTGTGGTTGCCCCACAGCATCTCATAAAGCATTATGGATCTTTGTTCCTGTACTGTTGAAATGAAAGTTCTAAAGAAAAACTTCATCAGAGACATTCATTCTAGTCATAGCCCTTTAAAGCACGTCATGTTATTTTCTTCAATGTTTCTTTTACTTTTCTAAATCATAAAGGTAATAAAATCACAGTCAAAAGTTAGAAAATGGCGGGGGAGGGAAGATTAGAAGTACTGTGGGTTAGACAAAGGGGAATGAAGGGAGGGGGGTGGAAATAGGAAAGATAGTACAATGAGTCGGACATAACTTTCCTATGTGCATGTATGAATATATGACCAATGTCATTCCACATCATGTACAACAACAAGAATGAGAAGTTATATTTCTTATATGTTTAATATATCAAAATACATTCTACTGTGATTTTAATTAATAAGAATAAATTTTTTAAAATTTAGAAAATGAAAAAAAAAGAAAAATTATACATTGCCCTACCACACACTATATGATAAGCATTGTGATACAGTCCTTATCATGGTTTGGGAATTTTCCTTTTAAAATAGTTGCAGTTGCCAGGTGCAGTGGCACACACCTGTAATTCCAGCTACTTGGGAGGCTGAGGCAGGAGGATCACAAGTTCAAAACCAGCCTCAGCAACTTAGTGGGTCCCTAAGCAATTTAGCAAGACCCTGTCTCATGTGTGGTTAAGCACTTCCGGGTTCAATCCCTAGCACTAAAATAGTAACAACAACAACAACAACAACACTAATAATCATAATATAAAATAGTTGAAGTCACAGTGTATTAATTTTTATTGCATTAATCTAGATTATTCTTGAACATTACCTTTTAATGCTACTTTTAATATCTCTATACTTTATGTAGCTATTCCTCTATTCC
This sequence comes from Callospermophilus lateralis, assembly GCF_048772815.1. NCBI lineage: Eukaryota > Metazoa > Chordata > Mammalia > Rodentia > Sciuridae > Callospermophilus > Callospermophilus lateralis. Next base: position 58,536,020 of record NC_135312.1, on the reverse strand, counting down.
AAATTGATAAAAACTGTTTCTAATTTTTAACTATTTATAAATAACTTTTCTGCCAGTATCTTTATGCCTAAAAATATCTTCTGCATTTATAATTCTTTCCTTAGTATTTTCAGAGGTGGAATTTCTTGGTCAAAGATTAGTTTTTAAAAAAAAAACAATTTGTACATGTGACTATAATTTCAATCTTGACATGACAGCTTGTCTCTAAGTCTTTTTTTTCCCACTTTTTTTTAATGGTGCATTATAATTGTACATAATGGTGAGATGTGTTACATATTCACACATACACACAATATAACAATATAATTTGATCAATATCATACCAAATTTTATTCCTGAATACTTAAAAATCAGTCACTAAAATAGTCATGAATATTAATTATATAGCTATTTATATGTATATATGTATATACACACATATATATACATGCACTACATATCATTCTTCAATGTCATTCTTCAGTAGCTCCATAAATCAATTTACAAAGACTTTTGTTAGTGGAAGAAGCATGCATCAGAGGCTTTTGTTTTGAATAGACGTTATGCTGTGACTGTTCAATCTAAGTTTCGCACAGCAGGATCCTCCAATTTCAGATGCTGTGCCAGAGAATAAGATACACATATGCCTTCCCAACAGAGCTCACAGACTAAAGGTGTTTGGGGTGAGAGAGCAAACCAAGCATAATAGAATATGGTAAGTGCCATTGTCTGCCTCAGATCCTAGGCACATCTATTTAGACAAAGTGGTCAGGAAAAGCTTGGGTCATTTTTGACTGAGCAGAGACCTGAAAGGTTGAATGCTCTGGGATAAGAAACAGCAAAAACTGTCTCAGGGCCAGTAAAAACATCCTGGAGCAGGTGCATTGGTGCCCACCTGTAATCCCAGCAACTTGGGAAACTAAACAGGAGGATCAAAAGTTTGAGGCTAGCCTCAGTAACTTAGGGAGACCCTGTCTCAAAATAAAAATATAAAAAGGGCTGGGGATATATGTAGCTCAGTGGTAAAGAACCCCTGGGTTCAATAGTTAAGCAAAAACATCCTGGACAGAAAACACTTGGGAAGTTTCTCCAGAAGTTAAATATAGAGTTACCATATTCCTCAGCAATTCCACTCCTAGTTATGCAGTTAAAAAACTGAGAACATATTTGCACAAAAATTGGTATGCAAATATTCACAGCTGCATTATTCATATATCCAACAAGTAGAAATGTTTATCAACTGGTGAGTGGATATAAAAAATATAGTATATCTGTTCATATATTACTGAATATTACTCAGCAGTAAAAAATAATGAAATACTGGTATATGTACATGCTACCACATGAATGAAACTTGAACACAGTATGTTAAGGGAAAGAAGTTAGACAAAAGTTACATGTTGTATGACTCTATTTATATGGATCAGGTCAAACCAGAAAGAAGGAGAAAATAGTGGTTGTTGGAAGATAGAGAAGGGGAAGAATTGGCAGTGACTGTTAATGGGCATGGTCTTTGGGGGTGATATAAATGTTCTATAAGTAAATAATAGAACACACAACATTATGAATCAATCTTTTAAAATGATTAAAATGGTGACTTTTGTTATGTGAATTTTATCTCTCTCTCAATTGAAAAAGGAAAAATCCAGAGCCTAGCCAGACCTCAGCACTTTTGAGAAAATGCAAACTGTGAATTGCAGGAAGGTCTGAAGCAGAATGAAGGAGAAGTGGCCAGGGGTGAACTGAAAAGGTCATTAGGCCAGATCTCCAACGGTCATAAAAACTGTTTGGCTTCATCCTGAGGCCAGAGGGAGGTCCCTGGAGGAGATGGATTTCTGTCTCCATCTGACCTGAAGATGGGTGTTTCCCAGGGATCTTCTTATTACAAAGGAAGGAGGTCAGGGAGGTCACTTTACCCATTTGCTGTCAATCAGTTCATGATGATTGCAAACTGATCCTGTCATGCACAAAACTTCGATCTTTTTTGGAAGATAATTGCAATTGTTCAGGAAGTTCAAGGTGTAGAGAGAGAGTCCCACCTCTACCCCAATTTCCTGCTCAATGGTGATACATCAATAACTGGTTGTAATAAAAGTAAGTTTCAGGGCAAATTCTGCTACACACTTTTTAAAAGAAAGATCCATTTGTAAGCAGGGTATAGTTTCTTTCTTTCTTCTTTTTTGTTTTAAAGGAAGAATTTTTTAAATACCTTTATTCTATTTATCCATTTGTATGTGGTGCTGAGGATCGAACCCAGGGCCTCACATGTACTAGGCAAGCACTCTACCACTGAGCTATCACCCCAGCCCCATGCAGGGTATAGTTTCTATCACCTGTTCTGGAAACTTGAAGAGGTTCCTAGTTCTCTGTTTTTTTAGACACTACAACTACAGTCTACATAAGAGACTCACTTGTGCTAATTTCCTTCTCAGTCTCCTCCAGTGGTAGTATCTTACATAAAGTATTTTCAAGTAATTACAAGAATGTGTGGTGTCAGGAGAAATACATGATGTCACTCCTGCTCATGCCATTGCTGTACTTTTAAATTTACTACTAGTATATTTTATAGTTGGCATTACAATAAAATTGTCTCAATAACATCACTGTAATTTTAACTCTTTATTGCATTATTATTATTTATTGCATTATAAATACTACCAGTAAAATTTACTCCCATTTTGGAATTTTAGTTTTTTATGAGTATAAAGCCTGTCATAAGTGAAAAATGGAACAGAATGTAGACACACATGTAAAGTTGTTCCTGGAGAACAGTGGACTTCTGTTGCTATCATAGAGGACTCAGATTCGTTACTGGAGCAGTTGGTGATTTATAAGATGGGAATGGTTGAGTATCCTAACAATGTAACTCCTTCACTATAAGATGAAGAAAAATGCCTTGTCCAACATCACCCACACCAGGGATTAATCCATCTTCCAACTTCCAAACCATCTCTCTCTCTGCTAGCCATGGCTCATTCTTGAGAATTTACCAGGGAGTTGCTTGCTCCTGTATCTCTCTTTCAACAAAGAGACAAGCCAGGCACCATTTTAGACACTGGGAATACCAACAGGACACATGAAAGTGCTTGTCCTCATGGAACTTATATTGTTTTGGGGGAAAAGAATAAACAGAATTATAAATAGGTAAGATATACAGTACGTTGGGTTTTTTTAAGGAAAAAACTAGAGCATGGACCAGTATTGGGCATGTCAGGGTGTCCGGCGGTTTAAATTTTTAACGGAGCAGTCGGGGAAGCCCACACTGAGCAGACCCAGGTTCCTTGATGATACATATATATATGTTTTCATATCTACATATCTATTACATATCTATGCTTAGCATGAGGCCTGGATCATAGAAGACATTCCACATATAACTTTAACTTTTTTTGGTACCTGGGATTGAACTCAGGGGCGCTTGACCATTGAGTCACATCCTCACCTCTTTTTTGTATTTTATTTAGGGTCTTGCTAAGTTGCCAAGGCTTTGAACTCATGATCCTTCTGACAGCCTCCCTAGCCATTGGGATTACAGGCATGTACCACCATGCCCGGCTCAACACATAACTTTTAAAAAAAATGTTTTATTTGTTCTGATTAGTTATAGTGGTAGTAGAATGCATTTTGACACATCATGTATAAATCGAATATAACTTCTCAGTCTTCTTCTTGTACATGTTGTAGAGTTACACAGGTCATGTAATCATGTATGCACATAGGGTATCAACACATAACTTAAATGGACTGTTTTCATATATTGATGCTTGAAATAAAAAACAAGCTAAGAAATCTCCTTTCTTCCCAACAGAATGTAAAGAATCACAGAATTTTCATAGATAGGCAGATCTTTAGTTATAGAACAAACTTCATGAGTTATTGTTTTCCTTATATTTTATTCTTTCTCAGGAGTTTCATTTAACAAAAATTTAATAATTTGCCCAAAACTGACATTAAGAAAGAAGCATACTTGATAATGGGCAGATTAGCTCCTCATGTGAACATAGTTTAGGTTGAGTTTCTCTCTCCTGAAACTTCATAAAATTGGTCTATGTGGAATGACTGGAAATAAGGGAAGAATGTTTTCTCAGAGATTAGAGTAAATCAGACAAGCCGCGTGTGGGGGAAAATTTCCAAAGCAATTTCTTTCCACCTTAAGAACTGCCAACCCATTCTGATTACTTGGGGATTTTCTCATTTTCACCTAAGTATTCCTAGAGAGAAAGGGATGACAATTATCCAAAAAAAAAAAAAAAAAAAAAGAGGTTTATAAACATAGCTAGCTAACAAGATTTTTCTCTTGAACCAAGGACCTAGTTATTTACATAATTAGCAGTTATTTATTAAACACTTTTTATATGAAGATACCTGTAGGGGCTGTGAGAATGTAAGAGCTATCTCTAGGCTGGAAGGACAGCTCAGTGAGACCTTAGGTTCAATTACCAGCACACACACACACACACACACACACACACACAGAGAACTGTCTATGAGCTATTAACTGTCTTGCAACTATGCATTCCTGTCACCCAGGAATAAGAGCAACCTTCTTTCTCTTTGTGTATCTTCATTCAATAATTTGCCATGGCTAAAGTACTGCTTTGGTGTAGCGTGCTATGAGATCTCCTGATCTCACAATTGGAATCCCTGATTCTTGGCTCTGCCTCTATCTCATTTTTAATTTTAAAAATTTATGAAAATATAACTCACTTATTACATAATTTGTCTTTTGAAAATATACATTTCGGTGAATTTAGTATTCTAATAAAGTTGTGCAACCACCACTAATTTCAGAGCACTTTAACCATTTCCAAAAGAATCCCCACATCATTGTTAGTGGCTCCCATTTTACCCCAACCCCCTGTAATGCTGGGCAATCACTAATATACTTTTGGTTTCTATAGATTTTCCTATTCTGAAAATTTATTATGAATATAATTGCACAATATGTGCCTTTTGTGTCTGAATCCTTCACTTGATATGTTTTCAAGGGAATGTAGCAGTACATCTTTTTTTTTACAGCTGAGTAATATTCCTCTTATGAATATACCACATTTGTTTATATATTCATCAGTTGAAGGACATTTGGATTATCCACTTTTGGATATTATGACAAATGCTGCTATGAACATTTATGAACAGGTTTTTGTGTTAGTATGTTTCAATACTTTTGGGATCTACTTAGGATTGGAAGGAGTGGAATTTAGTCATATGGAGCTTTGTGTTTAACATTTTAAACTTTTAAATCCAAACTGTTTTCCAAAGGGACTGAACCATTTTATTTCCACCAGCAGCATATAAGGGCTCCAATGTCTTTATATCTTCTTCACCACTTGTCTTTTTTTTTTTTAAAGCTATTCTAGTGGAAATACAGTAAGTAGTATATCATTGTGGTTTTGATTTGCATATCCCTAATGATTAGTGATCTTGAGCAACTTTTCATGTACTTATTAGCCCTTTGTATACAATCTTTGAAGAATATCCATTCAGATCTATTGCCAGTTTTTAAACTGGATTATTGTTTTTTTTAAATCTTAGGGTTATGAGAGTTCTTTGAGTATTCTGAATACTAATCTAATCAGTGATATTACTTGCAAATATTTCCTCCCATTTTGTGGGTTGTCTTTTCACCTTCTTTCTTTTCTTTTTCTTCTTCTTTTTTTTTTTTTTTTTTTTTTTGTGGTACTCAACTCAGGAGAACTCAACCACTGAGCCATATTCCCAGTCCTATTTTGTATTATTTTGGGACAGGATCTCACTGAGTTGCTTAGTGCCTTGCTATTGCTGAGGTTGGCTTTGAACTAGAGATTCTCCTGCCTCAGCCTCCAGAGATACTGGTATTACGGATATGTACCACCTAGCCCAGCTTTCACTTTTGTGATAGTACGATTTGATGCACAGTATTTAAAAATTTTGATGAAGTATTACCTGTTTTCCCCTTCATTGTTATTCTTTGGGTGTATATTTCTAAGAGTTTTATAGTTTTAGATCTTGAACTTAGACCCTTGATTGATTGTGTTTATTTTTTGCCTATAACATGAGGTAGGAGTCTAACTTCATTCTTCTTTTTTTTTTTTAATGTGGCTATCCAGTTGTACCAGCACCATTTACTGACAAGACTATTCTTTTCCCCACTAAGTGATCTCAGTGCATCCATTTATCAAAATCAGTGACTATAAATGTAAAAATTTTGCCTCTGGACCCTGAATTCAGTTCCATTGACCTATGTGTTTGTTCTTATGTCAGTATCACACTGAGCTGAATCCTGCTGATACTGTGTAGTAACGTTTTTGGTTTTTCCTGTATTGGAGATTAAACCCAGGGTCTTGTACATGCCAAGCAAACTAGTGTGTCCCCAGCCCCTGAGACTGGGAAGTGTGAGTCCAATTGTTCTTTTATTTTGCAAGAATGCTTTGGCTATTCTGGGTCCTTTGTGTTTCTACATTCATTTTAAGATCAACTTGTCAGTTTCTGAAAAAAAGGAACCTGGTTTGTTTCTTTTTTGCAGGGGCGGGGGGTACCGGGGATTGAACTCATGGACACTCAACCACCAAGCACATCCCCAGCCCTATTTTGCATTTTTGTTTAGAGACAGGGTCTCACTGAATTGCTTAGCACCTCACTGTTGCTGAGACTGGCTTTGAACTCATGATCCTCCTATCTCTGTCTCCTGAGGCACTGGGATTACAGATGTGCCCCACTGCACCTGGCAGAACCCAGGATTTTGATGAGAATATTGTTGAATCTGTTGATCAGTCTGGGAAGCACTGCTATCCTATTTTTTTTTTTTTTTTTTTTTTTTGGTAGCAGAGATTGAACCCAGGGATACTTTACCACTGAGCCCCATGCCCAACCTTTTTATATCTTATTTAGAGACAGGGTTTTGCTGAGTTGCTTAGGGCCTCACTAAATTGCTGAGTTGACTTTGAATTTGTGATCCTCATGCTTCAGGCTCAGGAGACGCTGCATTAGCATTGCTGTCTTAACAATATTAAATCTTGCAGTCCTTGAACACAGGATGTCTTTCCATTTATTTAAGTCTTTCCTGGACTTGCATACAGCCCTGCCATATGTATCCTTCTCAATTTCTAGAAATACACCAGAGCTTTGCAAAGCCCCCTATAAATATTCAATTCCCAAGGTTTTTCTTTTAAGTTTTTTGGTCACCTTCTTTCTGGTTGATTTCAACTGCTGAGCTGCCTTAAGTAGTTGTGATGTTAAACAATTGCTATTGATTATTTCTGACAAATGTCCCTGAGGAAAGGCTGTTGAGTCAGGTTGAACAAAGGCAGGTTTTTCAGGGAACTAACTGCCATATATATCAAATGGAAATTCTCTGAGAAGAGTGTTTTTCTTTGGGGGAATTGGTGGTCCCATTTTGCCTGCTCCAGTGGTTGTTAGGCTGATGGTTTTCACCAAGATTCAGGTGGTTTGCCTATGGCTGCTGCTGAGCTGGGAAGGGCTAGGAATATGGCAAATAAAAATGCTACAGAGTCACTTATGGTCACTTAGATTTGGCTTTTTTTTTCTTTTTCTTTAACCCCTCTTTGGTTGATTTCCAGAGTTTTGAAATTAAATATTTAAGTTACTTAACATTAAAAAATTTCACAATTTTTGCCACTTCTCGTTGTTATGGAGCTTTTCTGGAATCCTAACTTCTCTATTTCCACTATTTCCTCCTCCCACCTCTCCACCTCTATCCTCCTTTCATTTTTAAGCACATTACTTAATTTCTCTACATTGCTGTCTCCCTCACACTAGAGATGGGAAACTTTGACTCTGGGTTGGTAAAAATGCAATGGAGTTAAGCAACCATGTCTATACAGGCAAGGCTTTAATAGGAGCTCAATTGAAGGAGACAGCACTGACAGAGACTGCTTTTCTCTGAACAAAGAGAGATGCAAATTTTTACTGAACCGCTGGGGTTGGCTAGGTTCTGGTGATTCCCACTGGCCAGCAGCATGATTCCAAAAGACATTTCTTCTTGCACAAGATTCAGACCACCAGATACAGTCAACTTGTACTATTGTAGTCAGTGTCATCTTCCTGTGCAAACATCCTGACCTTGTGGCTTGGTCTGTGCCTTATGATAGGCTAAAGGACTTGGGATGCTCAGAATGCTATAGCTGTTGAAAAAGCATTGGGTGGGGTAGAAGAAAACCTATACTAACTCCAATGGGCAATCAACATGCCTATGTGCAGGGCTGCTTGGAATCTGACCCAAGAGTCAAGGCAGCTAAGGTTAAGGAGGTGAAGAACACAGACATAATGTAAAGACGGAGATCCCATCAGACATCTGCACACCCAAATGAAGAGTCAAGTGTTTTCAGCAAAAGCAGCCTTCAAGTCCCTGAAAAGTATCCTAGGCAACCGCTACCAGCGTAGCCCATACATCCGAGGTGTTATCTATAAAAAAACTAGCTGGAAAATGATACTGTATTGCCCAGATGTGTGACCTCCAAAATTACTGGCTAAAAATAAGTAAAACTAGAGGGTTTATATAGGGTTTTCCCTGGTAACAATTCCATCTTGTGCAAACATTCTTCTTCTGTGGTTTTTATCAAGGTCTCATGACAGGCCTATTGAAAACAGCACCAGGGTAGAGGAGCCACATGTCATGCTACAAAGGACACTAATTTATCGCACCCAGGTATTTATTTCATTGTCCCACCCTCTGTTTCCCCAGGGTGGTGCCTAACACCTCATCCCTATTTGGGAAAAAAAAAAAAAAAAAAAAAAAATATATATATATATATATATATATATATAAAATAATCCATTTCTCAGAGAATTGTAAAGGATTACACACATACACACACACACACACACACACACAAAACCACTGAAAAAACTACAGAAAGTTCCATAAGTATAAAGTGCATGGCGATGCCCATTGTGAGAAAGGCTGTAAGTTCCTCTACATTCCATTGATGTCGATCCTGGTTCTTTAACTTTTGCTGGCATGTGCATCCATCTCATTATTTTTGTTTGTACAAGCAGTTTGTTACTTCAGAAAGTATCAATTCCTGAGATTCTTCTCTCTCATCCTTGAGTCCAACTACAAAGAATTGAGAAAGCTTTTGTTTTTGTTTTTGTTTTTTGTTTTTTTCTGTAGAATGAAGGATAAATCAAGAATTTGAGGCACAGAGCAAAGAAGAGATTTGTCTAAGATTTCACAGCTGATAATTGATAAATATAGAATTGACTCCCCGCTTACTGTTTCCATTATGTCATTTAGAATTCCAAAGGCCATGGAGTAGGAATAACAGAGTACTTTTGGTACAAGGTGTGTTCTATCATATGTTTTATTTCTAGAGACAGCAGAGAAAGATGGATAATCTGACCTAACATAAAATAAAAATAACATTTAATTTAGAATTAAAGCATTATTAGCCCCTACTTAATAAACATAAGCAAAAAACGTTTTTGATTTCAAGAAGAATCCTGTTTAATTGGTTTATATAGGCTGTATACAGATTGAATCGCCTTTACAAAAGGGACCAGGAAATTTTCCCAGAAATCTGTTAAACCAAGTTTCCAAGGTTCAATATTACTTTTTTTCCTTTCAACTTATTAAAGTTCAGATCATTGCACAAACAGTCCAAATAATTAATACACAGATAACTTTGGAGCTGGAGTGACACGTATTTGGCCTGAATTCATTGATTTCAGTGTTCACTGCTAGTGCTATTTATGCCACAACTTTCCATTATTATTTTTGTCTGCTGAGTATTCTGAGGAATAAGCTTATGTACATATGCATGTACTCATGAATGTATGTTGTGTTTTTGGTGCTGGGGCTTGAACCCAGGGCCTTGAGAATGCTAATCACATGCTCTACCATTGAATTGCACTCCCAGGCCCTAGAATAAGTTTTTTTTTTTTTTTTTTTAGGAATAGTATGAAGGTATTAGATTTTATGGGCCCTTGAATAGCTGGAATGTGTTTTCTGTTGCCTCCGGCATGAACAACAACCCAGTTGGGCACAGACACTTGGCTCACAAATAGTTCCCCTAAAAAGGTATAAACTCTTTCCCCTCTTTCACATAGAGTTGCAACATTTCACAAGTTCCAGAGAAAGAATCTGCCTAGAGTTCAAAAGGGACTGCCCAGAAAGCCTGAGACCCTGATTTGGGTGCTTTAGATGCATCTGAGCGAGCCTACTGGTTTCTCTTAAAAATCTTCTGAGGAGTAGTGACTGTGCTGAAGGGTGTGGAGGGAAGGTTGGGAAAAGGATCAATTTCCATGGCAACACCAGGAAAGCCTTTTGAATAAACTGCCCTCTTTTTGTTGCAACTTCAGGCTCAAAGGTCCCCAAAGTACAAAGATCAGAGGCCTAGCCTGCTGCCAACAATGGAAGGACATACAGACTGGCGCCCCAGTCAGACCAAGTGGAAGATAAAGTATAAAGTTCATTAACACTTTCAGTGACACTCCAGAGACAAGAAATGTGAGGATAATGTATAGCCCACATCTATTTCTAAGGCTTAACCAGTGCTCGTGACTCACCACGCTACACTGTAATAATACTAACATGTTCTTAGTGTTTAAACATATTTGTTCTCACAACTACTTAGGAGGTAGTAACTACCCCATCATTCTCATTCTAGAGAAGAAGAAACGAAGGCAAAGAAAAGACAAAACACTTATACAAGGTTCTACTCTTAGCAAGTGGCAGAGACTATAATAAAATTCAGGACCATATCAGAGAATATACTTCTTCCCACCACACGATGATGCCTAACAACATTGTAAAACTTTAATCATGTCAATTTCTTTAAAGTTTCGCTATTGTATGCTTGTGAAAGACAGATTGGGGGGGCTGAGATTATAGCATAGTGTACAGTGTTTACCTTGCACTTGTGAGGCCCTGGGTTTAATCCCCAGCACAAGATAGATAGATAGATAGATAGATACAGATGGATAGATGATAGAGAGAGAGGAGAGAAAGGAATATTGTAGAAGCTGGATGCAATGGCACACATCTATAATTGCGGCTCTTTGAGAGGCTAAGGAAGGAGGATCACAATCTCAAGTAATTTATCGGGGACCCAGTCTTAAAATAAAAAATAGAAAAGTAGCTCAGTGATAGTGTATCCCTGGGTTCAACCCCCAATACAGCACAAAAAAACAAAACAACAACAACAACAAAACCCACAAGAGTGCTGTAGAAAGATGCTTAATAGGTACATCAATGTACACCAGCTATTGGGTAGGAGAGAATCGAAACATATTTACCTTCTTTTACCTGGACTCAACTGCTTCTGCCACCTGCTGCTACATCACCCTTTCCCCTTTTATGACTGTTTCTGTTACGTGTAAACACAATTCTTAAAATTACATATAGTGTGAGGGAGGTTAGATGACATAATCACTCCAACTTCTTCCAACTCAAATTCTGTGATCTTGTGAGATAGTTGTTAAAGAAAGGTGTTATGCCTAAGCCATCAAAATAAATCAAAGTGATAAAAATATACTGGATGTGCTGGGAGGAAACAGGTACACTCATGTGTGGTTATTTATTAAATTTTTTCTTGAGAGCAGTGTGTGTGTATATATGCATTGGTATAAAGATCTAGCATCTCCACTTTTTTTAGTGGGGAGGGTCCTGGGGATTGAACTCAGGGGCACTTGACCGCTGAGCCACATCCCCAGCCCTTTTTGTATTTTATTTAGAGACAAGATCTCACTGAGTTTCTTAGTGCCTTACTTTTGCTGAGGCTGGCTTTGAACTCAGCCTTCTGAGCCCCTGGGATTATAGGAGTGAGCCATCCCACCTGGCTGTCATTTCTACTTTTAGGAGATCATGTCAGTTAAGAATGTTTTTAACAGAGCTGGGGCTGTAGCTCAGTGGCAGAGCGCTTCCCTGGCATATGTGGGGCAGTGGGTTTGATCCTCAGCACCATATAAAAATTAACAAATAAAATAAAGTCATTCTTTCCATTTACAACTACAAAAAAATGTTTAAAGAATGTTTTTAACAAATAAATAATAATAATAATTTTTTAAAAAGAATTGTCCAGCAAAAAATAAGATAAAGAAAAAAGAGAAAAGAATAGTAACATTTTGGGCCATGATTAACAGAAAGCCTGATTTATAATGGCCTAATATATGGATGCTCATATTTCTGACCTACTAAGAGATTGAGATGGAGGCAGTTGCTGGCATGAGTTCCCCAGTTCAACTCTGTTCAGGATGGACCTCTGGAATCCTCTTAGTCTTTCTTGTTTGATCTAAGGAAGGGTGCATGTGGAAATTCACCAACCAAATCTCTCACCATAGGAAGAGAAATGACTGCCAGTCCCAGCTGTCTGGATCCACCAAGGCATTCATACCATATGCTCCCAGCCGGTGACTAACACAGCAAGAGTCACAGTGCAGACCCAGTACTGCAGAGTCCTCTAAAGTGAGTCAATTGGTAAAATCTGAATAAGATCTATAGATTAGAGGGCTGGGATTGTAGTTCAGTGGTAGAGCGCTTGCCTCACAGATGTGAGACACTGGGTTCAGTCCTCAGCGTGACATAAAATGTGTGTGTGTGTGTGTCTGTGTTTTATATAACAAGTACCTATATAAAAGATCTATAGATAAGAATATAGTAGTGAGTCAATGTTAATTTCTTTTTTTTTTCAGTGTTAATTTCTTGATTTTGCCAATTATATTGTGGTTTTGTAAGAGAATGACTTTGTTTTTAGGAGATGTACATATAAATGTTTAGGGGAATTGGGACTTTATGTCTACAACTTACTCTCAAGTGGTCCAAACGAAAGTACATGCTGAGAGGCCAAGCACTATAGTGCATACCTGTAATCCCAGCAGCTAAGGAGGTGGAGGTGGAGGATTGTGAGTTCAAAACCAGTCTCAGCAATTTAAAAAGGCCCTAAGCAACTCAGAGAGAATCTGTCTCTAAATAAAATATAAAAAAGGCTGGGAATGTGGCTCAGTGGTTAAGCACCCCTGGGTTCAATCCCTGGTACAAAAAAAAAAAAAAAAAAAAAAAACATGCTGGGAGAGAGTGAAGTCAGGTAAACATAGGAAATGTTGACATTTGGGAATCTGGGATACAGAAATTCTTTCTGCCCAACTTTCCTATAAGTCTGGAATTCTTTCAAAATAAGAAGTGAAACATATATATTTTAAAAATACTCTGAAATTCTAACTAGACTTCCCAATAGTGATGAATTTTTCAGGTTCTAGGGCATAAAATACAGGGTACAAATGGCACCTTGTTACTGACTTACTTTACTTTGTATTTTATTTCCTTATCACTTAGAAATTTCTATGTTAAGTCTAATGTCAATAACTTACTACTCCTCAATGTAAATTAAATATATATAGCAGTTTCTATATTCCTACTTTTATGAGGTGAAAATAGCAGGAAGCAGAATTTGACCCTCCTTCCTCCTGTTCAACCTCTGACCTTGTCTTCAATCTTGAGGCTCCAAGGTTCTAATCTTAGTTCTGTCCACTGGCCTCTCCTTGTCTTAGTGGTTAGAAGTTTCGACATGCTGTCTGGAGGGTAGGGCTGTGAAGAACCTCTATATTAAACTTTAACTAAAGTTGTCTGTTAGCCCATGGTGTTTCATGTCTCAAAATATTTCCATCTAACCCTGGAGCTTTAGAACCTACTCCTTCCCCAGCCATTGGCATCTCAATTTCCAGTCATACCACACCCTTCTTCCTCAACTGATCAGTGATAAAACAAAACCCACTTATTCATCCCTTCAAATATTTATTAGGGACCTTCCAAGAATCAGGCACTGCTTTAGGTCCAGGGAACAAAATGGAGAAAAACTATACTCTCATATGGAACCGACACTCTGGCAGAGATAGAAAACAAAAATAAATAGATCAATGTATAATATGGTAGATTATGATACACTGTTATCAGAAGGAAAAATCAAACTTGTCTTAGGGAGCCTGTGGGTCCAGATCCATCAGGCAATGACTGGGAATAGGAAAACCCAGGAGGAAGAGACTCACCGTGAATTCCAAGAGGTGACCAAAGAATGTTTTCTCCTAGGAGAAACAAGTACCTATTATACATTCATCAAGCTGGCACACACTGAGTTCTTTCGAGGAAGGAGAATAAGCAAAATGTAATTGGGCCTTCTTGAAAAATAGGTAAAGGTGAACACCTCCGTGAAAACTGGCATCTAGATTTCAAGCTGATGTGACAATAATAAAGAGGTTCCAGAGACTGGAAACTCCAGGATGTATTTTGTTATCTTCACCAAGTTTGAGCCACGCTACATTTACAGTGCCATGTTAGAGAGGGCTGCTCCTTCCAATCACTCAGGGACACAGCATCCAGTCCGGCTGGTAGTGCTTGCTCAGTTTGGATCAGCTCTGACAGTTGGGGGCTGATCTCAATATCCCAGAGCTGCCTTGGGCTGCCCAATCCCTCCCTGGGCTCCACCTTGTCCTGTATCAGGGTTAGCAGCCCACTCCAAAGCTATCCTCATTCCAGTACTTTGTATTCATGAATTAAAAAACAAATACAGGTAGGTATCTCAGAATTGAAACCATCTCATCTTGCTGTTCTCAAAGTTGAATGTACATATCAATTGACTGGAGAAATAAAACGGTAATTCTGAACCCCAGGCCAGATCTACTTGGAATCTCTGCGGTGGGTCCAGGAAATTAGTGTGTGTTCACTGAAATTTGATAATCACTGTTTTTTTTTTTTTTTCATATCTAGAATTTCCCAGAGATTTCCATAAAAGGGGCACCTGCTTTCCTAACTTTCCTGGTGATAAGACATACTTGTGGCCTTGTTAAACAACCTGAGTCACTGGCCAATCCAAACCCCTGAATCATCTCTAAGATAGAGACCTGGGAATCTATTCCTTTTTTTTTTTCTTTTCTTTTTCTTGAGACAGGATCTTGCTAAATTTCCCAGGTTGTCCTGGAACTTGGAATCCTCCTGCTTCAATTTCCCTAATAGCTGGTGTCACCATGCCTGGCTTCCTGTCCTACTTTTAAAATTCATCCTGATAGGTCAGCCTCCAGACAGCATGTCGAAACTTCTCTGATGATAAAACATACAGAAGGAGCTGATTAAAGAATAGATCCTCTAGAATTGATAATCCCAGCTACTCAGGAGGCCAAGGCAGGGGTAGTACAAGTTCAAGGCAAGCCTGGGAAAGTTAGTGAGGTCTTGCTTCAAAATAAAAAATAAAAAGGGCTGGGGAAGCTGGGTACAGTGGCACACGCCTTGGTTTGGATCAGCCCTCCCAGCAACTTAGGAGACTGAGGCAGGAAGATCACAATTTCAAAGCCAGCCTCAGCAATTTAGCTAGGTTCTAAGCAATTTAGTGAGACCCTGTTTTAAAATTAAAAAAATAAAATGGGCTGAGGAAGTGCCCCTAGGTTCAGTCCCTGGTACCAAACAAACAAATAGCAGATATTTATTTCTCATAGTTCAGGAGTTTGGGAAGTCCAAGATCAAGGCACCAGCAGATTCCTTGTCTGATAAGGACCCATGCTCTGGTTCACAGATGGTGCCTTCCAGCAGTGTCTACCCATGGTGGCTGGAGTGAATGAGCTCCCTTGTGCCTATTTCGCAAGGGCACTGAAGCCACTCATGTGGGCAGAGCCTTCATGACCTAATCACATTCCCATAGGCCCTCACCTCCTTACACTACCACCTTAGAGGTTAGAATTTCAACATATGAATATTGAAGGACATAAACCATTCAGACCATTTAACAAAGGAAATGGATATATTATGAAAGCTTTGATTCCATCTTTCTCTCCTCATAAAATTCTTCAAAAGAGTTCTGATGTAATAATCTCTGAATATAAATTTGAAGCTTGCTTATACAGACATGTTCAGCCCATGACATGTCATGGCTTCTTTAGACCAGAGAGTCTCCAGTTTTTGGCTTTCAGGACCCTTTTACCCTATTACAAATTATTGAAAATTACAAAGAGCTTTTGTTGTGTGAGTAAAATCTATCCACATTTACATTTTTAGAAATTAAAGTTGAGAAATTCTTTTTTTTTTTCCCTTTTTCAATGCTGGGGATTGAACCCAGGACCTTCTACATGCCAAGCATGCATTATACCACTGAACAACAGCCCCAGTCCTCCAGTTGAGAAATTTTTAACAATTTTATTTAGTCTTTTGTTTAAAAATAACAATAATAGGCTGGGTACAGAGGTACATACCTGCAATCCCAGAGACTGGGGAGGCTGAGGCAAGAGGATTACAAGTCCAAGGCCAGCCTCAGCACCTTATCAAGACCCTTGGCAATTTAGTGATATGCTTTTCCAAGATAAAAAGAAAAAGGACTGAGGATGTAGTTTGGTGGTAAAACAGCCCTAGGTTCCATCCCCAGTACCAAATAAATAAAAATAAATGTATATGTTAGCATAAATATTTCTCAAATACATTTAGAAATGTCTTTGTTTACATTTTTTGCAAATATGTTTGACATCAAGCCCAATGGAAGGCAGCTGGATACTCATATCTGCTTCTGTGTTCATTCAATGCTGCATCACACACCACTTTAGAACCTCACTCCAGATAATGCAGTTAAGTAAGAATATAGCCCAGTCCTTGGAAGAATGTAGATTATTTTTTCTTCTCAAATGTAAACACTCTCCTGCTTGGCTCTTGTAACATCCTCTTGGTCTCCTGTTTCATAACCTTTCTCATGCTCTCATCAAATTCAGGCCTCACTATTATCAGCATCTTAAACTGATGAGATCATCATCAACTTAAACTGATGAGACGACTTCCAGTGATCAGGTTCCATGTGCCATGTCCTAGACAAAACACCCTATACGCACTGGCACCTTTGATCTTCATACCAACTCTGGGAACAGGCAAGATTATTATCCTTTTTTTACTGATGAGAAAATGCGACTTGGAGAAAGGCAGTAAAGCAATATGCTTCCAAATCCCAGAGCAGGTAAAAATAAGAAACAAGGAAATTAATATAGGCCCACTTGACTCTATGCTTCATGTTTTTTTTTTTTTTTTGTACTGGGGTTTGAACTCAGGGGAACTTAACTACTGAGCCACATCCCCAGCCCTTTTTGTATTTTATTTAGAGACAGGGTCTCACTGAGTTGCTTAGTGCCTCACTAAGTTGCTGAGGCTTGCTTTGAACTTGAGATCCTCCTGCCTCAACCTCCCAAGCCACTGGGATTATAGGTGTGATCCACCATGCCTGGCTCACTGCATGCTTTTAATTAGTGTTTTTTTCCTAAATAGTAAGGAGCTCATTTCAAGTTCAGGCATAATTTTGAAAATTTTCTCATTTTATGCATTCCAGGTGAGCTTTGTTTTCAGTTTTTGCAAATTCAATTCAGAGGGTTATGTGTCTATTGGGAACCCTACAATTTGAAGCTTTCTATTTTCTTTTGAACATCAGGGGTTGTTCTGTAGTGGTTTCAGAAAGAGTTGGTTTTTTTTGTTTTTTTTGTTTTTTGTTTTTTTTTTTTGAGGGGAGGAGGTGTCAGAAATTGAACCCAGAGGTGCTTAACCACTGAGCCACATCTTCAGCCCTTTTATAAAATGTTGAGTCCGGGTCTTACTGAGTTGCTTAGGGCCTTGCTAAATTTCTGGGGCTGACCATGAACTTGCAATCCTCCTGTGTCAGCCTCCTGAGACGCTGGAATTACAAGTGTGTCCCAGTACCTGCCAGCTTCAGAAAGTTTTGAGGCTTTGGCTGTACTTTGGTTTTGGGGATTCCTGGTCTCAAATAAATATTCCTTGAGTTTTTACTCATTCATTTTTTTTTATTTCTTTTGGCCATTATTGTTATTCTATTTGTGATGGATTGAATAGTATAATTCAAAAATTCATGTCATGATCTGATGTCATGGAACATTTGCATGTGACCTTATTTGGAAATAAGGTCTTTGCAGATATAATTAATTAAAACAAGGTTAGAAATAAAATCACACTGGGTTAGGATGTGCCCTAAACCCAAAGGTAGTGCCTTTAAGAGACAGAAAAAGACACAGATGTAGGGAAGAAGGTCATATGAAGACAGAGACAGACTGGAGTAAAGCTGCCACAGCTGGGGAATGCCAGGACCTGGTGAGGCAAGGAAGGACTCTCCCCTGAACCTGCAGAGGGAGGTGCCCTGCTGGATCCCAGGGTGGCAGGGAGGCTCTTACCTAACCTCTGCATACCTACCCAGATGCTAGGTCTAGAGTAGTGGTTCTCCAAGTGTGGTTTGGGGAAACCTGGGAATTCTCCAAATGTTGAGCTCTGCTTAATACTTCTGGCCTCTGGAATTGTCAGAGGAATAAATTTCTGTTGTTGGAAGCCACCAGTTTGGTGTAATTTGTTATGGGAAACATGACTATTCAAGACTTGGCTCCAAGTCTACCTCCCTTCCCTTGTCAGCTACAATAGAAGGGCTTCTCCCCCTCTGGACTCTCTGAGAGTGCTTGCTGTTTGCACCATTGCACGGGACCTAGTCTCTGGGGGGTGTATGTCTTCTTCTCCAGGAAAATTCACTTTAAAAACTCTCTCCTGAGTCTCTGCTTCACTCCTAGTCCAGTGACTATATATTAAAGTGTCTGAAGCTAATTGATGGATATATGGTTTCCCCAATCCTTTCTTTTTATCTAAGGAATCCACCAACCAATATTCATTGAGTATCTACAATATCCCAGGTATCTTTTCTTACTTTGGGATAAATCCATATACAAAAAAAAAGACAAAAAATTATTTCCTCATGAAGCTTACTTTCTAATGAGAATGTAAGTTTGCATATTAAAATTCAGAGGTCCTAATCCCAAGTTTTAGAGAAGTGCCTGCATCCTTCCCTGTTCCTTTATTATCTGGACAACAGTTTCCAGGATTCTTGGCATCCTTATTGATCTTCTCCTTCATTGTAAAGACCAGGACAATAGAGGAAAGGGTGATGCGATTTCAGGGGCATTTTGGTTCTTTCAAAATTGTTCTCTCTGGGAAGCCATCTGTGTCCTTATCTTCTCTCTGCCCATTTAAACATGATTGTAAACTGTGTTGGAGCCAACTTCTGGCAACGGAATTTGTAAGTCTGGATACAGGCCAAAAATAAAGGGAGGCACATGCAAATCTGGGCATAGCATTAGCTCTTGTCTAGTCCCACACAGGTGGCTGGCACTATTTTTGCCAGAATCTGTGGCTCATCAACTCTCCTCCATTGCTGCCAAAATAAAGGATTCCTGTTTGTCTAAGTGGGGACAAGTGCCAGGTACCCAGACCACATGAGGTATATTAGCCAGGGTTCTCTAGAGGAAAAGAATCAACAGGAGGTATGGTTATACAAAGGGGATCTATTAGATTGGTCTACAAACCAGAAGCTGGATAGTCCACAGCAGTTGTTGGTTGTCGGGATCCCGGAGAGCTGGAAGAACCAGTAGCTGTGCGGGCCACGATACTGCAGCCTCAAAACAAGAAGGATTAAACGATGCTACACCCCAGACTGAGGCCAAGGCTTTTGGTAACTCCCCAGAGAATTACTGGCAAAGCCCATTTTGGAAGATTGAAGGAGGGAGAATCTGATGTCCTCAGGCAATCACAGTAGTAATCAATAATCTGTTTAAGAAGGTTCAAGTTTGCGTCTACTGTGGCTTCCTTGTTCTTCCAACGTTTATTCCAGCCGAGTCTCCAAATCTATTGGACACAATAGATTGCCCACACTTAGGTCTTCAGTTCGCCATCTCACATGCCAGTTATTCCTAGACATACCCTCACTGACACTCCCAGAAGCCTCTTGAGCTTTGGCATCTCTTAATCCAATCAAGTTGACAATTCAAATTAGCCATTACTATAGGATTTGTGTTTGTAGGTGAGAGAAAGTGTATTCTCTGTCTCATTTTGATTTTCAGCCTGCAGTAAATCTTACTCATATGAGAACCAGTCTGTGTTTGCAGCTAATTTGAGGAATGGGAATGGGTGGTAGTGGTCAAGGAAGAATACCAGTATGTCAGCCAACCCATACAATAGGCAAGTGTGTGGTCATTTGAGAATGTAGTAAAATAGCATTCATAAACTGCTATTAGGAGAAGATATGATAAATTGATAAAAACTTCCTAGTGAACATTTTGGCAACAAATATATAAAGTTCATCCTCTTTAATTAATTTTATTTCCAGGAATTTACCCTGAGTCAATATTTTATTTGCACAAAGAATCATTCAGAAATAATGTCTTTTCAGTGTTGTTTACAATAATGAAAAACAATGCAGCTGGGTGCAGTGGTACATGCCTGTTACCCCAAAGATAATGTTGTACCACTGCATTACAATTACAATGCTATATCAATGCATTAGAATATGAGGCAGACATTAAATGTTATATTCTAAAGATTCAAAAACGCTAGTAATTTTTAAGTTATATGATCAATATGTGAGGGTTCATTATGGTATTTTCTATACACTGGGGTATGGTTGAAATTTACCTTAATAAAAATTAAGGGTTGGAAACTTCAGTACACACCTGTGATCCCAATGACTCAGGAGGTAGGAGGATGGCAAGTTCAAGGTAAACCTCAGCAACTAGTGAGACCTTACCTCAAAATACAAACAAATAAATACATAAATAAAATAAAAATAAATAAATAAATAAATACATAAATAAAATAAAAACGACTGGGGATGTAGCAAATAATAAATAAATAAATAAATAGATAGATAAATAGATAAATAAATTAATTAATTAAATAAAATAAAAATGACTGGGGATGTAGCTCAGTGGTAGAGTACCCCTGGATTCAATCCCTAGGACTACAAGGAAAAGAAAACAAAAGCTAGAAATCTCTTGCTTTCAAAAAAAATGTTTATGTCTAACATAAAATGTTTATAAGGCATTACTAAGTGAAAAAGGCACTTTACCAAACAGTAGGCATAGTTAATAGTAGATTACATAGGAGTCCAATTTTATTAAACAGACAAGCATACCTGATATAGACATGTATATATATGTACATACATATTCCTTTGATATGTACTTCATACATAAAACATGTAATTTTACATTCATATATTACATATGTAGTTTTTGATCATATATATGTATATTTTAACAGAAGGCCATGTTAATAGTGACTATCTCTGGGTATACAAGAATTTCAGGTTTTCCTTTGAAACTTCTTTATATTTTCAAGATTTATTTAATAGATTCATTTAATATTTATAATTAGCAAAACAAAAATCCTGTATTAAATGGAAAGGTAGTCTTTTAAATGAAGGGGAAAGATAAGACAAGGCTGGGCCTTGACTTCCCAGGTGTGTGACCTGAGGCAAGTTTGTTAAGTTTCCTAAGCTGCACTTTTATGTGTCTGTAATAAGAAAAAAATTTACTCCTGCTTTGTGGGTTTATATGAAGATTAAATAAAGCAATGCAAATAAAGCTTTTAATATGACATCCAAAGACAGCAAGGGCTCTGTAAATGTTATTTTAAAAGGACCCAAGTCTGAATTCTGCTGTGGGCATGATAACATAACTCATAGGTGATTAGCCTTCCAGTAATAAGTAATTGGAATTTAGAATTATGGGGAAGTTATCAGAGAGAAAGAAGGTATGCAGAAAAAACTTGCATAAGTATTCATACAGATCCTCTTGAGGCTCTTGCCAAATTCTAGACTGTAAGGTAAGATACCATAGGCCAGCACATTCAATTATAAGTAAAAGAAAACTGTGGAGAACTGCAAACTGAACACAAACAGGAACTTGCAGAGGCTGAGAGACATTCTAATTCCAACCAGGGAGACATTTATTATGTGTCAGGCTATATGGGCAATGACCAAATAGACACCATTTTACCCTGAGACTCCATGTCATATAAGAAATGCTTCTCCCCTGGGAACACCCCACCTCTGTACCCATCAACAGTTGCTTAGCATAACATGTTTGGCAACACAAAATGGCAAGTATTATTACAATATAAATTGTTCTTTTTTTGGTTCCCATTTTTCTTGGACAGTGTATCCTGTCAGAGAATAATGTCTAGATGTTAGTAACCCTTCTTTAACTTGTACTCAACTCATTCACTTCCCCTTCTGCTTATGATTTTAGATCTCATGATGTTTGTTTGTGGTCTTGAATCATAGCAATAGCCATTTATGATTAATGTACTGACATGCTTTACCTATGGTATAAAAGGTGAATTCAAACCCCAGGAAGGGGTTGAAGGGTGTAGACTTATAGCCTGCTCCTTGGCCTGCCAACTGGTGAATCTGGACCTCGAGCTGGTGAATAAAGATGGTTCCGTCTTCTGCTTTAAGATCGACTCAGTGCTTTATTGAAATCTCGCCATGACACTTTCAGGAGACTTCAAAAAGGGCCACATGTTAAGAATAAGGCTAAAGTAATCCCCAAATAAGGGTAGTTAGACCTTCTTAAAAATAAGCCTAGAGGATTTCCAACAAAATTAGCTTCCTATAGGAATAATGCATAACATTAATGGAAAACAACAAAAGTCCAGACACTCAACAACATAAGGTTCACAATATTTAGAATCCAACAGAAATATTACCAGACATGTAAGAAATATGAGACTGTGATCCTTAACCAGAAGAAAATCAGTCAATGGACCCAGAAAGGACAGAAATGATTAATAGACAAGGATTTTAGAGGAGCCATATTTTGAATATGTTTAAAGAGGTAAAGAAAACTTCAAAGAACACAGTGAAAATAAAAACAAAAATGGAACTTATAATTTTAAAGACTTAAATTTAAGTTAAATATAAACTTTAATTTTACACCAAATATCACTTCTAGATCTAAAAATCGTAAATGCACAAAATCACACATTATAGAAGAAAAGGTCAGGAAACTCAAAGGTATGCAAACAAAACAAAAAGTCCAAACTGAAACTCATAAAGAAAAAGTTCTAGAAAAAGAAATAAAGAGAGCCACAGTGACCTGTGGGACACTACCAAGCAATCCAACATATATGTCATTTGAATCCCCAAAGGAGGGAGTACAGAAAAGATATCTGAGGAAATAATAGATAAAATTCTAGATTTTATTTTTCCTCTCTCCTTTCTTTTTTTGTTTGTTTGTTTGTTTTTGTTTTGCACTGGGGATTGAACTCAGGGTTTTGCACTTCCTAGGTAACTACTCTAGTGCTGAACTACATTATTAGAGTGTAACGATTGCCTATACTACCTAAAGTAGAAAAAGAAATTTCTCAAACCATAAGGAAAAAAATTAGCAGCTCTACACGAAGGAAAAAAGATCATTATGAATGGCAAATATATGGGTAAATTGTTCCTCATTATTAAAATTTTCTTCAAAGATAATTGAGTTTTTAAAATAAGTCTGTGTCCATGTTTCTGGGCTCAATATCCTATGGATAGTAAGTAAGAGATATGATAAAGGAAGACGGGGCAATCAAAGTGTGGGACAGAGTGTAAGGTTTGGTTCTTTGTTTTGTGAATTCAAAGAATGAAATCCACCTACACAGGGTGACAGCAAAGTAACAGGACTTATTAGAAAGAAAGTAAAGCTCCCAAAGGAGGAGGGGTCTCAGAAGAGGGATACCTGGGAGTGGCTATTGTCTAGGGGTTAGTGTGAGTCTACAGAGTTAAGGGAGCTAGCCCTCCCCAATCCTGGGAAAGACACTTAGTGTCCAGGAGCTCTTCAGGTGCCCTTTGTCCAATGGGGTTACCATGCCTTTTTGGGGGGTTGGGGGGTGGTGTCTGGATACTAGGCAGCAGACACCTCACTATCAATTTTTCGGCTTACAGAGGAGTCAGCCTGGCCTTGATGAGGCCTGGCTTGGGTCTATATTTTCTCAGCCCGGCTACTTAAAGACTTGACCTTGACGAAGCCCAGGTTTCCTGTCTGTCCATTTTAACCCTTACACCTGCCTCAGAAGCAGACTAAAATATGGTCTGTAATTACCTATTCTGCAGTGCAAATTTTTTTTTGAAGATGAACTGTGAGAAGATAAAGATGAAATAAAATATACCATGCAAAGGTCGCCAAAACCTTGGTCCCTGTCCCTGATGCCAATCCAATAATGAGGACATGGTTTTGAGAAAAAGGAAAAAGATAGTTTATTGCTTTGCTAGCAAAGGAGAAACACGGGAACTCCTGTCCCAGAGGCTGTGATTCTGCTCATCAGCAGGAACAGGGAGCTTTTGTGGAAGTAATTCAGAGAAAATGAGATTAGGAAGAAGATCAGGGAGAAGAAGATCAGAAAGAAGCTTAGAGAAAGGAAGATCTTGGAGGAGATGGTCAGGAAGGAGAAGGTTAGGGAAAAGAAGATCAGGAAGGAGAAAGTTAGGGAAAAAATCAGGGAGGAAATGGTTGGGAAAAGGAAAAAACTCGTGTCAAAACAACAAGGGATATAGTCAAAGCATCAAGGGAACCCCTGTTACACAAATATTAATTAAAAGGTAGCTATATGAAAATGGACTTCAGGAAAAGGACCATTACCAATGACAGAGGGACAATTTTTACAAAAAACTTGGTCCTTGTTCCCAATGCCAATCCAATAACAAGGACATGGTTTTGAGAAAAAGAAAAAGAAGTTTAGTGCTTTGTTAGCAAATGAAATACGGGGAACTTCTGTCTCAGAGGCTGTGATTTTGCTCATCAGGGGAACAGGAGGTTTTTGAAGAGGTGATTCAAAGGCGACCTTCTGTGTGTTCTCTGTGGGAGTTATAATTCGCTTGTTAATTTGGGGAGATAGTCCTTTTTGAGATTTTCTGGTGCCATTCTCAAAGTCTGAATTCTTTCTGTGGTGGGTGTGTGCTCAAGGACAGATAACTGAGCCTAGGATGGGAAAGAAAGGTAGTCCTGTTGCCTCTGAGATTAGACAGGGGGAGGGATTCGGGAAGAGGAGGGAAAGAGGAAGAAAAAAAATTATGTCCCTTTTTTTAATAAAACATTTTTAGTTGTAAGTGGACACAATATCTTTATTTTATTTATTCATCTTTATGTGGTGCTGAGGATAGAACCCAGTGCCTCACACATGATAGACAAGTGCTCTACCCCTAAGCCACAACCCCAAACCCAAGAAACATGTCCTTTTAAAAATGAGTCGTAGTGGCAGAGCAGCAAAGGCTATCTATATTCAAAGCATAAAGTGGACCACTGTTAAAATTTCATAATCATAAAAGGTCAGTCACTTCAAGACAGCCTTCATAATAGGAGAAAAGATTTTCCAGCTATTCTTCCAACAGAGGATTAATATCTAGAATATATAAAGAACTAAATAAATCAACATTTAAGAAAAATAAAAACCAATAACCCATTCCACAAATGGGCCTGTGAATTGAGCAGACACTTCTCAAAATAAGAAATACAAATGGCCAAGAGTTATATGGCCAAGAGAAAAAATGTTCAACATCTTTAGCCATCAGGGAAATGCAAATCAAAACTACACTGAGATTCCACCTTATGCCAATGAGAATGGCCATCATCAAAAATACAAACTATAAGTGAGGCAAGGATTGGGGTGGGGTGAAGTGACAGGAAAGAACTCAAGCACTATGGTTGGGAATGTAAATTAGTGTAGTCCCTATGGAAATTAGTGTGGAAGGTCCTCAAAAAGCTAAAATTAAACCAGGGGTGGTGATAATCACCTATAATTCCAGATACTGGGGAGGCTGATCCAGAAGGATGGCTAATTCCAGCAATTTAGCAAGACTCTGCCTCAAAATGAAATGAAGAGAGAACGGGGATAGGGGGATGGGGTGGGGCTGTAACTCAGTAGTAGAGCACTTGCCTTGCAAGTAGGAGGCCTGGGGTTCAATCCCCAGTAATGAAAAAAAATAAATAAAGAAGACAGGGGGCGGGGGCAACTATTGTATGAGCCAATGATACCACTCCTCAGTATTTATCCAAAAGAATTAAAGTGAGCATACTTTAGGGATTCCAGCATACCCACATTTATTGAAGCACAATTCAGAATAGCCTAGTTATGGAGTCAGCTAGATGTCTGTTAGCAAATTAATGGACAAAAAAAGAAAATTGTAGCATACTCACAATGGAGTTTTTTACTCAACCACGGTTTATGTCTGAAGGGAAAGCGAGGAATGAGGGACAGGTAAGCGAGAAAAAAAGAGGCCAGGCCGACAGAGACCACAAGCGCTTATTTGTCAGAGCTGACATATAAAGGCCACCTCTCTATAGGAGAGAGAGGCAAAACAGGCTTGAGTTCTGGGACTTTTAAGGGGCAGGCTCAGGAATCAGAGCCCGGGTCCTAATGTGGGGTTAAGGGTTGGGTTGGCGTGAGGGAGTGGTGAGCCTTCCTCAGAAATGCCCTCGAGTGGGAAAGCAGCTGTCACTTAAGACGGCCAGAAACTCAGTGTAGTTAGAAAATGGGTGGGACCGGAAGCCATCATGTTAAACAAAGATAGCAAGTATTATATGTGGAAGCTCAAGGAGAAAAGAAAAGAGTGAGATCATGAAAGTAGAAAGAAAGCCACTGGAGTATTGGAAGGGGGCAGGGAAAAGAGGAGGGGAGGTTGAGGGGAAGTATCAGGGGGTAAGACTGACCAAATTATGTTATATGCATATATGAATATGCCACAATTAAACCCACTACTCTGTATGATTAATATATACCAATAAAATAAAATAGAGGTCACTTCATAAAGACATGCATGTATATATACACAATGAAGATAACTATCCTAAGTGTGTGTGCAGATAATAAGAGAGCTTCAAAATGAATGCAGCAAAACCTGACAGAACTCTTAAGGAGAAATAGACAAATCTACACTCTTAATAATTTATTAAATAAGGAGATAGACAAATAGTCACCACAAAGATTTGAAAAATACTATGAACATGACCTATCTCACATGGATAAGACACTAACCTAACAGTGGCAGTTAAATAAACATGTAACTTTCACCCAGAAAGACCATATAATAGGTAACACAATAAGTCTCCATAAATTTAAAAGAAGCATTTTTTTCTGATGATAATATAATGACATTAAAAATTTTAAATGTATCTATAATATCTCTAAGTATTTAGAAATTAAATAGCTAAACTATGGGACTTGAGAGCTTGTTTGGAGGTTCTAGCAAGGGAGCACAGCTAGTAGTATACCCTTGACCCAAGAATGGTCCTCTTCTATCAGGGAAGTTCCACTGAGGACACAGCCCAGCCTTGGGAGGGAGTGGTAAGGGAGTGGTAAGGGAGGAAGGGGATACCTGCCTAGCCAGCCAGATCAGCTGAATAAGCCCTGGTGATCAATGGGATGACAGCCAGATCACCCTCACATCCATAAATAGCTAAACTATGGAACCAACTTAGGTGCCTTCCTGGATGAATGGATTAAAAAAATATGATCTATATACATAATGGAATATTACTCAGTCTTGAAGAGTGAAATTATGGCATTGTTGCCAAAAGCGCAGTCCTTAATGCCAATCCAATAATGAAGACGCAGTTTTGAGAAAAAGGAAAAAGAAGGCTCATTATTTTACGAGAAACACAGGGGACTCCTGTCCCAAGGGCTGTGATTCTGCCCATCAGAAGGAACAGGGGGCTTTTATAGAGGTGATTCAGAGAAAATGCATTTAGGGAGCAGAGATCAGGAAGGAGAAGATCAGGCAAAAGAAGATCAGGGTAAAGGTTAGGGAAAAAGAAGAAATATATGTTTCAAAGCCACAAGGGATGTAGTCAAAGCATCAAGTGAACCCCCTTACAGGATTTGCCAGTAAATAAATGGAGCTGGAGAATATCATGCTAAACAAAATAAGCCAAATCCAAAGAAATGTGGTTTCTGCTCCAAAGGCTGTGATTCTACTCATGAACAGGAACAGGGGTCATTTAGAGAAGTGACTCAAGTCTACATTCCACGTATTCAGGAACAGATAACTCTGCCTAGGATGGGGAAGAAAGGTAATCTTGTTTCCCCTGGGATTAGAGAGGGGGAGGGATTCAGGAGGAGTTGGGAGAGAGGAAGAGAAAGGAATATGTCCTTTTAAAAATAAATTGCAGTGACAGAGTAGCAAGGGTTATGTTCAGAGCCTAAAGTGGACCACTGTTACAATTATATGACTGTAACTCTACATCATGTACAACCAGGAGAATGAGAAGTTATACTCCTTTATGTATGATGCTTCAAAATGCATTCTCCTATCATGTATAACTAATTAGAACAAATTGAAAAAAAGAAATTAAATAAGACATTTTTAAATAACCCATTGGTCAAAGAAGGAAGTAAGAAAATATTTCCGAATGAACCGTAACAACAACAAAAAAAATTCAGAATATGTGAGATTCAGTTAAACAGCACTTAAATAGAAATTTACAACTTTAAACACTTATAGTGGATACAAAGAAAGTTCTAAAATCAACATTCAAACCTTCTACCTCAAAAAGCTAAAAGATTTTAAAAAACAACAACAAACAAAGCTCAAACAAAATAGGAGGTAGGAAATAACAAAGAGCAGAAATCAATGCAATAAGAAATAAGCAAAAATAGAAAAACTCATTCAAACAGAAGTTGGTTTATTTGAAGGTTCAATAAAATTGATAAATCTCCAGCTGGACTGAGCAAGAAAAAAGAAGAAAGAACACAAGTTACCAACATTAGAAATAAAACAGAGGCTGCCACTACAGACTAAGAGCCTTTATGAAACACATTTGACAAATGAAACTGAGAATTTTTTTTTAAAGACACAGGTAAAATATTGCAAGCAATAACAGTGTGGTATTTCAGGGCTGGGACTCTGGAATCAGGCTACTAGAGTTTAAACTTATACATTTTCCTCTTATTAGTTGTGTGAATTTGAGCAAATTCCTTAATTTCTCTGTGCCGTAGTTCCTCTTTTTGCAATAACAAGATCATAGGGTTTTTACAAAGATTAAATTAGTTATTTTTTGAAAATCTGTGCCTAGTGCTATGTAAGCATTAGCTTTTTTAAAAATATATTTTTAGTTGTAGATGAACTCACAGTATCTTTCTTTCTTTCTTTCTTTTTTTTTTAATGTGCTACTGAGGATCGAACCCAGTGCCTCACACATGCGAGGTAAGCGTTTTACCACTGAGCTACAGCCCCAGCCCCAGCATTAGCTTTCTTTTTTTAAAAAAAAAAAAAAAACAAACATTTTTTTTTAGTTGTAGTTGGACATATCTTTATTTTATTGATTTATTTTTATGTGGTGCTGAGGATTGAACCCAGCCCCCCTAAACCTCAGCCCCAGCCCCAAGCATTAGCTTTTAGTATTTCTTTGATCTTCTATGATTTTTTCTAGATTGAGACTTTAAAAAAAAATCTGATGGCTCAAATAAAAAAGAGTGGAAGATTTTTGGGTACTCCTGGAGTTTTTCTTGGTCAAAAAATAGGCTGCATGTGTATGGTTCAAAAGTCTATTGGTGATTTGTTTAAATTCAACAGAGTAAATCAATCAACTTCAAAAAGAAAAGAGCCCCATGAAACCTCCTCCCCTCTGCCATGACCCTCCTTGACCCCGAGAGTTGCAAGGTTGACCTCACGTATATTGGGAGACTTGTGCATACAGCAGTCAAAGTGCTACTAAAAGTGACTCTTGGAAATGTGAGGGCTTCCTGGGTCAGATAGCCAATGGGGGCAATCAACTCATCTTCTGTTGTTTCCAACCAACCTAGTTCTCATCCTAGGGTCTGAAACACTGGAAGTATTTTTGACCATCCAATTTCTTTCTTCCT
This sequence comes from Callospermophilus lateralis, assembly GCF_048772815.1. Taxonomy (NCBI): domain Eukaryota; kingdom Metazoa; phylum Chordata; class Mammalia; order Rodentia; family Sciuridae; genus Callospermophilus; species Callospermophilus lateralis. The sequence continues at coordinate 58,506,427 of NC_135312.1, read as the reverse complement.
GGGACTAAGGATGCATCTCAGTGGTTGAGTACATGCTTAGCATGCATGAGACTCTAGGTTTGAACCTCCAGACCACCCCCCATTTTTTCCTTCTTCTTCCTCCTATGAACCCCCAGAATCTAAGCATGACTTACACTCCCACAGGTCACGGCTATAGAGCAGCCTGCAGGCCTCCTGACATCCATCATGCTGAAAACCCTCGAGTGGAGCTCTGGGCATTTAGCCAGCAAGAACTGGCAGCCAAGGACACCACCTGATGGCAAGCTGGCTTCTCCTGAAGACCTCTGCCTGCTGCCTAGCAAAGTCAGCCCCTGTGTTTCCTTGCAATGTCCTGCTCAGAAGATTTCTTGTCCTCTGTTGCTTTGTTTGAGACCCAGTCCCCACCAAACATCAACCAGGTGGCAATGCCTCAGCCAGAGAGGTGAGCCAAGAAATTATTCACTATAAAAGAATATAAACCCAAGCTGAATTTGAACATCTGTTTCCTATGTAATGCCCTTCAGACAGCATGGTATTGTTTGTTTTCCAAATCAGTTCCCAGCAATGGAGCGGGAGAGGTACCACCAAACAGCCATCAGTATGTGAGGTAAGGCCAGTGTCTCTGGAGTTTCATATCCTCTTCATGTAAGGTCAGTAATTTCTAGTCATTCTGCATACTTTGAATACTTTTAATTGCCCTAATTGAAATCCCATTTCTAAGAGCAAGCATGCTTATTAAAATATTTGTTTTCAGGGGCTGGGGTTGTAGAGCAGAGCATCTGCCTAACATGTGTGAGACACTGGGTTTGATCCTTAGCACCCCATGAAAATAAAACAAATAAAATAAAAGCATTCTGTCCATATAAGACTACAAAAAAAAAAAAGATATTTGTTTTCCATAAAAACCCATCTCTGTAGCTCAATGGTTAAGCACCTCTGGGTTCAATCCCCAGTTCCAATAAGAAAAAAAAAAAAAAAATTCCCCAGATTGGGAATGTAGCTTAGTGTAGAGCACTTGCCTAGCATACGTGAGGCTAGGGGTTCCATTCCCAGCATGGCAAAAACAAACAAACAAAACCCCAACTGTGTCTGACATGGAGAACCTTACTTGAAATTGCTGGTTAAGGTATGATCAGGCAAAGATTGACTCCTAGAGCAAGAACTTTCAGCCTGGCTGCCTACCCCATTCCCTGAACGCTCCTGATCAGTTCCAGGGTTCTGGCTTAATCTAAGAAACACATATAATATCACATCATAAATGCTAAAAAATTAAGACAATAAATTATAGATATGATAACACATATTATAGAGGAAGCACAGTATGAACTCAATATCAGTTGGGATCTGACCATCACTCATGGATTGGGTGAATCAGATTGTGTCCTCACGCCATAAGAGAAAAACTCAGATTTACCAAGGTTGTGGATCCTGGTGTATGAAACCGGAAAGTCAAATTCTTTGTTTACAATAACAACAAACTTTTGTGTAGCTTCGACATTGATGGAATAAACACATTTCTCCCTGGACACTGATTCAAGGGGAAGTTATCATCATAAAGTGGCTTATTAAAAATCAAAATATGAATAATAAGACAATGCTATGGTTGGCTGATTTGCAACAGGTGTAGACCTGGTAGAAGTTTTTGAGTCCATAAGCCAGAGGCACTTTTTATCTGCAGTGATGGTCATTACTGATTTTTGACATCTGGAGTCTAATTTTTTCACTGTCCATTGATAGAAAAATGGTTTATCACATTCACTTTGGTGTGTAGATTATCCTGGTAGAAATTTCATGTGTGTGTGGGGGGGAGGTCATTAAGCTGTGTTCTTTTTACTATGAGTGATGGAAAACACAACTCCTGTTTTGTGAGGTTTCTGGCACAACTGGATCCAATGTCACCTACCTCGTCCCTAGTCCCCGGAGTAGAGATCTGCTCTGATCTGTGCTGGCTTCATTTTTAAATAGGCTCCTCATCAAGTCTAGTTGAAAGAGCTTCTCTTTTTCTCAATAGTTCAATAAAGACTTTTACAATGAAATCTCATTGGCTTGGCTTGGGTTATATGTCCATTCCTGAATTAACCATGGTGTCCAGGGAGCTGAAAGACATGGATTATCTAGACTTGGGTTACAGGATCACTCCTGAAACCTGGTTTTTGTGCATGGATTGAGAGTGGGTGTAAAATAGGGATTCTGTTGACAGAAGAAGGTGGTTTGAGTCCAGATAAGAAAACCAGTGGAAATCTGCTGGAGAGGCAACCTCATTTTTCTTTTCTCCATGTTCTTAAGAAACGGATGTTATTTTCCCACTGTGTTCTATGTGTCCAAAACCAGGTAGTGTGGATGATATGATATATGGCCTCTGCCATTCAGAAAGTCATCTAAGAGTGAGAATAGACATGTGCACAAGTGACCACAATACACAAACAACCAAATAAGTATCATATGATGAGTACAAAGAAAAAATGGGATTTATCTAAGTTTATAGGGAGGTGGAATTATAGTTGTGTGAAAAGATAAAGGGAGGCTTCATGGACTAGGTGGCACTTGAGCCTGGAAGGTTAGGTGGTTTTTGATAGTTGGAAGTAAAGGTGCTTCAGCAGGAGGGACCCGAGTGGGGTAGACTGTGTGAGAAGGGAGGGTAAAAGTGGGGCCATGTAAATGATATGTCAGTGCCGCGGTGGGTGTGTGGCGCTCACCCAGGAGTGCCCTCTGCAGAGGGTTAAAGACAGGTGAGTTTCGGGAGCTGTGATGGTGTCTGGGAGCTTCTATTTCAATACATCTAAAAGTGTGGTCCAGGATGCTTTTGAACATGCTCTGATCCCAGACCTAACAGATTCAACATCTCTGAGCTGATAAACTTTATTTAGGGCTGAGTCTAGTTCACATTCAGTTCTCTCCTGCATTTGGATGGAAAGTGACCACTTCTAATCATATTACTTAAGAAACAAAACACCACCCGCGCCCCCCCCCCCAAAAAAAAAAAAAGCAAAAAGCAAAAAACACCTTCTAGCTCTTCCAGATTATGACTCCTCTCCTGTACCTCACCCGACCTTTAAGATTTGGGCTGGAACCAGAGCCCAGCTGTCAGAGTCCCTGGCAATAGCAGAGAAGAGATCAATAAAGAGGGCAAGGTACAGGCCTCCTTTGACCTTAAGGAAGAAAACAAGAGTCTTATCAGATCCTCAGGACCAGCCAAATGTTTCTTCCTGTAACTGCTCTTTATGGGTAAGATAGGCAGAGACTAAGAGGAGAGGGTTTCAGATTTTGTTTGGAAAAATCCAGACTGCATGACGTCTGACAGCACTTAATCTCCCAAGGCAGCGAGTGCTAACAGGCACGAACTATAATTCAGAGGCCTCCTACCCTTTGTAGTAGTGGGCGGGGTTACCCTCCAGGTAAATAAACACTTTGTTTCAATTTACCCAACACTGCCAAGAGCTCTTTTTTTTTTTTTTTTCCGCTTGGTGTGGAGTAGCCTGACCACTGTTATTCTAAATGAAGGATGTTTCCTGGTTTCCTAGAGGAAGAAGGCCTGAGCGGCCTGTACAGCCCTCTAGGGCAAGCTTTTAGAGCTCCCAGGGCTCCACATCTGGAGAACCCTATCAGAATTTCTGGAAAGAAAAGTAGACTGTGCTGTAATACTACTTGAGTAATGAGCTCATTTAAAACTTTTGCAGCTCTACCAGAAACTGAAGAGGTGAATCAAGAGCAAAGGTAAAGGAAAACGGTGTCATTTTCTTCTCTATTTATTGGTGCAGCTGCATCTTGCCTGAAGGCCCAGGCCCACCACGCTGGGGGTCCCAGCCGGGGTGCATTCTGCTGTGCTTGCCTCCTTTGGAGATGTGCTGAATCAGCAGAGCTTCCTGGAGTCCCCTCTCCAAAGGCAAAAAAACACACAGGGGCTGCCCCTGCCCAGGCTGCAGGCTGGATGTCCTCCGGGGACAGCTTGGGAAATCTCTGGGCCAATTCTGGTCCCTGCCTCCTTTGTGCTCTGTGTCCTGCATGGCCCTGGGTTCATGCCATGGTCCAGGGCAGGCCAATTCAGGACTTAGAGCCCAGGAGCTCCTTCTCATGGGCTGGCTCCCCTTGGCCTGGGATGTCAACCCTTTTCCTTGCCTTGCTCTGCCTCCTTCCCTTCTCCACAGCATTTTGTTCTTAAGTTTCAATCCTCTTGGAGAAGAAGTGAGATTCTCATCCCTCCGTGTGACTCTTAGCACAGTGCTGACTTTTTTCTTTTTGGCTTCCTGGTTCTGCTGACTGACCTTTGGAATTTCTTGGCTCCTTGTCAGAATCCTCAGTTCTTCCCAGCATCTGTTTAAACACCGCGTTTCCGGTGGCAATGCCCTTTTTGCTTATTTAACCTTTTTGTCATCTGGCTCCAAGTTCCACAGGGGATTTTACTGCCTGTCAGGTCAGTAACAGTGCCCTGTAGCTAGAAGAAGTCTTGAGAATACATTTCCTTTGTGTGGGAAGTTGCCAAATTTTTAAAGATTGGCACTGGGAGAGAATTTCAAGGCTTTTCTTTACACGTTGAGAAAGGTCCGTCTGGAAGGCTGGCGTTCAATGCCCTCCTTCCCTCGGGCCAGCTTGCCTTTTGAGCCTTATCTCCCACCAAAACTGCTTTCCTTCAGCTTCCACTTCACCCAGGACCCTTGCCTCCTGCACTTGGCTTAAGCTGTTACCTGTGCCAGAATCCCCTTTCCCACCCCCCACCCCCGGCCTAGTTCTTTATGGCACAATTCCTAACCATATTCCTAGAGTTAATGCCTACTCCAAATCCCTCTCCACCTGACTTAATCTCTCTTCCAGCCCTGAATGCCATTGTGCCATTGTGCTATTCCTTTGTTTTCCTGATTCTAGGAGCACAGTTTTTGTTTTTTTGTTTTTGTTTTTTGGTTATAGCTACATTGAGATATAAATATAGTGAGCACTCTACTCAAAGTGAGCAATTCAATTTTTTTTTTTTTTTTAGTATAGTCAGAGAGTTATACAACCATTCCCCAAATCAATTCTGGAATATTTTCATTGCCCTAAAAAGAAGTTCTGTGCCCTTTAGCTGCTGCTTTCCTTCCATCTTGCCCAGGTTAAGTAACCACTAATCTGTTTTCGGTCTCCATCAATTTACCTATTTGGGATCTAACAAAAATGAGATCACACCGTACGTGACCTGTAGTGGCTGGCATTTTTCACTAAGCATGTTTTCAAGATTCATCCACGTTGTAGCATGTATCAGTAATATTTCATTCAAGAGGCTTATTTTAAAAATATTTTGAAATCTCAGAAATAAAGATGCATCTTCACGTCATTGATATGCATAGGAACAATTTTTCTTTCTTGGTAATGCTTATAACCTTGATGTGTCTTCTGTTGATAGAGCATTCTATCAACAATGCTCTGTTTGTGTCTCCATGTTACCCCTGTCATAATCACCTTCCTGGCCAAGCCATTTGTTTGTGTATGTCTTATTTCTACATTGTAGGCTCCAGAAGGACAGAAGCCATGTCTTAATAATCTTTGTATTCTTTAAAGGACCTAGCACAGCACTTGGCCCTTAAGAGGTATTCAGTAGATTTAAAGACGGCATGCATTGGGATGTATTCACCACGAATAATGTGACATAGCAGAAGGATGCCCAGTCTTCATGGCCTGTTGCACACCAGATGAGTGTGCAAGGTGCTCATGATTGTTAAGTTTTGGTGATTGATACAGTTAATTAACTAAACATTTGCTCACCTACTGTGTGCCAAGTCCCATATTCTGAGCAGAGAGTGTTATAAAGATGATTCAAATATAGTCCCTCTCCCAAGGAATTCATATTTTGGAAAGACACTTATATAAATGGTTATACAACAAAGAGAATGTGTGGGTGTGTTATAGGGGCTACCAATGCTGGAAAAGAGAAGTTATTTAGAGAGTAGCACATGTATTTAACACCCAGGTGCCAAGAACACCCGCTTTATAGTCTAACAGCCTGGGCTCTGCCACTTCTTTGTGAATTCCATGTGATACTGAACTCTACACCTCCTTCCTTGCTTCCTTCCTTCTCTCCTTCCTTCCTTCCTTCCTTCCTTCCTTCCTTCCTTCCTTCCTTCCTTTCTTTCTTTCTCTCCTCCTCCTCCTCCTCCTCCTCCTCCTCCTCCTCCTCTTCCTCCTCCTCCTCCTTCTTCTTTTTGTGATACTGGGATTGAACTCAGATAGTTACATCCCAGTCCTTTTATTTCTTGTTTTGAGACAGGGTCTTGTTAAGTTGCCCAGGCTGGCCTCCAACTTGTGATCTCCTGATTCAGCCTCCCAAGTGCCTGGGATTACAGGCATAAGCCGCCGAACTTCACTTTCCTGTGCCAAGATCCCCTTTAACTACAATGGACATAACAGAATATATATCACTAGCAGTATTAAATTATAAATAATGGGTGTGTAAAGTATTTGGTATATATGTGTTTAGATAAATGACAGTTATTCTTGGGACTCAGACCATTAAACCTTCAGGGACTTTAGTATTTGTTGACCCTCCCTAAGTTTATAGATATGCCTGATTTTTTTTTTTTTTTTCAGTAGTAGGGGTCTGAACCCAGGAGCATGCACATGCTGGGTAAGAGCTCTACCACTAAGCTACATCCCAGTACTTTTAAAATTTTATTTTGATACAGGGCCTTGCTAGATTGTCCAGGCTGACGTTGGACTTGCAATCCTGCTCTCTCAACTTTCTGAATTACTGGGATTACAGACATGACACCATGCCCAGCTCACACATAATTTTATGTAGTAAGACATAGACCTTATAGTGGCTTGTCCTTTTGCTGGGTTTTGAAATGGGTTCAGGTTTCATGGAAGGGAGATGGTTGAGGGATGAGAAGTTTCAAATGAGAATGTCCAGCCAGTTAGACAGGCACATTTGAGGTAAGTTTGAGAGGGTCTGATCTGTGAGTCCAAACCATCTGTGAGTCTCCCATTTACCTCCCCTGGGGAAGCTGCTTCATCTCAGTAGAACCTTCATATATTTATATATGTAAGCATGTGCTGTGTATTTGAACAGCCTTTAGCAAGAAAGTCTCAGCCCAGATTTGATTTTACAGTTTAGTTCCTCCCTAGATGTTATTTTTCTCTTCTTAGCAAGTCTGTACATTTCCTGGTCTGCCAGGGTCAAGGTTTCTGATTTTTTTCTCTCCAGTGTCCTGCATGATGGACAAATAAATTCTGTTTGCAAGTATTGTCTTTTTACTTTGTAAAACTAATGAGTGTTGTTGAATGAATGACTATATTTTGAATGAATCAATGAACAAATAAATAATTGCAGGGTTAGCCATAACAATTGGCTCTTCAAACACATTACATTTATTTTCCAAGGAAGAAATGAGGTATAAGATTTAAGTTAATTTATCAGCTTTTTTTCAGTTTTATGAATAACATTTTATTTCAATCACTATTCAATCAACAGAGCTACAATGATTGGGTTTATTTAGTGGGCTTCTTTTTTTCTGATAGTCACAACAGCAGGAAAATAATGTTTTATTTTTCTGCTTAGTAGACAGACTAATAATACATTTGAAGCTTCCATGGTTACCAGCCTTTGTCTAAAAAGAAAATGCTGAACAAGATGCATAGAGCTAAGAACTACTTTTGGAAACTGGGGCTGTCTTTTTCGCTTTTGGGTGGTAGAGCAAGGGATGGGTCTTCAGAGTCAGGACTCCAGTCTCTTCAACCTGGGCCAGAGTATGGGAAGGCTCAAGTGTACACATACCAGGAGTGGGATTCTATTAACTAGGAGGCATACGTATTGATTTGGTTAACAGAAAATGTGAGAGAAACATCTAACTTAATAGAGCCTTTAGGCAAGATAAAGTTTATTTCTCTCTTTCATAAAGAACTCCCAATGTGCATGATTCAGAGCAGGAAGAGCTCCACAGCCTAATTTCTTCAATTCTCTGCTCTACCATTTCCAGGTTGTGGTCTTCAAGCTTCCAAGATGGCAGCTGAGACCAAACAGACATATTTCAGGAGGAGACGTTGAAGAGAAAAAGAAGGAGGCACACAATTACTTGCCTTTTGACAAGGTTTCCTAGAAGTTGCCACACCACACTTCAATGCCTCATTGACTATATAATTCTGGAGACATCAGGTGCCAAAGGAGGTTGGAATATGAGGTCTTTATTCTAGATGGTCATGCCCAGATAAAACTCGCAGTTTTATTACTGAGGAAAAAGGTGAGAATAAATATAGTGGTAGCAACTATCTCTGTGCCTTAATGGTGTATGATCCCAATGTCTGTCCCAGGGTACTTAAGGATCAGGGATGCCAGTGTCCCTAGGAAAGTTCTGTTGGGTGATAGGTCTATGAAAAATTTAGCCCTGGGATTATCAGCTCTCCATTCCCCCTGCTCATGAGGCTTTGAATCATCCTCTTTAAAGTCCCCACCACCAGATTCTAGGGTTTCTTCTCCATGCAAATGGGATGGGTTATCACTCTGCCATTTTCCTTTGAAATTAGATTTGAAACTAGGCTCAGCCTCTCGGTAAAACTATTATCTTGGGCAAGTGATTGAACATCACTGTGTCATTACATTTTTCATACCTCTGAAATGGAAATGATCTATAATAGTAGTAAATAATAATAACCAGGCTCCAAAGTAGGTGCTTTTAAAATGTCAAATTACTTTCCCAACCAAATGGACTGTGTGAGAACCTGTCCCCACCACACTGATACTTTGTTCAGATATTCTACTCTTTCTCTAATTTTGATAAAGTTAGATTTTATTGAGTGCATACTATGTGCTAAATACTCTTCCAAAAAAATTCTTTTTGCATGTTAACTCCTTTAAAACTCATAGTCACACCATGACTATCCCCGTTTTCCAGAAAGAGGTTTAAGAAACATGCTGGAGGGCTTACAACCAGGAAAGGGTAGAGCCAGGATATGAATCCAGGTAGTCTGGCTCCTGAGCTTGTGAGCTTAACCACAAATGATAAATGACAAAGCCTTCCTATGGAGACTTTTATCTGTTTAAGATCTTAATTGACTCTTCGTAAATTTAGGTTGATTTAAACCTTATGAGAGCACAGAGTCCCTCGTATTCTCCCTGTCCTTTTTCACCTTAGCTTTTAGTCTCATACAAGATCCTTTTTACTGGGGTTAATGATCATGAATTCAACAAATATTTGTGTCAAGACCTAATCCTTGTCTAAGAGTTCACAATTTGGTTGGGAGGGCAGGAAGTTAAAACGAGTTACGCCAAACTGGGCACAGTAGCCCAGCAGCTGTAATCCCAGCAGCTTGGGAGGCTGGGCAGGAGGATCGTGAGTTCAAAGCTAGCCTCAACAAGAGTGAGGTCCTAAGCAACTCAGTAAAACCCTGTTTCTAAATAAAGTACAAAATAGGGCTGGGGATGTGTCTCAGTGGTCAAGTGCCCCTGAGTTCAATGTTTGGTACCTCCCCGCTCCACTCCCCCGCAAAAAAAAACCTTCATTGAAGGATGAATGGATGAACAAAATGTGGTATATACATACAATAGAATGTTAGCCTTAAAAAAGAAATGAAATTCTGATATGGGCTACAACAAAGATGCATCTTGGAGACATTATGCTAACTGAAATAATCCAAACCCCAAAGGACAAACACTACATGATTCTCTCAGTGAGGTACCTAGAGCAGTCAGATGCACAGAGAAAGAAAGTAGAGGGTGTTTCCCAGGAGATGAGTGGAGTGAAGAATAGGAGGGTATTGTTTCTTGGGCGCAGAATTTCAGTTTGGGAAGATGGAAACGTTCTGGAGATGGATCGTGGTGATGGTTGTGCAATGTAAATATACCTAAAGCCACGAAGGATTTATTTTTGTTTTATTAAGAGGCAGGATCTCACTATATTGCCCAGGCTGATCCCAAACTCCTGGACTTAAGGGATTCTCCTGCCTCACTCCATCTGCTGAGTACCTGGGACTCCAGGTGTACACCACCATGCCTGGCTTTACAAGTAAATAGACTAATGTGGCACATTTTATATTTATTTTGACACACACACACACACACACACACACACACACACACGATGCAGCAAGGTAAGAGCCTAGGAGGCTGTGGAGTGGAGCAAATGAGCACGGTGGCCTCACCTGCGCCGTGGTCCCTTGGGTCTCTGATGCAACCTCCATCAACCTCCTCATCGTCAGTTTCTTGGGCAGCCCTCAGCATTCCCTTCTCCCTCAGGACCCTCAGTGCTGGGCTTGTGAGCTATCAGGAGTGGGAGAAGACTGGTGGAGTGGCCTGCTGCTGATGATCAGAAAGCCCTGAGTCGCTGTACAAGTGGAGGCCTGGGAGGGGCAGGGGGCTGGCAGTGTGGGCCTCAGCGGTGGGGTGTGGGGCTTTTATGGCTATTACTTAGCAATCTGGGTGAGCAAAGATGATGTCCTGGACAAGAAGAGATGGAGAAAACTGGTGGGACTTGAGAAAGGTTTAGGATACAGATGTGATAGATCTTAGAGACTCGTGGGAACATCACTATGTTCAACCCCAGGGCTGCAAACACCTCCAGCACACTGTTTACTGAGCCCAAAGAAAGAACTGGGGGGTCTCAGGGTTTGGGACAATTTATAACTCACGCATTCTTCAGCATTAGCGGGTACTATGGAGGGCCCTACTGCTTCTAAAAGCAGGGGAATATACAGATTAGGTTGCATGCTCATCGTGTGTGGATCTCCTCAATGTTTTACTTTACAGGGTCATTCTGCTTTGCTTCTCACCTAAAGACTGGATATAAGGGAAATGGCCAGCTCCCTCTCTCCACCTCCTTCCTTACCGTTTTCTGTGGAGTCCCCCCTATCTCACTGCAAGCTCCCCTAGGCACCGATTAGTGTTTATTCCAACAAGTAGCTTGAGGAAAAGGAGCACCTAAGGAGGCCCCCCAGGTTGCTGGGTTGGGTGACCTGGTTATATGGCATGAGAGAGGAAGGTAGGAGGATGGAGGTGTTGGTTAGAGGAGATAATGAATGCTTTCTCGATTTGGGGGCATGTTGTGTTTAAGGTGCTTGCAATATAACCAAGAAGCCAGCAACCCTAACACAACCCATTTTTGTGTTTATTTAAAGAAGAATCCGAAGGATTCACTAGGAAAATCGATTGAGATTAAAAAATAATAATAAAAACGTTGCTCAGAAGCCTTCCAAGGAGAATATAAGACCAGATGTGGGACTTGCATAATTCTGGCATCTTCCTGTGCGAGTCTGATTTATGTTTATTTTCAGCAAGTAACTCACACTCAGTTTGCTTCTCTCAGTTCTTATTTGCAGAATCACTGGGATCCAAAACCAGTTATGTGGTCTTCTTGATTGGAATCCAAGCCATCATTTCCAGTCCTTGAAAAAAAGAATCAAACTCGTTAGCTGTGGGGGATTATAAAACACAACCCCCTCATTATATTGGGAACCATCTCTTTGTTTTTAAGCTTGAACTGCCTTCAAAAGGATTGTGACTGGGGAGATATTCCCACTGCTTATTTGCTTTTTAAATATAAGTTCACCTCCCATTTCAAATCCATTATCCCTACAGCTACAATCTTCCGACATTGCTTTGGGGATACTGGATTGGCCTTTTCAGCCTGTCCCTTGCCTCTCACGGCCCTCTAAGGCTTGAGAATGCATCCACATAAATCATTAGACACATACCTGAGGCTTACCTCCTGCTGCCTGCCTAAACTTGGGACAGTCTCTCTTCACAGCCTCCTTTCCCTTCTTTCTGTGAGAGGCAGAGAACATTGAAGAGTTAGGACCTTGCTTAGGTAGGACTGTCCCATTGCTTATCAGCTTGTGTGATAACAAAAACCCAGAAACAATCAGGTGCACACTTCAGTGCACTGTACTGTATGCTAAGTACTTTTACATTCATTACCTTATTCCACCTGGGCCTTTATCTTTGAAATGTGAATAAACATCTATTCATCTTTCCTACTTCACATCCTTGTAAAGATCCTGACTGATGAGAGAGAGGAGAGCCCCTGGGAAACTCTCTGATTCACAAAGATGGACAGCATTAAACTAATAGCTTGCGTTTCTGAAAATCTTTGAAAACGACTACTTTCTGTTTTTCTTTTCTCGAAAGGTACCTGCTAGCTTCTATTTCCAATGCTCTTCATGTGAATATTAATTGTTGTTAAGCTACCATTTAACAGGTACTTAGCGTAGATGATTGATTGCATTAAGAGTTTCTTTAGTACTCAGCCTTGAGAAACAGGTACAGCAAAATGCTCATTTTACAACAGAGGTTACAGCTTCGGAGAGATTAAAATAGCCAACCTTAATCCATGCAGGGAATAAGGGGCAGAAACAGTGTTGTCAACGGGTTTGAAGTGAATGTGGAGCCCCTGCCCTCTGCTGTTGGGACTGATTTTCAATGCAATCTCTCTCTTCCCTCTTCCCCTCTCTCTCTCTCCTCTATTCCTTTTCTAAGAGTATTTGCCCCCAGGCTTTCAGAGTGTCTATTTTGGAAACCACAAAGTAAATAAAAGAGATCTGTTGGATGCTGTCCACTTCCATTAGTGTGGGAAAGAGAGGCTGGGAACAGGGAGGTGAGGGGTTAACTTGTCAGAGGACTCCTTAGTCCATTAAACCCCAGACAAGAGGCAGCAATTGCAGACTCTCCAGAAAAAGGGATGTTCCTTCTCCATTCTTCAGCATTCTGTTCCCTGGCCTGGATTTCTCTTTTTGGACAGGGACATTTTCCACCTGAAGTCTTGCCTAGCTTGGGGGTTGGCCAGAGGAGGAGGGAGAGGGGAACGACAAATAAAGGGGAGAGAGAAGAGGAGCAAGGCTCAGGAAAGAAAAGCAGCTGGAAGTCATCTTCTGGGGACAGGCCAAGAAGGAGGCCCAGGCCCTGGGAAATCTGCCCGCCTCCTGTTACACAGTCCCCCTCCCAGCTTGCTTCTCAGTCTGTGTCCAGGATTGAGACCTTTGTGGAAGCTCCCAACAGCAGGCGCTGCAGACAGCCCAACAGAGAGGAGAACCCCAGTGGGAGAGCAGACCTGCTCTCATGCTGTGAGGAGCCAGCTGCCAGCTCAGAAATGTCCTTCCAAGTGTCAATGTTGCAAATCAGAAAAAAAAAAAAAAACCTGGGTATGCATGACTCTGGCCAAGGAGGTCCCTGTGCCCAGAAAATATGGGGATTTTTAGTGCTAGAAGGATAACAAAGGTACTGGGCTTGGTAGAAGAATTTTAGAACTTGGTACTTCTGCGGGATTCTGGTCTCCAGAGGAGTTCTGCAGAGGGTAGGAGCCCTGGTGTAGGGAGAGGAATCAGGAAATGAGTTTGATGGAATGAATGTGGGATAGAATGAGAATCATCTGTGGAGGGTCTTCAAGTCATTCCAGGCTCATTTTAAATTTAGAGAAAACTAAGTCATTCTACAATCATTCTTGGACTCTGCATTAGGTCAGGAGGAGCAACTATTTTTGGAAAATAGATCATATCATATCATTTCCCTGCTTCAAATCATCAGAAGCTTCTGCTAGAATAAGTCACAAACTCTACTGCAGCCTGCAGACCTTCCTGGCAGGCTCCTGCCTACATTCCCCATCTCACTTCCCTCCCAGTAGGCTCCGGTCATGCTGGTCTTTAGGCCTCGCAAGCTCCAAACTCAGGCTCCCCTTTGCTTAGAAAAGTGATGTTGAGGGTGAATGAATGAAGAAAATGTGGTGCGTATACATGATGGAATACAATTCACCCATAAAAAGAATGAAACCCTTTATTTGCAACAACATGGATGAACCTAGAAGGAATCCTATTAAGTGCAGTAAGTCAGACACAAAAGACAAGGGCCTGTTGACTTCACTCATTTGTGGAATCTAAAAAATTCTGATTGCATAGAAATACAGACTAGAACAGTGATTACCAGACACTGGGGAAGGTAGCAGAGGAAGGTATATAGGAAGAGAAATTGGTGAACAGGTTCAAAGTTATAGTCAGACAGGAAAGATAAGCTCTGGTGTTCTATAGCACAATAGGGCGAGTGTAGTTGACAATATTGTGGTGTATATTTCAGAATAGCTGGAAGAGAGGATTCTGGATGTTCTCTCCAAAAAGAAATAATAAATATTTGAGGTGATAGATATGCTAAATACCATGACTTGATCATTACACAATGCTTACATGTAAAAATAAAAATTAAAAAAACACTGTGCCTTATAAATTTGTACAATTATTATGTGTGAATTAAAAACAACAATGGCGAAAAGAACTGAAGATATAGCTCAGTGGTCAAATGCATGTTTGTGTGCATAAAGCCCAGGTTTCATGCCTAGCACTGCAAATAAAACAAAACAGAAACAAAATAAAATTTGGAAAAAAATTGTGTTCCTGGCCTTACCTTATGATAGTGCTTTCCAAACTCTGGGTTCTGACCCATTAGCACGGGGTGAATTAACTGAGTGGGTCATTGTTGTATTTTGGATCTTCAATGTTCCCCAAAGGCCCGTGTGTTAAAGGCTGGGTCACCAGCTCAAGGTGCTATTGGGAGGTAGTGGCGAGGTCCAGGGAAAGGAAAGAAGGTCAGTGGGAGTTATTGAGACCCTGACCCCTTCTCTCTGCTTCCTGGCCACTATGAAGTGGACAGCATCCTCTACTGCTTTTTTAGTCAGCTTTTTCCCTACTGGACTAAAAGGACCCAACCAGAACAATTGTAGAGGAGGGAAGGTTCCTTGGCGGTTTCAGAGATCTTAGTTCTTAGAAGGCTGGCCCCATTCCTTGGGGTTTGAGGTGAGGCATTTTTATTTTTTATTTTGAGACAGGGTCTTACCCAGGCTTGGCCTCTAACTTATGTTCCTCCTGCCTCAGCCTCCCAAGTCACGAGGATTACAGGCAGGCCCACTGTATCTGGTTTCAATCCTCTTAAGTCAAATTATATCAGGCATTCTGATATGATTTCACAACGATGAGTCACAATGATGAAAAGCCAACTAACACAGACATAACACCCCCGCCTCCCCCCCAATAAGGGGATTGAACCCAGGGCTTCATGCTTGATAGGCAAGCTCTCTACCACTGAGCTACATCTCCAGCCCATAATTTTTTTTAAAAAAATGAATTTAAATATGATAGTAGCTACTGGAGTGGCTCTGCACATGTACAGCCAGAGGATAGAGGAGTTGTGCTCCATTTGTGTACAATATGTCAAAATGCATCCTACTGTAAAAGAAAAAAATTAAAAAATAAAACTCAGTGCCTATCCTTATTATATGTTGCATTCTATTAGTCTCTATTTCTGAATCATTCTACCGTCTTTCCCATTCCCACAACCCCATCCCTCCCCTCACTCCCCTCTATACAAACCAAAGTTCCTTCTATCCTCCCCCTCCCTCACCCCCCACTATGAATCAGCATCCCCTTATCAGAGAAAAAACTTTCAGCTTTTGGTTTTGGGGATTGGCTGATTTCACTTAGTATGATATATCACGACACACGATTAAACTGGTCAGGGTCACTACAAGTGAATTTGGGGACTAAATAAAGACACAGATACAGAAAGTACTTTTTCTTTGGGGTCAGTGACCGCTCCTCAGCCACAGCTCTCCCAAGGGGGGACAAGGCAGGCAAGAAAGAGCAAGAAGCACGTGCTGAACTTTTATTGGGGAGAAAGCCATTCAAATGAGGCAAGGGGTCAGGTTGGAGGGACTTGAGTCTAGCTTAGTGATGTCTTGCTGTCAGCAGGCTGACTGACATCTAGGGAGACCATGCCCATCCCATGTGCTTGTGGGGATCATAGGCAGAGTGAGTAAAAAGGACACATAAGTCACAGCCCAGAGAGGCAACGTCAGTTCAGTCCACTTTGTGTGCTCAATGCTCATAGTTCACACACACAGCCCATGGCTGGCTCGCCACATATATAGCTCCTGTCCAGAGTGGCTCCCGACAAAGATATTCTCTAGTTCCATCCATTTACCTGCAAATTAGGTATTGTTTTATGAAACAAGTATGTGTGTGTATTCTAGATGACGTAAAATAAATTTTTACTGATGGATTTTAGTCCATAAAGTTTGATAGTCACTGGATTAGGAGCTGATGATGAATAATAAAGGCTCCCCCACCCCAGCCCCAGTGAGGAACAGCTACTTTTAATTAAAAAGAAGTGTTGAAATCTCTTTGTAGAGGCACCATGATGCGTGTTTGATAGAAGTGAATTGTACCCTGGCCAAAGATCATTAACCAACTTAACGAATTTCTGACATATAATGTTAGGGTTTGGGTATAAGGTGTCCCCCAAAAGCTCCTCTGCTATTGCATGAATCTTCAGAGGTAAAATATTAGATGAGGACAAGTGTAACCAGTCCATCCTGGTTTTGGTGGACTAACTGGGTGGTGACTGTGGGCAGATGGGGTATGGCTGGAGGAGGTGGGTTCCTGGGGGCTTGCCCTGAAAGGTACATCTTCCTTGTGGCCCCTTCCCCCTTCTTGCTCTGCTTGCTGCCTGCCACCAGCTGAGTAGCTCTTCTCTGCCCCACACCCTTCCACCATGATGCTCTGCCTCACCTTGGGCCCAGGGTGATGGATCTGGTCTACCATGAATCAAACTTCTGAAACCTTGGGCCCTAAATAAACTTGTCCTCTTTAAGTTGTTTTTTTCAGGTATTTTGGTCACAGCATTGAAAACCTGACTAACACATACAACATAGCCGAAGAAAAGGAGTATGGCACCTTGCAAAGTGATTACAGATTCTTCCCTTTCCTGCTCTTTCTCTTCCAGCGTGACTCTTCTGCTCCTGCTGTCTTGAGATGGACTCTATTTCTCCATCTTTGGATTCTGGGCTGGCCTTGTGACTTGCTTTGACTGATGAACTAGGAAGCAAATGTGATGCAAACAGAGACTTGAAAAGTACTTGCACATTGAGGTTCACCCCCTCTTGCTATTCTTGGGGACCCTAACTAACACCTTGCTTATATGTCTGAGCAAGCCTGCAGGACAATGAGGGACAAGGGACCCTGATGCCCCATTGCCCCAGCTGACAGCTAGTCCAAGGTGTGAGCGAGACCAGCCTCAACCCACAGCCCTCAGCTGACCTGCCAGCTCATTGCAACGGATGAGCAAGCCTCACTGTGACCATCCAGGCCTGGGGAGATCAGAAAACCGTCCATTGGCTGGACGTGGTGGCGCACGCCTGTGATCCCAGCAGCTCGGGAGGCTGAGGTAGGAGGATCACGAGTTCAAAGGCAGCCTCAGCAATGGAGAGACCCTGTCTCTAATTAAAATAGGGCTGGGGATGTGGCTCAGTGGTCGAGTGCCCCTGAGTTCAATTCCCAGCACCAAAAGAAAGAAAAAAAGAAAGAAAGGAAGGAAGAAAGAAAACCATCCATTGACCCATAATATATTGCAGTTCTAAGCCACCAAGTTTTGGGGTGGACAGTCATGGCAGCAAAATCTAATGGATAGGGCTGGGGTTGTGGCTTAGCAGTAGAGCACTCATTTAGCACGTGCAAGGCCCTGGGTTCAATCCTCAGCACCACATAAAAATAAATAAATAAATAAGGGTATTGTGTTCAACTACTTCTAAAAAATAAGTGTTTTTTTTTTTTTTTTTTTAAAGCTAACGGATACAAGAAGAGAATGAGAATGGAAATGGAACTTAAAAGAACTACACGAAAATTGAAGTAAAAATGAAATGGAAGGTTGTTGGTAATCTTCCTTCCCCCTTCCCCCTAGGTCTACAGTGAGGCTGCATCCCTGGTCCTCTAGGGCAGCAGGTCTATTCCTGCGACTCAGGGTGACATTGCAGAGCTCAGCTCAGTATCTTACTTGAAGATCTTTACTACATATTTGTTGAATAGATCTATGCCTTGGGGACTATCTCTGCCCTGTGAATTATAAAATAAGGCTTGGTAAATGGTTACCAGCTTATAGCCCCCATGTTATGTGCCTTTGTGGTATTAATAGAAGAATGGGATCCATGATTGAAGGTTTGATAGCAAAGGCTACTATTTAGCTAACCCAGATCCTTGCCCAAACTTGCATTCTCTTGCTGTATCTTCCGACAAAGCCCCCAAAGCTAAATATTCCATTTTCCAGGCTCCCTGGCATCTAACAATGGCCATATGACTCAGATTAGGGAGATATGCATGAAAATCTGCTGGGATGTTGCTGGAAAAAGTTTTGCTTTTCTAATATGCGCAGCTCTAGTTGGCGTGCCCTACTCTGCTCCTTTTCTCTCTACTTTGAATGCAGATGTGATGCTTACAGCTGTTTGGATCATCAGCAGTTGTCTTTTGATGATGAGAGAAAGTCTCAAGAAAATCACAGAGACCTTAGCTTTGATAACTGGGGGTTCTGCAGACTGTTTGTGTCACATTTGCTGATATCCCAAATGGCTGAATCCATCAGAGTTGACAAGGGGAGGACTCTACCAGGGCATAGATACCAGGACCATTAATTATAGCAATCTCCCTCCCTTCCTCAAGACACTATTTCTTTCCACATGTTAAAAATTGTAGTATATTCATTTTATTAAAACAAGACACTTGACTATCTGCCAAAAATATTATTGTAATACACAAATCTATGATGCCTAAAATGTGAATGGCACCCTCTTAGAGGTGACATAGTAATGCAGTGCACAATCTACACAACCATACCTAGTATTCCTATTAAGTCTTAACAACCCACTTCATGTGTTGAGAATTAAGTTCAAGTTTTATGGGTTTTTGGTACTTTTCATTTAATACTTTGTCTGAAATTTTATAAATATATCTTCCATCACTTTTTCCAAATTCCATTGAATTTGATGTAAGGTAACTAAACTTAGACATATTATATTACATTGCATATCCTGCCCAAAGTCACACAGCTAGTCTAAGGCACAGTGGAGACTCAAACTTAGGTCTGTTTGTCTCCGAAGCGCATGTTGATGTCCTCTGACCAGTACCACAGAAAGATCTCTGAACTTCCCACATAAAAATCACCTAAAGAATTCATTAAATGCAGATTCCTGGGCCTTGTCGCAGATTTACTGACCCAAAAGGTAAAGCTTCAGTTTCTCTTTCTCCTTCTTCTTCTTCATTGTACTGGGGACAGAACCCGGGGATTCTCTACCACAGGGCTACATTCCCACAAATTTCTCATGTATAATGTTATGGTTTGGATATGAGGTGTCCCCCAAAACTTCTGTGCTAATGCAAGAATATTCAGAGATAAAATGATTAGATTATGACAGTTGTACCCAGTCCATCTTGGTTTTAGTGGACTAACAGGGTGGTAACTGTAGGCAGATGGGGTATGGCTGGAGGAGGTGGGTTACTGGGGGCATGCCATGAAAGGATGCATCTTTCCTCTGGCCCCTTTATTTTGAGACAGGGTCTCACCAAGTATCTCTAATTTGCAGTCCTCCTGAGTTGCTGGGATTATAAGCATACACTTCTGCACCTAGTTTTAACTTCTTAATATGGTGTCTTCGTCTGTTGTGCTGCTATAACAAAAATACCTTAGACCGTGTAATTTTTAAACAACAGACATTTACTAGTCACAGTTCTGGAGTCTGGGAAGGGGCCAGCAGGTTTGCTGTCTTGTGAAGGCTAATTTTCTGTCTCATAGATGGCATCTTGTTGTTAGATCCTCAGATGGTGGAAGACACCAACACGTTCCCTTCAGCCTCTTTGATGTGGACACTAGTCCCATTTCCACAGGCCCTGTCTCCTAATACTGTCACATTGGGGATTGCATTTCAACATATGAATTTGGGAGGTGTAACCCATTCAGACCAGAGCACATGGTTTACAAGTTGGTCCTCCCAGCCGCCCCCATCCTGCCACCCCTGACCCCAAATACACACACTACAGAAACAGACTGCTCAGCAGACTTCACCTATGCTGGATCTGAGCTCATTTCTTTGTGGAGTAACTCCCCCTCCTCCAGTCCATTGAAGTTTTTTTTATTCTTCTAGGTTCAGATCAAAGCCAGCTTCTCTGAGAAGCCTGTCCTATTGACACTTCTCAGACTGGACGCTGCTGTTAGCAGTTGTCAGTAAGTCCGTTATTCTTTTTTTCACATCTCACTTGCTGTGGCTTTCGTGGGGTCCTTAATAAGTCTTAACAAGTGCTACTCAAGGAGGCCCACTGAGTTAAAACAACATTTTTAATGTAAAAAAATAATCCAGTGATAAACAGCATTTTTATCTTAGATTCTACTAAACCAACCTTACACACTCACAAAACAAGATAAAACTTAAAAAAAAAAAAAAAGGAAATAGGAAGGAGTAAAAGACTGTTTTCTCAACTTACAAAGGGAAATTCAGAACATTTTATTCTAATGCTGCTATTCAGAGTAAATATAGATTCAAGAATAGTCTATTTCTATTTTATTTTTATCATGGAAAATTCAAACATACACAAAAGTAGAGAGTGTAGCACAATGACTCCTTGAGTCCTTAACACCCAGCTTCCAGAGTCTCTATTTTTTCATATGATGCTAATTCTAAAACACTTTTATTAATTCAAAAACAGAGAGCTAAAAAGCAATTCATTTAAAAACACCCTTGTGTGAGGTGTTGGAAAACCAGTCACTATTTTAAAAGGATACCATTAACAACCAGCCTCTTGACATCAGCAGCCACCTGAAGGCAGGAACATAGTGTTAGAGAAGCTCAGTGGAATCTCCCACTGCCCAAGCATGGTGGGGACCCGCAGCAGGGGCATTGAATATTCTGCCACTTGCTGGTTGAGAGCAAGGTAAGAAGAGCGCTATGCAGGTTCTTAGAGTGGAAACGGAGAGCACAAGTTTCGATTGGGGCACCACGGCGAACTCAGGGGCACTTGACCACTGAGCCACATCCCTAACCCTATTTTGTATTTTATTTAGAGACAGGGTCTCACTGAGTTGCTTAGGACCTTGCTTTTGCTGAGACTGGCTCTGAACTCACGATCCTCCTGCCTCAGCCTTGAAAGCTGCTGGGATTACAGGCATGTGTCACCACACCTGGCTCATTTCTAGGCTTTAGTTGACATTTCTAGTAAACAGTCCCATTATTTTGTTTCATGTGTGTTAAGGAATAGTTTAATATAAACATTTAAATATTCTACAACTTGTGTGACTTTTGGGGCCTTTTTCAATTCTTAAAAAAGTATTCCAAGAACCTCAGCCTCCAAAAGATCCAAGCACAGGTCGGGCTCCACACAAAGCTGCTCTCCCCAGGTGCGTCCCAGGTTGTCTTCACCAGTGGCTCCTGTCTGAAGCTCATGGGAACACTGCCAAGGTTGCTTTTGGGTTCAAGAATAGCAAAAATAGACAAAAGATGGAGAAGCCATTGGTAAGATAGTTAGAGAAGCAGCCCAGGAAGCCAGAAGGAAAAAAAATGAGAGAGATGGGGTGGAAACATTGAGCCTGGCCATGTGAGAAAGGGGAGACACACATTCTCTGGGGGCTTACAGAAGGAGATCTGGACTTGGAGTTTACATAGTCCAAATGCTTTTTTTTTTTTTTTTTTTTTTTTTTAAGGAAGGAAACCAAGGCACAAAACACCAGGATATGGGTTGTTCCATTTTTAAAAACTGGAAAGCAAATCCCAGGTGTCAGGTCCTTGCTTAGCATCTGGACGGCCATCTTAAGTGACAGCTGCCATTTTAAGAAAAATTTCGCTTTCCCACCCAAGAGCACACCACCACCCCCTCATACCAACCCCACACTCAATGCCCACATTAGGACCCGCTTGGCTCTTATCCCTGAGCCTGCCCCATAAAAGTCCTGAACCCCAAGCCTGTTTTGCCTCTCTCCATTGATGGAGACAAATAAACTCTCGTGTGTATCTCTGCCTGGTCTCCGTCTTCTATTTCTCGCTTGCCATCTCCTGGTTCCTCGCTTTGCTTTTATCCTGTCACCAGGATACCTTCTCCGGAGAAGGTATTTACCACTGGACCCATGACCTAGGAAGAGCCTAGATTGCTGTTTCTTAAAGGAAAAGTCTTGCCATCTCCCCTCACCCCTTACCCCAGGCCTCCTCAGACAGTGAGACCCTGGGAAAGGGCTTCTGCTCTGCTTCTCCACTGGGAGAGAACAATGAGAAGAATTCAGGGTTTCCTGCTAGGCTTGTGCTGACCCACCAAGGGAGAGAGCAGCCCCTTGGCAGGGCCAGGAGGAAGATTGCTGACGAAGTTCCTTCTTCCTTCCAAGAAGCACAAGGCACTACAGAGCTGGTGGTGTCCTGGAGAAAGGGTGGCCTTTGTGAAAAGTGCTGGTTCAGCAGGATGCTTGGAATGACTGCTCCTGACTGCCTACCCTTTCTGAGATTCCCTCTGGGCGGGAGGAGAAGGAGTACACAGGCGCCTGAGGACATCCTTCCCCACGCAGGCAAGCCTGTGGCCAGGGACTGTTGGATAGAGAAAAAGAACTAGGGTCTGGGAAGACAGCCAATGGAGAAGCCACCAAACAGCTTATCCATGCAGACAGGTTGCACGACAGGCAAATATTGCCCAAGGAGTAGCTCACACTGCTGGAGGTGAGGTGCTCAACAATGTGCAGTCAATACGATTTCCTCCTTGCCTGATCCATCCCAGAGGGTGTGCAGAAGATAGTGTGAAGATGAACTAAAAGAGAGATAGGCCACACCTTTTTTCTCTTAACCAGTAGCAAGTGTGGAGAGCACGAACAATGATAATATCTCAGAAATGCAGGAATCTAAAATTCAAATGAATTTTGTCACAGATATATGTATGAATCGCCTTTTGAAATGATCTCTGACTTGCACCACCTAATTAATCTGATTGATTTTAAGTTGCTTAGGGCTGTAATATATAAATGTTTGCCTCCCTCCCCTATATTGGGTGGAAACAGAATGGTGGCCTTTTGTAGTCAAGTTCATGTAACAAGCTGAATCCTTTTGATGTTTATGCATGAAAGGAAGCCACATGGAAATATGGATGAGGCATGGGATTCCAAGATTTTAATACATACCAAACACAGGAAAAATGAGACTCCAGCGGTTTGGGCTGAATGATGTTCTTTGCCAACTGCCTCTTAAAGCATTTTGGTTCCAACTCAGAGAGGAAAGAAGGGAGGCAGGAGGAGAAGCAGGAGGCAAGAAGGGACAGAGGGAGGGAGGTGAGGAACCGTCTTCAGGGGACATTTAGTAATGCATTCCTTCTCCCTTAGAACACCATTTCTGTCTTTGTTTTCTTTAGAGCCTCTTTCAACATTCCTCAGCTTACAGACAGGCAATGAGGCATCAAGACGGTGGGGTATCTGAACTGGGAACCATCATGAACCTCGTTCTCAACTATGCTTCCCTTTAGATCTCACTCCTCTGGAACAGGCTCAGTTTCTCTCCTCACCTGCTCCCTCCAGGTCTCCTTGCAGGCCATTTCCTCTCCCATCCTGTGCCTTTGTAGGCTGTGGGCCAAACTCAGCAGTGAGAGGAGCCTTCAGGCCTTATCTCCAGAGGAACTTATACACACAGCCCTTATGTTAGTTCATGCATGTCACTTTACAGAGGTCTTTACTTGATTTATTAGACCTTTGAAACATACAATAAAAGTTTTCTAGCTGTTGTGGCATAGCTTCATCATAGAAATATGTCCAAGCTGGGTGTGGTGGCACACACCTGGGATCCCACTGGCTTGGGAGGCTGAGGCAGGAGAATCACAAGTTCAAGGCCAGCCTTAGAAACTTAGTGAGGACCTTAAGCCACTTAGTGAGACCCTGTCTCAAAATAAGATGTTTCTTAAAAAGGGGCTGGGGATGTGGCTCCATGGTTAGTGCTTCTGATTTCAATTCCCAGTACCAAAAATAAATAAATAAAATGTGATATAATAATAAATAAATAGAAAGGGCTGGGGTGTGCCTTTGTGGTTAAGCACTCCTGAGTTAAATATATATATATATAATCTTCAACAAGCATGAGAGAGAGCACAAGCTTCATAAGGAAGTGGCCCAATCCTCTGTCACCTTCTGAGAAGCGTTGAAGAGCCCTTGTTTGGTATGGGGTGTCTTCTTCCATGAATTGAAGGGAAGTTCTTTTTTTTTTAATATTTATTTTTTAGTTATAGGTGGACACAATATATTTCATTTTTTATATGGTACTGCTGAGGATCGAACCCAGAGCCTCACGCATGCTAGGTGAGTGCTCTACCGCTGAGCCACAACCCCAGCTCCAGAAGGGAAGTTCTTCTGAAGTTCTTCTGAAGTGATCTCCTTCGGAAGCAGCCAAGAACAAGATGGCAGAATCTGTCTTGTAGGGGCACGCTGGGTCTCCAGAAGGAACACTTCTTTTCTGTTTCAGAGTGATCTCTACAGTGGTCAGTGTTATTTGGGGTGCCCCACAAGGGTGGCCATGCTCTCCAGGGCTCCTTTTCTGTGCCTCTCAGGCCCAGAGACGCTCCATCCTTCCAGCAACTGGGTGCCCGGAGGCGCTGAGTTCCTAATTCTTTCTCCCCTCAGAGAAGAGCCTGCAGCAGATGCTTCCTGTGAGAGCATGTAATTAAAAATGGCTTTCCCCTTTGAGCTACTGTAAACGGCCTGAGGGAAGCTCTGCAGGGCTGTTGGGGGGCAGGGGAAGACTGTGGCCTGGGATTTCAGGGAACGGCTGTGAGGGGAGAAAATGGAGACAAGTTAAAGAGGAAAGCAAGGCTGAGACTTTGTGGCTTGCTTTTTCATCTTTGGATTCCTAAGTCAGGTGCCAGGCAGAAGCAAAGGGAAGGAGTCAAGGCCAGGGCAGTTGCTTGACGGCAGCCTGTGGGAGGGGACTTAAGGGGAGACTGAGGCACCACTGAGAAGAGTCTGACTGCTGTGACTAGGTCCCAGGCCAGAATATTCCTTAACTTGTTGGTGCCCCCAACACAGTCTTCTCTCCTGCTGTGAATGAAGACAGTCAGAAGGCTTGGCAGGACAAGCCCAGTACCAGGCCCAAGCATGAGAGTGAGCAGCAGGAACCCCGAGGTAAGCAACACAGAGCACCGCTCTGTGCCCAGGGGCTGAGGGCCTAGAAACAGATACTTTGTGAAGAGTTACAAAACAGAGTGGAGACTGCTAATTCAGACTTTATCTAAACAGTTCTGAGGGCCATAGAGTACAGAGGAGTTTGCTAGTGTTGTTACAAATTATTTATTTAATGTTTATTATTTTTTGGAAAGGGGTGAGCCCCCAGAAGAGGGCCAGGGCAAACAGCATGTTTTATGCTGGAATAAGTCTTGGCCAATGTAACTGAATGCTTACCATATATGTACACAGGCTCCTTGGCTTAGGATGGCCTTACATCTTGATAAAACCATTGTTAGGTCGAAAATATTAACTCAAAATGCTTTTACTAGCTGGACGTAGTGGTACACACCTGTAGTCCTAGCTACTTGGGAGGTCGAGGCAGGAAGATGGCTTGAGTGCCTAAGAGTTTAGGATCAGCCTGGGTAACATAGCAAGAAACTGTCAGAAAGAAAAGGGGGGTGGGGGAAGGAAGGAAAGAAGGAAGGAAGGAATGAAGGAAGGAGGGAAGGAAGGAGTGTGTTTCTGGAACATCATAGCTTAGCAAGCCACCATGCTATAGAATACCTGTTGTTTAAACTCGTGGTTGTGGGGCTAAATGGGAGTTGCCAATGGCACCTGAGAGTACTGTACTTCATATTGCTAGCTCGGGAAGGGGCCAAAGTTCAAAGCAGAAGTCCTGCTGAATATATATTGCTTTCGTATCATCCTAAAGTCAAAAAATTGCAAGTCAGGGACCATCTGTACTTAGAAGTAATCTGATCCTCAGCAGAAGCATATGAGATACTAGCCTCATTTTACATATCATCAAACTATGACCTGGGATGATGGTGCATCAGGGTTTGAAATGAACGTAGGCTGTCTGGCTATAAGCCTATGTGTGTTTTCATCATGGCGTTGTAAATAGATGAGTTATTTTGAACGAGGCAGAGATTGACTTATGGGGGGAGCGTCTGAAGCTTTCAGAGTTTGGGGAGCATTTGACTCAGGAATTGCAGAATGACTAGGGCCCCCAAGAGGGTCCTTGGGGATATGGGGAGATCTTTGCTCTAATTTTCACATTTATGCTTCTCTGGAAGTTGAGAGTAGGGCATCCTTAAAGCCCCACTCATGTTTCATATTTACTGCGTTTACCAGGTGTTGGCTCTAATGCCTAGCACTCAGGTCTGGAACAGGTGTCTCTAGACCTATTAGGTGTGGAGAGGCAGTGAGTGGATTCAGGGGGGAAACTAAGTTCTTGAACAGAATCATATTCAGTGTGGGAACAAAGAGGTGGGGCCACATACCAGATGGGCAAATGCTGCGTATATTTTGACTGTGGAGTTCTGCATAGCCCCAGCCAGATCTTTGAAATCTCTGATACATGGCTGCTTTCTTCCTTTGTCTAGAACTGTACTTAGTGGAAATGAGTTATGGTTATTTTCTAAGATGCCAATGGTTAATAATACTTACATCTTCAACAAGCATCAAATGAGCCTACTCCTAAGACTCGATTCTCAATTGGAGAAGAGGAGGGAGGAGTATCAGTTTTTAAAAAGGGAATAAACGATCTTGGACCTTAATGAACATTCAGTCATTAGAAGAGATAAAGCACATATTCAAATAACTGGGTTCTAAATCTGGGATAGTGTTTTGAGATTGGAAGTCAGATCTCCCTCCATGTTCTTTTCCTTCCTCCATCCAAGGCAAGGGATGTGGCTAAGTGGGTAAACTAGAGGGAGACTCTAATATTTTTGGCTTTTATGTCTTAAAGTCCAAACTCATAGGAAAAGGAAATTTTCTCAGACAATCCTCCTTGAAGAGCAGAGGAGAACAGTGGTGCTTTCTAACTCCCTGATTAGAAAGTTTCTGGAAACAGAGGGGCCTCTCTTGACCTACTGGTTTGTGTGAATAAGTAAGAGTGCTCAGACTAGAAATGGCTGTGTGTGGTTTAGGGCGGGGAGGGTGGGCACAGAGTTTACTGGCCAGACCAGGACACAGCTGGCAGTGAATGGGACACTATTGATAAGTACACTGTGAGCAGGGGCATAGAGGAGAGGGGAGCCAAGGCGACCTCAAGGATTTAAGGGCCCTAAGCAGAGCACAGAAGTATGGAGCCTGGGGCCTGAAGGGGTCGTGCAGACTTAGTGATGATAATGTCCCAGTTTACAGTAACCTGGATGAAAATTAATGGATAACCCCTGGTGTTCTCCCCTCCCCCCAAGCCACGGTGCTGCCTAAACCTCTGGAAGGTTTGTGCTGGGGAAGGGGTGAGGGCCTGGGAACAATCCAATTTAGGTGAATACATGGAAAGATAAAGAGGAGGAAAAACTAGATCTAAATACACTATTAGCCTCAAGAGAAGAGGGATCGTCTTCATTTTGTTCAACAACTTCTAGCAGAGGCCAGTAACTATGTACTGAATGAAAGAATGAGGTAAATCTCTGCCCAGCAAAGAATGATAGTGGTAATAACAGAAACAGAGACAGAAAGGGAAATGGGTTGAGGAAGGAAGATGGTTATGGTTTTGCAAATACTAGTTTTGACATGGCAGCGGTTTCTTTCCCAGAAACTCCTGTGAATCAGCTGGGTATGTGTGAACAGGGCTTTGAGACGTCAGTTGAACCAGGCGCAGTAGTACACACCTGAAATACTAGTTATTCCAGAAGCTGAGGTGGGAGGATTGCCAAGTTTGAGGCCAACTTAGCAAGACCCTGTCTCAAAACAAATTTTTTAAAAGGGCTGGAGGTGTAGCTTAGTAGAGCACTTGCTTAGCCCATGTGGGAATCCTGGGTTCATCCCTGTTCCTGCAAAAACAAATCAAAACAACAAGAAGGGGGCCAGGGTGGTGGCTCAGTGGTAGAGCACTTACCTA